>NW_026000019.1:13781936-13841161 GCF_001458135.2 Marmota marmota marmota
ACCAAAAAAAAAAAAAAAAGTGAAAGACAACAGAACAGTCAACAATTCTAAAAACCATGTATCTCATAGGGATCTGTAATAAAGTATTATACCATTACAACTTAAAAAATGGACAAAGGATCTAAAGAGATATTTTGCCAAATATAAGCAAATGGCTCTAACAAGCATATGAAAAGATGCTCAACATCATTAGCCATCAGGAATATGCAATGAGACATACATTATATCTATCAGTATGTATACACATACATCTAAAAAACTAGAAAAGTACTGAAGAGGTGGAGAAGCTGAAACCCTCATGCACTGTTGGTGGGAATAGTTCAGCTGCTTTGGAAAACTATATGGCAGTTCCACAGAATGTTAAAAACAGCGTTATCACATGGCCCAGCAATTCTACTCCTAGTTATATACCTAAGAAAAACTAAAATCCATGTCCACACACAAACTTGTACTTAAATATTCTTAGCTGCATTATTTATAATGACAAAAAAATGTGTAATCAGCCACAAATCCCATCAAGTGATGAGTGGATAAATAAAATGTACTATGTCATATGATGAAATATTATTCAACTATCAAAACAAATGAAATACTTATTCATACAACAACACTGATGAACCTTGAAGACAATGCCAAATAAAAGACAATCACAAAACACCATACGTTGTATGGCATCTATAGGAAATGTCCTAGACAAGCAAATACCTACTGACAGAAAACAGATCAGTAGTCATTTAAGGCTCTGGGAGGATAGGAAGGGGCTTAATTGCTAATGTGTATGGAGGTTTTAGGGGGGTGATGAAAATGTTCTAAAAGAGATATAGTGAAGGTTGCACAACTCTGTATACTAAGACACTGAATCGTATACCTTAGCAAATCATGGTGGTGTCCTAATTATATTTCAATAAAGCTGTTATTTGTTTATACATGACAGTAGACTGTATTTTGACATATCATACGCACATGTGTTGGGGGCTGCGATCAAGTCAAGATGGCACCTGGCAGTTTGCCAGGAGGAGTGGTTTGTGAGGCAACACCACCGAGCCATTAAGATGGTGGGGATTCCTTATTGGCTGATTGCTGTATCTGAATGATAATTGAATCAAGCTGTGTGTAATCAGGTATATATACCGCTGTTGTTCCGTAATAAAGCAGTTCCCACTTCAACCTTCAAGTTGCTTGTCACCTCCCGGTTATTTTGCCCAGCCGGACTGCGGCAAATGGTAGCCCGTACGGGGGAACTCCGGGACGCTCGGGGGTAAGTGACAAGGGAGAACAGCAGCCGATTTGGATTCCAGAGAGACTAACTAAAGCGATTTCTATAGACCAAAAAGATGATTTGGCTCAAATCCATAATAGCTGATATCCAGAACTCCAGTTTAGCTATCCTTACATCTGCAACAATGGTTCTCCCACACCTGGAGGCTAATGAATAATGAGCACCATTAAGGCCTATTTCAAATGTAAAAAACCTTGGGGCTTACTTGTGGGAATACCTTCAGACCCATATGCAAGTTACAAGAAGAAGGATGAGATATCAAAAGAAGAGTCAAACCCAGGTGGTAGCCAGGATGCTTTTTTCAATTTTATTTTTTGAGCTCATACAGACCTAGGTTAATGTTTTTCTGATCAGTTCTATTTTTTAACAACTGTGGAGTTTTTAAACATTGCAATGGAGATTTCGCCTGTGAAAAGCTACAAGGCCTTTACTATTGTGTTATGTGTGCACACTTGTGTTACGTGTTATATGTCTGTATGTGCGTATGTCCAAATCATATAAGCGCTCATGAAAATTAAAAAAAAAATGGATCCAAATATCTTTTATTCACGTGATTTAAACAGTTTAAACAGATGAAAGTAAAGATGTCTTTTTAAAGACATTTTAATTAAGCTTACAAGTTTTTCTAGGTGTTAAAAAAAAACTAATAAAATGTTGAAATAATCTACCTAAATTCAGAAATTTACAAGGATTGTTTTAAAATGTGAACAAAAAAGGAGGTTAACAGATCTGTTTGTTTACTTTCACCTTTCCTTTTCATTATATATAATAATTCTGTTCAGGATAATGTACTAAATTGTTCAGAAAATTGTTTTCTTAGTGCCTGCTGGAATGCTATACAATTTTCTTTAGCCATCATTGCCAGAATTCCTACTTTCATCCCAGTGCCAGTGAAAACAAAAAAATAAGAATTTCCAGTATTACTGAAAAACCAAATGAGACTTCGGAATTACAGCTACCATCATCACAGCTGTTGCTGTTTCTGCTACTGCTGCTGCAGCTTCTGTGATAGCTATCACACAAACTGTACAAACTGTTGCATCAATACTTCAAGAAGGAATTGACATATTAATGGATTCCTCTGCTTTAAGCTGCTTACAGAACTTACCTGGACTGTGTATCACTTATATGCATTATGAACTAATCTATTGATAATTGTAATAGTACCAGGGTATCTTTGCTGACAGTGTCATTGGTGGTACAATTTTTCCAAGGGCTTCTTACTTGGAGCAGTAAATGGCTTGGTATTGTGGCATTTTGTATCCTCCTCCTTCTGCTTGTGGCAGGTTGTTTATGGTGTTTGTATAGATTACACAGATCCACAAGTATGGCTAAATATATTGGGCCGGTAGTCAAAGACGGGTAAGATCCAATTACAATGGTACCAACCTAAGCCAGGAGGCTGACGATTTGAGGTCAGACCATCCAATGATGGGTAAGGACCATATGTAGTATTAGACAACCTAAAACAGGCATGGTCCTTAAACCACATACTTGTTAATAAAACAAAAGGGGGGGGATGTTGGGGGCTGCGATCAAGTCAAGATGGCGCCTGGAAGTTTGTCAGGAGGAGTGGTTTGTGAGGCAACGCCACCGAGCCATTAAGATGGTGGGGATTCCTTATTGGCTGATTGCTGTATCTGGATGATGATAATTTAATCAAGCTGTGTGTAATCAGTTATGTATATATACCGCTGTTGTTCCATTATAAAGCAGTTCCTGCATCAACCTTCAAGTTTTTTATCACCTCCCGGTTATTTTGCCCAGCCGGACTGCGGCACACATGGAACATAACACTTCATTTTTGTAATTGTAGATGATGTGAAGTTTCACTGGTCGTGTAGTTACATAAGAATATAAAAAAAGTTATGTCTGATCCATTTACCGTCTTTCCTATTCCTATCTGCCCTTTCTCTTCATTCTCCTTTGTCTAATTCAGTGAACTTCCATTCCTCCCTCCCTACCACTTATTGTAAGTTAGCATCCACACATCAGAGAGAACATCCAGCCTTCCAGCCTCTGGTTTTTGGGATTGGTTTGTTTCACTTAGTGTGATAGTCTCTGGTTCCATCCATTTAACAGCAAATGCTGAAATTTCATTTTTCTTTATGGCTGAGTAATATTCCATGTGTTTATGTACCACATTTTCTTTATCCATTTGTCTGTTGAAGGGCACCTAGATTGGTTCCATAGCTAGCTATTGTGAACTGAGTTGCTATAAACATTGATGCAGCTATGTCACTGTAGTATGCTAAT
Organism: Marmota marmota marmota; assembly: GCF_001458135.2. Taxonomy (NCBI): domain Eukaryota; kingdom Metazoa; phylum Chordata; class Mammalia; order Rodentia; family Sciuridae; genus Marmota; species Marmota marmota. The sequence goes on from NW_026000019.1 coordinate 13,785,472, forward strand.
TTTAAGTCCTTTGGGTATGTGCCAAGGAGTGAAATAACTGGGTCAAATGGTGGTTTCATTTCAAGTTTTCTGAGGAACCTCCATACTGCTTTCCATAGAGGTTGTACCAATTTGCAGTCCTACCAGCAATGGATGAGTGTACCTTGTTCCCACATCCTCACCAATGTGTTACTTGCATTCTTGATAATTGCCATTCTGACTGGAATGAAATGGAATCTCAGTGTAGTTTTAATTTACATTCCTCTAATTGCTAGAGATATTGAACATCTTTTCATATTTTTTAACCATTCATATTTCTTCTTCCATGAAGTGTCTGTTCAGTTTGTCCATTTACTGATTGGATTATTTGGTTTTTGGTGTTAAGTTTTCTCAATTCTTTGTATATCTTGGAGATTAATGGTCAAACTGAGGTGCAGATGGCAAAGATCTCCCATTCTGCAGGCTCTCTCTACATGCTCTTGATTATTTCCTTGGCTGTGAAGAAGCTTTTTAGTTTGATACCATCCCATTTATTGATTCCCGATTTTACTTCTTTTGCTTTAGGAGTCTTGTTGAGGAACTTGGTTCCTAAGCCAATATGATGGAGATTTAGGCCTATATTTTCTTTACAGAGTCTCTGGTCTAGGTCCTTGATCCACTTTGAATTGAGTTTTGTACAGGGTAAGAGATAGGGGTTCAATTTCATTCTACTATATATGGATTTCCCCAGTACCATTTGTTGAAGAGGCTATCTTTTGGCACCTTTGTCTAGTACGAGACAACTGTATTTAAGGGTTTGTCTCTGTGTCTTCTATTCTGTTCCATTGGTCTTCATATCTGTGCCAATATGATGGTTTTGTTACTATAGCTCTGTAGTATAATTTAAGGTCTAGTATTGTGATGCCTCCTGCTTCATTTTTCTTGCTAAGGATTGCCTTGGCTACTCTGGGCCTCTTAGTTTTCCTAATGACTTTCATGACTAAAAGCTGATGTTTTTAAAAAAGTGATATCACAAAATATAAAAGCCTATGTTATGCTAAAACTAAATCCATTCCCTTAAGTAACCTAAATTTCTGGAACAGACTGTTTTATGCACTATAGAATGGCTTTATCATTGCTGTCAAACAGAATGATTGTATTCTGTACAACATATATCACTTAGAAGATTCATCTTCCCCAAATCTGATTTTTTTTTTAAATACCTCTGTTTTATTTTTATGTGGTGCTGAGGATTGAACCCAGGGCCTCACACATGCCAGGCAAGTGCTCTACCACTGAGCTACAACACCAGCCCCAATTCTAATTTTTAATAAGAGACCTAGTACCAAATTTCATGATTTACACAAATTGCCTGCTGTTCTCAGGACACTCATATAATATATGTGAGAAACATGAAACATGGATTTTGTGCCAGAGTTACTGCTTTCTGACATTGCAACACAAAAGAAGAAATTGGTCTATACTACAAAAGAGCTTAAAATATGGCTGTTATAGGATATGCCTATTTTTCTCTCTGCCTAATACAGATTTAATCAGGCTTTTAATTTTAGGCTCAGAATTTTATTCTTAAGAGAGAATATTAATTAAAATTTATTCTAAAGTCAGTATAAATTTTATGCCTCTATAGTGTATCAACTGCTCATTATTTTACTGAGAATGAAAGTACTTACCCATGCAAATGCTACTGTAAAATTCATTAGATATTTATCTTTTATTCTTTTTTTACGTTATCTGAGGATTTGATGATGGAATACATTTTCCTTCCAGTTCTAAGCTAATTTGTAGAGTATATTTATTCTTTATTGTTTGTTTTCTTTTGCAGAGGTGGATGGGGACGGAAACCAGGGCCTCACACATGCTGGGTACAAGTGCTACCACCAAGCTACATCCCCTGCCTTGAACACTTACCTTTAGAATTCTGGTTGTACCAGTATTTTTTTCTTGAGTATCCAGCTCTTCTCGTTTTTTAATTTCTACTTTCATTCCATTCACAAGGCCTGAAGGCTTCCAGGAATCATCCCATATATCTTTGGGTGTAGGAAAACACCAATCCTAGAAGATAAAGAAAAACGCAATAAACTGAATAGTAACACATGACCAAACAAAGAGGATAATGTGGGCATTGTAGAGGCAAGGAAGAAACAGGCATCGAACAAGAAAGGTACAGATTAACTTTCTACATCACTGTGACTCTCCTTCTGTTCTGGGTCTGCACCCAACATCTTCAACTTCTCTGAACGCTTGAATCTCATAAACATAAAAACAACCCTGTTTGTAGTATTTAACATTGTTTCCATAGCTACATGATTTTTCATGATCGTCTAGTACTTAAAAAGCATAAATACTAGGGAGTAACTTAACTGCATCTTCTTTCTCACAAGTATTTCTTCTTTTTTATAAGTAGGGGAAAACATATTTCAAATATATATAGTTAGGCACAATATGAGCAAATGTCCTGACTGCAGAAACCCAAGGTTATATTAAAAGACTAATGCAACAAAAATAAATTTCAGAAAACAGTTTCTTCAGTTTTTTTATGGATTCCAAAGCATTGACTGGGTGGGCCAATGATAAAACAGATATCATAACACTTGAAAGGGCAGATAATCACAATAAGACTTCCCTCTGCTGGATCCTCTGCCCACTTATGTACTACTACCACTTTTTTTAAAATCATGTACTATTATGAATTAGAACCTGACAAATTCATTTAAATTCCAGAACATATAGCTTTTTCAAGGCCTGGACAACTAAATTTAAATTTCCTCTTTGCAGTATTGATTTTCTTTCTGTTATCCCAAGGGTCTAACCTTCTGTGGCATTTCTTCACATGTAGGACACTGTTTCTTTCCACCAAGGCTTGAGGTAAATAAATGGGAGGCAGCATCACCTCCTTTTCCTATTTTAGCCTGCAGTGGTAGCCAGTTCTCATCCCAGATATCATCACCTATGGTCACTGACTCCAGGCATGGCATTCCAGTGGGGATCTCATCCTAGAATGTATCAGAGGACAAAGAAAAACTATATTTTATAGTTCCTATGAGCATATTTTAAAATTTAGTTTTATAATGTTTCCTGACTCCAAGCAAGGATGGCAGTTTAAATACACAATTTATTGCTATTTATTTTTCCTGTGTTCCTGAAATGCCACCAAAACAAAACAAAGAGACTTAAGGTATAAACTCCATGGTCAAAGAGACTAAAGAAAAAACCACCCACACTCTGGATATAGGAAAGCAGACAACTGTCAACTGATTAAGGAATCCCAATAAAGCAGACTGTGGAGGTTATAGTGAGAAAAACTGAGAAGCAACCCAAATTTATAGAATACATTAAAAGTTCAGGAAATGCACTATAAGGTTTTTAAAAAGAGGAGTAAAATGGCAATGAAAACAAGAACATCAGTTAAAAGTCAGTGTGAGCAGCTATGAGATATTCAGAGCCCTGCCCTGTTTCAAGAACTCAGGCAACCACACCTCTTGGTCTTCCAGAGGGCCAAGAAAGACTTCTGGAGGGTAAAACTGAAAGCAAAACAAGCACAGTAAGAAAGAGAAATTGGGTGAAGGTTTTTATACTGAATATTGCTGGCCCTCTTTTCAATATAGCAGGATAGAGATAAAAGGAAAAGGCATGTGAACTTGAGGACAGATCCATAAACATTACCAAATCTGAACAGAGGGAAAAAAGATTGGGGGAAAAAAAAAACCCAAAAGATTCTTTTTAAAGCCTCAGAAACTAAAAGACAATGTCAAAATATTTAATATTTGTGTAATTAAATTTCCAAAAAGAAGAGAACAATGTCAAAAAATAATTTGAAGAAAAGTGGCTAAAAACTTCCAAAGACACAAACCTACCAGTTTAGCAAACCCCAAACACCATAAACCCAAGAAAATTCATGCCTGGACAGATTATAATCAACCTTCTGAAAACTAAAGGCAGAGATTATCTTGAATGGAGCCAGAGAAAAATTAAATATTACATGTAGAGACAGAGCTATATCATTGCTGTGAATTTTGTATCAGAAACTATGAAGGCCAAAAGGAACTGCAATAAGAAGCTTAAAGTGGGGCTCAGTGGTGAAGGGCTTGCCTAGCTGTGTGAGGCACGGGGTTTGATCCTCAGCACCACATACAAATAAATAAATAAAATAAAAATTTCAACAATAAAAATACGTTTTTTTAAAAAAGCAGCTTAAAGTACTGGAAAAAAGCAATAGCAAACAAGATCTCTATATTTGGCAAAAATACCTCTCATATTTTTAATGTTCTTTAAAATGAAGATATAAATATATGGTCAGTGAAGAAAACTAAGAGATTTATTGTCAGTAGACCTATACTAAAAATAATTCCAATCCTTTGGATGCAAAGGAGATGATATCAGAAGGAAAGCTGGAGCACTGAAAAAGGAAGAACAGCAGAAATGAAATAGACTCTTCTCCTCTTTAATTTTTTAAGAATATATTTGAATGTGGAAACCAAGAAATATAACGTTATGAAATTTCAATGTAAATTTAATACATAAGATAAGGATAGTAAAAAGGTAGCAAGAAGATGATTTATATGATGGTAAGATACTGACATACTGTTCAGTGATAAATTACCCATTAAGTCCACTGTAAAAAGAAGTCAGGGTTTATACTGTAATTCCTAGATATACCACTGGGGGGAAACCCTACACAGATATAATTAAAAAACATAACATATAAATTAAAATGCCAAAAAATTTCAGAAAAATAAGAATAGAGGAGACTTTCCTCAATTTGCACAGAATATTTATACAAAACTTAGAGCTAACTAACATCTTTGGTATTTTTCCTCCAAGATAAGAAGCCAGGAAAGTCTGTCTCTCACCATTTTTATTCAACATAGTGCTAGAAGCTCTATCTAGTGCAAAAGGCAAGGAACAGAAATAAAAGCCATGCAGACCAGAAAAGAAAAAAACCCATATCTGTAGATGACATAACTAAGAAAACCCCAAATAATCTACTAAAAAAAAACAAAAAAAAACCAACCCTCCTAAGTGATCAAGGTTGCACTATACAAGATCAGCACAAAAAAATCAATTTCATTTCTACATACCAGCAACGAACATGCAGAAACTGAAATTAAAAATACCCCATTTATAATCATACCAAATAACATTATATATACAATTAATAAAACATATACAGAACCTATATACTGACAATTACAATGTGCAGAGATAAGAAATCAAAGACCTAAATAAATGGAGAGATACACAACATTCATGTTAAAAGATTCAACATAATAAAGATGTTAATTTTCTTCAAAATTAATCAAATATTGTAATGAAATATCTATGGAAAACCCAGCAAGGTATTTTTGCAGGCAAAAACTTACTCTGGAATTATGTAAAGGCACAGATCCTAGAACAGATAATACATGGAGCATGGTACTAACATAAAAGCAGACAAATTGACAAATGAAGTAGAGTAGAAATTCCAGAAATAAATCCATGCATTACAGTCAACTGATTTTCCACAAAGATACCCAGACACACAATGGGGGAAAGAACAGTGTCTCAATAGATGGTATTGAGGAAACTGGATTCTATACACAGAGAAGAATGAACTTAAGCCCTTATCTCACATCACATACAAATATCAATTCAAAGTGAATTAAAGACTTAAATGTAAGATGTAAAAGTACTAGAAGAAAACAAAGGGGGAAAGCCCCAAGACACTGGTCTTGGCAATCATTTTTTTTTTTAAAGTATGACCCCAAAAATAAAGGCAATAAAAGCAAAAACAGACAAAGGAGATTACATCAAACAAAAAATTTCTGCCAAGAAAACAGATTTCTCCCTTTCTCAAAAGAAGATATATGAAAGTCCAACAGGCATATGGAAAAATGCTCACCAATAATCAGAGAAATGCAAATTTAAACTACAAAGAAATTATCTCAGTACAAGTTAGAATAACTTACTAAAAAGATAAAAAGTAAGTATTGGTGAGGATGTGGAAAAAAGGAAGCCCTTGTATCCTGCTGATGAGAACATAAATTAGTATAGCCATTATGTAAAACAATGTGGAGGTTCCCCAAAAAATTAAAAACAAAACTACCATTTGATTCAGCAGCCTAACTAATGGGTATAAATCCAAAGGAAATGAAACCAATATCTTAAAAAGACATCCGTACTCCCATGTTACTGCATCTTTACTCACAAACAACCAAAATATAAAATCAATTTAAGCATCCATCAACAGACGAAGGTCTAAAGAAAATGTGGTATATATACACAATGGAATACTATTCAGCCTTATAAAAAGGAGGAAATCCCATCATTGTGACAAAATGGACAACTTGAAGGACATCATGTTAACTGAAAAAAGCCAAGCACAGATGAAAACATACTCCCACTTATGGGTGGAATTAAAAAAAAAGTGAATTCACAGAATAGTAAGATGATGATTTACTAGAGGCTGAGAGGGGAACTGGGGAGATACCGGTCAAAGGACACAAATTTCAGTAGACAGGACAAATAAGTCAAGAGATCTATTGTTCATCTTGGTGACTGCAGTTAACAACAACAAACTGTACACTTGAAAATTGCTAAGAAAGTAGACTTAAATTGTTCTCACTACAAAAAAAGAAAGTATGTAAGAAATACATTAAATAGCTTCATTTAGCCATTCCACAATCTATACATAAAAACTGTATATTAAAACTTTACTTTGTATACCATAAATAATATTTAAACTCCATAAAACAAGGAAATGAAATCGATTTGATATCTTTTCCAGAAAATACAGATCAATAGCTTTCATGCAGACAGACATAAAAATCTTCAATAAAGGATCAGCAAATCACATCCAGCAATATATGAAAGAATAATTCACCATGGCCAAATAGGGTTCATTATCCAATATCTAATGGAGTAGACTATTAATATATGCAAAACATAATTCAATATTTAACAATTCAAAATTTAACATTCAACTGGGTGTAGGGGCGCACACCTGTAATCCCACGGCTCGGGAGGCTGAGACAGTAAAATTTTGAATTCAAAGTCAGCCTCAGCAAAAGTGAGGCACTTAGCAACTCAGTGAGACCCTGTCTCTAAATAAAATACAAAAATAGGGTTGGGGATGTGGCTCAGTGCTTGAGTGTTCCCGAGTTCAATCCTCAGTACCCCAACTCCCCCCAAAAAATTCAACATTCATGCATGGGTAAAACTTTTCAGGAGTACAAGGATATTCTCTCTCATACTCCTGTTCAACAGTATCTGAAATACTAGCCAGAGCAAGGCAGGTAGATTAAATCCATACAGATAGAAGGAAATAAAACTACTAATTTGCAGACACCACTACCTATGTGAAAATCCCAAAGGGACTCCTAGAACTAATACGTGAGTTCAGCTAGTTCACAAGATATAAGTTCAAAATTTAAAAAAAATTATATATGCTAGCAATGAAACTATCTTAAATAGCTCCAAATAAATGAAATATTTAGGTATAAAGCTAACAAAACACATGTAGTTTCTGAATACTGAAAATTATAGCTACATGATAAAGATATAAACGAAAAACCTAAATTAATAGGCAGGTAGCTTCTGTCTTCAGAGAATAAAGATATCAACTTTCCTCAAATTTATCCACAAATTAACACAATTCCAACCAAAATCCCAAATATAGATATACTGATTCTAAAATTTATAAGGAAGGAAAAAAGAACTAGAGTATTAAAAAACAATTTTGAAAAATGATAAAATAGGAGAAGTTATACTACCTGACTACTCTAAAGCCAGTATTCAAAGTCTGGTACAATAAAGGGATGGATATAACAGAACAATGGAACAGAATCCAGTCTAGAAATAAACTCATATAAGTATGGATGACTAGGCTGGGGAAGTAGACCAGTGATAGAGCACTGGCCTACCATGTGAAAGGCCCTGGGTTCAATCCCCAGCACCATACACAACTCACACGCATACACGCGCGCACACACACACACACACAAAAAAAAAAACTACAAATATGGACAACTGAATTTTGGTAATGCTTTATAGGAAATTCAATTTAGATAGGATAGTCTTCTCAACAAATGATATTTGAACAACTGAACATCCACATATACAACAAAATAAATCCTGTCTTAACACCATACGCCCCCCCCCCAAATTAATTTAGATTTCTCAATATTGGAAGCACTGTACACAGAAAAAAATTTGATATCTTAACCTTCTCAAAATTAAAAACTTTTGCTACATGAAAGACATTATTAAAAGGATGAAAATATGAGCTACAAGTGGAAGAATATATTTGAAATCACATATCTGACATAGGAGTAGCATCCAGAATATATTAAAAATTCTCAAAAACATTAAAAAAAAAACCAATGACCCAATAAAAGTATGGGCAAAAGACCTGAACAGACATTTCTACAAAAATTACGTATGTATGGCAATTAAGTACAGAAAATATGTTAAACAATATTAGTTATTAGGAAATGCAAAATATACCATGTTGTACTAGTACTACACACCTATCAGAATGCTAAAATTAAAATTACTGGTAATACACAGTGCTAGCAAGGGTGTGGAGCAACTAGAACAGATTGCTAGTGGGAATGCGAAATTATACAACCTTTCTAGGGAACAATTTGATAATCATGTGACCCAGCAATTTTACTCCCAGGCATTTTCCTTATTTAAAGGAAGCTTGTGTTCACACAAAAATCTGTACACAAATACTTGTAGCAGTTCTATGCATAATTATCCCAAACTGGAAACAACCCAAATGTTCTTCAGTGGATGAAAAGCTATACAAGCATGATACATCCTTACAATAAATCCAAACTAAGTAGTCAAAAGCTTTGATTTGAAATTGCTAAATGCAACACTTTAGAAGAATGAATGATACCAGTCCTAAAGATTACAACACTGTGTGATTCCACTTATATGATGGTTCTAAAAAGGTAAAACTATAAACACTGATGTGGCTGTGTCCCTGTAGTATGCTGTTTTTAAGTCCTCTGGGTATAGACCGACTGGGTCAAATGGTGGTTCCATTACCAATTTTACAAGGAATCTCCATACTGTTTTCCATATTGGCTGCACTAAGTTGCAGTCCCACCAGCAGTGTATGATGTACCTTTTTCCCCACATCCTCGACAACACTTATTGTTTGTATTCATAATAGCTGCCATTCTAACTAGAGTGAGATGAAATCTTAGAGTAGTTTTGATTTGCATTTCTCTAATTGCTAGAGATGATGAACATTTTTCATACATTTTTTGATTGATTTTATATCATTTTCTACAATAGCTAAATTGTGGAACCAACCTAGATGCGCTTCAGAAGATGAATGGATAAAAAAATGTGGCATTTATACACAATGGAATATTACTCAGCAATATAAGAGAATGAAATCATGGTATTTGCAGGTAAATGGATGGAGCTGGAGGACATAATGCTAAGTGAAGCTAGCCAATCCCAAAAAACCAAATGCCAAATATTTTCTCTGATATAAGGAGGCTGATTCATAGTGGGGTATGGAGGGGGAGCATGGGAAGAATAGACAAACTCTAGGGATGGGAGGGGAAGGGAGGGTGCATGGGGTTAGAAATGATGGTGGAATGTGATAGTCATCATTATCCAAAGTACATGTATGAAGACACAAATTGGTGTGAATATACTTTGTATACAGAGGTATGAAAAATTATGCTCTATGTGTGTAATATGATTTGTAATGCATTCTGCTGTCACTAGAGAGACAAAACATATCAGTAGTTGCTTGGGGTCAGGAATATGGAGGAGATTGATTAAAAAAGGGTAGCACAAGGGAGTTACTTCAGATTGATGGAGTCACTCTGCATGCTGATTGTGATGTTGGTTACATGAAACTACTTGTATATTAAAACTGACAGAAAATTATACCAAAAGAAAGTCAATTTTGCCATATATTAGTTTAAAAAGAAAGATGATAAGACAAAGTAAAGTTATGCAGGAAAGGAAAAGGTGTCATAGCATACAATGTGCCTGAGCCATGAACAGCATTTACAGCCATAAGAATGCAAATGTGAGTGGTGACCTAATGGAAAGTTTGATACTACTCGGTTAGTATGATGGATGGTGGAGAGGGGACACAACGGTTATGTTTATGTGTGGTAGGGTGAAGGGATGATGAAAGAGAACTAAGCCCTCATCCTTCTACTGAGTAGAACACAGATACATAAAACTGAGAAAGCAGAAAATTATATGTATGTATTAAAGGAATAGAGGTAAAACTCCAAAATAAGTAGCTAAAATAGATGAAAATGGTTGTTTTAGGATATAGGCCACAGAGGAGAAATGGTCATGAGGGACTCTAGGCTATGTGTACATAAACATTTGACTAAAATAAAGATAAAACATGCCCTTCAAAAAAGTTATAAACCCTTTTCCCTAGCATTGTTCTCAATCCCAGTGTTTAGGTACTGCACAATTCTTGAATATGGCATAAACACACAGGAGAGTAACTAGCACATCAAAGCCAGGTGGTGCCTTTTCTTTTCCATGATCAAGGTTATGTCCCCAAAACACTGATCTTGGAGACTGCTAAAGAGAGAATTTATAATTCATCTGTGAGAGATGATCTATGACAATAAAAGCAGAGCTTAAACAGCTAATTTAGTTCAGTCTCTTCATTTGTGAATTAATTATATTAATTACATATTTTTTAAAAACTACCTTTCCTTCTCCTACCTCATTTTCTTCCTTCAGATCCTTTGGCTCTGGAATGGACCACTTTAGATCTTCTTCACAGCTCTTTTGAGTTTTCAGAGAACTGAATTCAGAATCCTTTAATGGCTCCTTTGACATAGATTTAAGATGACTTAAATACTTTTCATCATTAATATCTTTTTAGTAGATATGAAAGAAATTACTTTGTTTTCTATGTTAATGTTGTTTACAAAATCTACATGCCTATAAAATTTTGGTGGTATTTTTTGCTATGGTTCATTCAAATGCTACTTTATTTTCTAACTTTATCCCTGACCCTAGACCCTCCCATTCTGGAAAACGATTTTTAGGCAAAAACCATTTTTGAGCATATTTGACCAAATGTCTATGGATACCTTTCTGAAGGATACCGCAGGTCCCAGCTTTAAAGTAAAAAATACAGTAGGAAAACACACAACCAGGTCATGACAGTGCAATCTCTCAAGTAGCGCCATCACAGAGAGGTACTGAAAATATTACTGAGGGAGGATGTCTGGGAAGATGCAATAAAGGAGATAACAAACTGTTAGGATGCTTAAAAGATGAGCAGGAAAGAACGGGGGGAGGCACGTGTGTCTGTAGCATATGGCAGTCTTGCTATATCAAAATATGACCTGGGGTGGGGTGGGCTGGGAGAGTTTTGTCCTTTTGTACAGAAAAGAGAGTCTTCCTATATTTCTAGAACTGAACAATGATTATCTGAAGACATCAACAGCTGATAAAATATTCTAAAAATATTAAAGGTTGAGTTCAATTCATTATAAAATGAGGAAATGTAACTCTTCTGAACCCATTTAGAATGAGAAGAATTCAGGTTTGTTATGAACCAAACCAACTCAAATTAATTAAAAAAAATTTTTTTTAGTTGTGGATGGACATAATACTTCTATTTTATTTGTTTTTATTTTTATGTGGTGCCAGGGATACTTTGCATGCTAGGCAAGCATTCTACCACTAAGCCACAACCCCAGCCACCAGCCCAATTAATTTTAATATTTAACTAGAGATCTAAAATTTCTTAGTTTTGAACATTAATACACTTTATTTTTGTAACAGAGTATCTCCCAGTAGTCAAAATGGCTTTTTTTAATCTTTTCTAATAATTTGTAAATATCTACTAAAAAAATCATCTCTATAACTTTAAAAGTCAGATATACAATAATATACAACAAAAGAATAGTTTACATTTTAGCTCTAAGAAATAAAATCTACATTTTTTAAAACTCAAAAAAGAATATTTTACATTTTATTTTATTCAACAAAAATAAAAAGCCTTATATCAACAACAAAATATTTCCAGCCTTCAGATTAAACACTTCTTATACTCTTCTTCCTCATGTCAACAGGTACTGGACTATCAGACTCAAGAGGACCTGTTTATCTGTTCAAGAAATATTAAGTTCTTAGCATGAGCTTCACTTTCCTTTTATTTAGAATGGGAATGTTATTATGCAGGTTAAATTCTCTATACATGTGAGCACTCAGAACAGTGCCTGTGAGGTAGCACAAGTTCAATAATTATTGTTGCTCTGTGGCTAGAATAATGCATAATAAAAGGATGTTATAATAATACTGTTGTAACTGTGGATGGAGAGAGGGTTGGCAAACATTTAAAAAGAGAAAAAAAATCAGAATCTGTGAAGAAGAACCCGAGCAGTGAGTAAGAAGGACAGCATTTGAGTTAGAGAAGGGAAGGCACAACTACACAGAGGAAATTAGTAAATAGGAGAAATCACCAGAGGAAGCACAAATACTGCAAAGGTTTAAGCTGCCCAACAATGAGAAATAGGTTAGTTGTAAGATCACTGTGCATCTAAGTTTGGAAAACCTCAGTTCCCTCATCTGTAAAACGAGGATAACTAGAGTTAATTAAAGGAATTATTATAATATTTGTAAATATTATAATAATTAATAATATAATTTAACTGTTATTATAATATAACTTACCAGGGCATGGGAATCGCTCTCTTTGGATCGAGGACTTATCTCTCGGTCTTCATTAAAATAGTGCTGCTGAGAAGAATAACCCAGTTCTGTCAAGACAACTTTATCTGGCCCTCCACTGGGTTGAGTGTATAAAGCTAAAGGATTTAGGTCTCTGAAGCCCTGGATAAAAATAAATAGATAATTTATTTTAAATGAGGAAGGGTTTAACTATCCAATTAAAAAAGAAAGGACGAAAGTTAGTACTTCATAATTCTCAGGTGCTGTGGAGGTACATTATCTTCTTCGTTAAAAGCTTGCTCCATATTGACAGTTTTACATAGTTACAAAAATTAGCATCAATATTAGCAGGGATACAGCTATCACTATCAACAAATCACTATCAGTAATGTAAAATAAAAGTGTTGCTTTTCTCTAGGATGACCTAAGATAACTATACACTTTGAAATACTTTGGAGTAAGGGAGAATAGTCAATCTTTTTTTTTTTTTTTTTGTACTGGGCATTGAGCCCAGGGGCACCTAACCACTTAGCCACATCCCCAGTCCTTGTTATTTTTTATTTTGAGACAGGGTCTTGCTAAGTTGCTGGGGCTGGCTTTGAACTTGAGATTCTTCTGCCTCCTCCCCAGCCACTGGCACGTGTGCCACCTACCCTGGCAAAAGTATTCATATTCTAAAGGATAATTAGCCAAATGTGGTTTTTATGGTCATCTAAAAATTAAGAGTGTTCTGCATTAAGAAGTCAGCAATATAGTGAATGTCTCTAAAATTAAAGAATAAACCAAACAACCTTCTGTATTAAATTTAAGTGTTGAGAGCAAGCAATATATGTTGCAAAATGCATCCACACTGCTCTACCTTGGAAGGGACATTTTCTCGGCATACAATAGCATGGCCCTCTGCTCTTAAGACATGATGGAAATAGACATCTTCATGTGAGGATGTATCACACAGAAAAATGTTAAGGATTCCATCGATATATTCATCCACTACTCCTACTAACGGTTTCAGACCACACAACTTCTGGAACTGCAAAATAGCTCTGGATGTCCAGTGTTCCTGTAATACAATAAAGACACTAGATTTAGGTGATAGAGTTCAACATGAATTATAGTACCATTTATGATAATGTACAGTACAGTAGTTTTAAGTGGAAAAATCAAAGCATAAAAGAACGAGAATGATACATAAGATATTTATGATTTGAGGATGAGAAAAGTCAAAATAAAAAATGGTGAAAAAGTAATTATTTGGTGAGGAACCCACCAATTTCAGAAATATATTATTAGACCAACCCTCCCATAGGGGAAAAAAACCTAAAAAGTCTAGGTAAAATATCATTTTTAACATGCCCAGAACATCAAAGTACTAGCAAGCTAGTAACAAATTATCAGGCCAAAACTGAAGGGAAGGGCTAGGGTTGTGGCTCAGTGGTAGAATGCTCACCTAGCACATGTGAGGCACTGGCTTCGATCCTCAATACCACATAAAAATAAATATATAAAGGTATCTGTGTCCATCTACAACTAAAAAAATATATAAAAAAAAACTGAAGAGAAAGTGGGAACAACTTTTGTCTTAAGGGTACCTCCTAATCCAGGCAAATTTGAACACTGCAAAGGGGACATATAGCAAAACTGGGGTCCACTACAGTAGGTTGTCTCTAGAAAAGTTTTCCTTCATTGAGTCCTGCAAGATATGGTCTTGGGTAAGCAGGGAGAGAAAGAAACCAGTCTTCACATGGGTTTGCACCTCAATTTTCACATCACTAGAGTGGTCCATAAATCCTCAAGTTGTTAATTTAAATTAACACAGTTCTGAAGTGCTGGAACTCCTAAGAAGCAGGCAGAAGCAAACATAAACCCTCTCCAGAGATTGATGCAAGCTGAGTGCACCTTTTAACTATTCTTAAAATTTTTCAAAGACAATGAGCAGCACACAGGCAAAGATAAAATGCATAAAAACAATGAATCAGAAGAACAAGTAGAAACCATATAACTGCAACAAACCCTTAAAATCTTGGACAATTTCTAGACAAATTATAAAACTAAGCTTACTATGCTTAAAGCAAAGTCCCCCTTCCAAAAAAAACAACAACCCTGCTTAGTCTGAAAGATTCTGCAGAGATCAGCAATCTATAAAGACAAATATAGCATAACAAGCTTTAGAAAGTAAAAATATAATAACAAATTCTAAAATCTTCACAGGTTAATTCAGTGGCAGATTACATACGATTAAGAGTAAATTAGCAAAGTTGAAGATAATTTATGGAAAAAAAATTTACCCAGTGTGGGAAGAAAGATGGGCATAAAATACAGAAGGCCGTTAAGAAGTGGAAGAAAAACTGAGGAAGTTTGACACTTTTAATTATGGCCTCAGTGGGCTGAGGCTGTGGCTCAGGCTTGCCTAGCATGTGTGAGGCACTGGGATCGATCCTCTGCACCACATATAAATAAATGAATAAAATAAAGGTCCATACATATAAAAAATATTTTTAAAAAGTTATGGCCTCAGAAAAAGAGGCAGAAACAGAGGTATAAAAATATGATCATAATTGAAGAGACAATGACTGGAAATTTGCAATATTTAGTGAAAAATAACAAAGATTTTTTTTTTAAAAGTCCAGTAAAAAAACAATATAGGGGCTGGGGTTGTGGCTCAGTGGCAGAGCTCACACCCAGTGTGAGGCACTGAGTTCGATTCTCAGCACCTGCATATCAATAAATAAAAAATAAAGGTCCATTGACAACTAAAAAAATATTTTTACAAAAACAATATAGGATAAGTGAGCATAAATTCACACAAACAGCCAGGCACAGTGGCCTATGCCTATAATCCCAAATGGCTCAGGAAGCCGAGGCAGGAGGATTGCAAATTTGAGGCCAGCCTCAGCAACTTAGTAAGGTTCTAAGCAACTTAGTAAGACTGACTCAGAATAAAAAAGGGCTGGGGATGTAGCCTGATGGTAAAGTGCCCCTGGGTTCAATTCCTAGTAACAAAAAAATAAAATCGCTGTGAAGGGAGGGGAGAGGGTGTCGGGGTAGGAAGGGTAGTAGAATATATCAGACATTATCACCCTATGTAAATATATAACTATAGACTGGTATGATTCTACATCATGTACAACCAGGAAAAATTATATTCCATTATATGTATCAAAATGAATTCTTGTGTATAACTAATTAAAAAATAAAAAATTAAGTCATTAATTAAAAAATAAATTTTAAAAAATAAAGTCACCATTTCCCACTTTCAAATAGATTGGCAATTTGTTCTTTATCAAACTTTGGTCTCCACTGATGTCTCCTGCCAGAATCAACTACCACTATGACACACTCCCAGGTTAACTGGCTCATTGAAAAAACTAACCAAAATGGCAAATACCTTTCTCTTTAGATCACAAAAAAAGAAGAGAATATACTAATGAACAATAACTGGAATGTAAATGGACATACTATTACAGTTGCTGGCATCAAAAAGAAAAGAAGGCAGGCCACACATGCATGCCTGCTGTCCCAGATATAAACCTAGGAGTACACCCCTGCACTGCTCCTGACCTTCATCTCTGCATGGACTAAGCCACAAAAGGACCATAGATGGTGCATGCCTGTAAGTCTCAGCTACTCGGGTGGCTGAGGCCAGAGCATCACAAGTTTAAGGCCAGCCTAGGCAACTTAGCAAGACTCTGTCTCAAAAAGTTAGAAAAAGGAGAGCTGGGGACATGGCTTAGTGGTAGTGCACCTGCTTAACATGCAGAAAGCCTGGAATTAAATCCCCAGCAACTCCCGCCCCCCGAAAAAGGACAGGAAGATATTATGAATAATTATGCCAATAAAATGAAACTAAGTAAAAAGAACACATTCCCTAAAAATCTGACACCAAAATCATATTGAGGAGGAACAGAAAAAAAAAACTCTACTACAAATACTGCATTTTAATTTTTTTTGTGCCAGTCCCTTAGAGTGGGCAAAAGTTGAATGAAACAAAATATTAACACTGCAAATCTACTAGTTAAAATTTCACAAAATAACATACAAACAAGTATATGTTAAAAATTAAAGTTTCAAATGATATTTTTAAAGTTTGTGACATTTATGTTTCTAAAAATAATAAAGCTTAAACTGCATGAAGACTTTTGGAATAAATATATATTAACACATTCTACTCCAAAATGAAATGCAATGATTTTACTTTTAAAAGTTCTATGTTTTCCAAAGAAATTCAGAGAATAAAACAGCTTTATATTTCACCACATATTAACTATTTTCCATAATCTTTATTCCTTCCTATAGATCTCAGTTACTATTTGCTTTCATTTCCATTAAGAGCCAGAAGGACTTCCTTTAGTATTTCTTGCAGTTCAAGAATACTGGTGGGCTGGGATTGTGGCTCAGCGGTAGAGAGCTCGTCTAGCACATGCGAGGCTCTGGGTTTGATCCTCAGCACCACATAAAAATAAATAAATAAATGAATAAAGGTATGTGTCCAACTACTTTTTTTTTTGAAGAGAGAGAGAGAGAAGAGAGAATTTTTAAATATTTATTTTTCAGTTTTCGGTGGACACAACATCTTCATTTTATTTTTATGTGATGCTAAGGATCGAACTCAACACCCCGCACATGCCAGGAGAGTGCATTACTGCTTGAGCCACATCCCCAGCCCCATGTCCAATGACTTCTAAAAAATAAATATTTAAAAAAAAGAATACTGGTGACAAAATATCCTAGTTTGTTGTTGTTGTTGTTTTGCTGAGCTGGGGATGGAAATTCAGGGTCACACAAGTGCTTCACCACTGACCTATGCCCTGACTCCTCCCAGTGTTATGCACCACTTAACAATATTTTGGTTAATAAAAGTTCATGTATGTGACAATATTCCCATAAGATTACAAAGGAACTGAAAAATTCAAATTGCATAGTGATGTGGTAGCTGTCATAACATTGTCACATCCTGTCCAGGTTTGTGGTGCTTCTGGTGGAAGCAGACCTACTGTTCAGCCAGTAAATAATACTTGATGATAATGATAAACAACTACGTTACTGGTTCATTAAAGTATATCCCTACCTGAAAAAAAAATTTTAACTGTAAAACAGCCTTAGGCAGATCCTTCAGGGAGAATGCCAGAAGAAGGAACTGCTGTCATAGACAACGGCTCTGTGTTATTGCCCCTTCGGACCTTCCAGTGGGACAAGATGCAAAGTTGGAAGACTGATATTTTGATCCTGATCCTTCATAGGCCTAGGCCTTGTTTGTGTCCTAGTTTTTAATAAGTTTTTAAAAAAATAAAAGATAAAAATAAGTCAAAATGGGTTATTGTTTTGGTTACCTTTTGGGTTGTTGTGACAAAATACCCAACAAGAACAATTTACAGGGGCTGGTGTTGTGGCTTGGTGGTAGACCACTTGCCTAGCACGTGGTCTTCTTGGACAAGAACAAGGAAAAGGAAAGGAAGAAAGGAAGAAAGAAACTTAAAAAAAATTTACAGGAGGAAAAATTTATCTGGAGCTCTCAGATAGCCAGCTCCACAACTCTGGGCCTAAGGTGAGGCAGGACATTATGCAGGAGGGGGCAAGTGAAGGAAAGCTGCTCAGCTCAGGGTCAGGAAGCACCAGCATAGAGAAGATGAAGTCACCCACCTCCTCTAGCCACAACCAACTTGCCCACAGTTACCACCCAGTCAGTCCAATCAAACTAGGATGGACTGATGAATTATTGCTCTCACAATCTGATCATTTCACCTCTGAATGTTCTTGCATTAACGGGAGATTTGGGAGAACACCTCAAATCCAAACCATAATGGCTATATTTTAATCTTAAAATAAAAAAAAATGTTTAAGGAATAAACATTTAAATGTGTTTAAAAATACAATCACCAGGCAGGTGGTGCACACCTGTAATCTCAGAGTCTTGGGAGGCTAAGGCAGGAGGATTTCGAGTTCAAAGCCTGCCTCAGGGGGGGGAAAAAATAGCAAGGCACTAAGCAAAATTCAGTGAGACCCTGTCTCTAAACAAAACACAAAATAGGGCTGGGGATGTTGATCAGTGGTCGGTGCCCCCAAGTTCAATCCCCAGTACCAAAAAAAAAACAACCCACACTGCCCAGGTAGGGTAGTAGGTTATACTATCTAGGTTTGTGTAAGTACATGCTATGATGTTCATAAAATAATGAAATCACCTAACAATCCATTTCTCAAAATGTGTCTCCATTGTTAAGTGACAAGTTGGACTTAAACTCTAAATTTTGTACACCCCTTGCTCTTGCAGTCTGTAGCAACTGAAATCTCTGTTCAGTTCCTTCAAATGCCAGCTGTTAATTTTCCTCTAGGGCAACTAGGTTGTTCCTAGTGCTTGCAAAGTTCAGCAATCATCTAAGGATTTGGGAAGATTATATACGCTGTGAATACAACTGTATACCCATTCTCTGTGTTAAGTATTTGCCCCCTAACTTCTAGCTGTTCTGTCACTCTCAAACAATCTCCTCTATTTCTTCAAGCCAGCAAGGCTGAAGAGTGAGGACTGCCCTCGAGAAGGCAGCTGGAAAGGTCCCAACCTTACCCGCTACAGTTTGATTTCCAAGGAGACTTCTGCTTTCCTGCCTACTTTTGATTTTGTCTGTGGGAACATAGTCTCATCACATTCCTTTGTTGCTCTTCTTCCATTACCAAGAGAATTAATCATTTTCAAAATTAGAAAATAGACATAGAAATAAAGTGAGATAGATTCATTTAGTTAAAAACATGATTACTGAGCTCTTAACATTAACCAAACATTGCTATAGGCACTGAAGATTCAATGGTGAACAGGACACTTATACTGTTGGGTTCAGATGGACACACAAGAAAACAGCAGACAGTGACAACTATAATAAAGACAAAACATGGTGATGATGAATGACTCAAGGGGAAGGGCATACTTTAAACTGGCTGTGAGGAAAAGAAAACCCTTTTGAGGAAATAACAGGAAGGGCAACCATGAAACTTCTTGGAATAAGTTATTCCTGTGATTGGAATGAGCAAAAGCCCTGAGGAGGAGAGGTATAGGAGGCAAATAAGAAGGCAATGAAGAGGGAAAAAAGAAAACAAAACAGAGAAGCTATTTGGCTGATGTAAAAGACATTGGTTATAAATGGGTTGCAAATTTAGCATCCAGCTTCCTGATGGCCAAAGTAGTAAAAAGAGACCCATTCAAGACTACAGACTAAAACCCAATCCTGATGATAGTACAACGTATGGTTTTTGTGAAATCTGAGTGTAGTGGTGCACGTCTATAATCCCAGTTACTTGGGAGGTTGGTATGGGCAACTTTGTGAGACTATCTAACAAAAACGCAGAGTTAGGGGTGCTGGCGGTGGAGATTAGTGGTTTAGTGCTTGCCTAGAATGCACAAGGGCCTGCGTTCAATCCAGTACTGCAAATAAATAAAACAAAAACACTTTGTGTACATTATTTATAATAGTGGAAATGTAGAAGATTAAATGTCCAACAATAAAGGAATGGTTAAACAGGCCACAATGCATATTTAGCTAATAGATTACTATGAATCCATTAGAATTGAGAACTAAATGTATATTGAAAAAGCATAATATACAACATATTATGATTATCTTAGGTAACACTAAAAACCTTTCAAAAACCTGGACTTTCTACATCCAATAAAATAAACTGGAGGAAATACAACAATTTCTAAGTGAGTGTGTCTCAGTGGTTGAATTATGATTTTTTTTAATATTTAAATTTTTTAGTTGCAGTTGTCAATACCTTTATTTATTTATTGTTATGTGGGGCTGAGGATCGAATCCAGGGCCTCGCACATGCTAGGCGAGTGCTCTACTGCTGAGCCACAACCCCAGCCCTGAATTATATGATTTTTTTTTGGTTCTCTTTGCTGTATTTTTCAACTAAAAGATATTTTTAAATAGTCATTTATATGTAAGCAACTGATAAATTATTTAGGTTAAACAGACAACTATGGCGTGAGGAACACACATAGGTACGTGTAGGTTCAGAGGAGAAAAGGTAAAGGCCAGAGATAATTATAACTGCACACACCATACCTGCCTATGTGAATGTAAATGCTTTCTGCAGGCCCTCCAATCATCTTTCACAATGTATGGGAGAATTCTCTTAAAAATGACACCTGACTATGGCAGTTCCCCAGCATCTAAGGGATAGCAGCTTTTTGACCTCTGAACACAGCTCTCCATGTGAAGTCTGTGCCTATTTCTGACATCATTTGTCATGTACCTTCCAGCTCATTCTACATTCTGTGCCAATAGAACTAATTTCTTAAATTTGAAATGTTCACACTACTCTCCCTAATCTTCTTTTAAAGTTCCACTCAGATGCCACCTTTACTATGAAGCTTCCTGATTACCCTGGAGAGATGGGGCTGCTTCCTTTTGCTCCTTTGTCATGCTGTAAGAATCTCTATTATAGCAAATACAGCAGGGTACAACAATGTCTGTCCACATATTTCCATTCCATACAACATACCTGATTTTTGGGGAGCAGAGGGGCCTGGTTTCATGTTTTGTTTTTGTATCCTGAGAACTCAGAAACAGTCTTGGAAAAAAAAAATGTTTTCTAATTACTGGAAAACCAGAGTACATACCTCTACGGGTCTCACCCAAGCCAAAGAGCAAGGGATAGCCTGAGCGGGAAGCTTTGTGTAGCAGCACCTGCAGCAAAAATCAATATATGAACATTTAATCATATGTTTAAAGTGCATTTTTATAAAATCTCTGCTCCTTGATTTGTTATGCACAACATTCCAGAGTATTTTATTCATCAATTTAATAATAAATGCCTTGTACTTTAAAGAAACCTAAGAAAAAGTATAAAATACATCTTTGAGAGAACCATACAGTAGAAATTCAGGTTCAAGCTTCCTGAATATATGAACGCACCTCTTAGTATGACCCAAAGAGTAGTTTTCTTTTAGTTTTGGTTTTTAGTTTTTTGGAAACTGATGGTTGAACCCAGGGGCACTCTACATTCCCAGTCCTTCCTATTTTTTTGAGACAGAGTCTTGCTAAGTTGCCCAGGCTGGTCTTCAACTTGCCATTCCCAAGGAGTCACTTTCTTAATAAGAGGCTAAAATTTAGTCAAATGGTCCATTCAAATTCATAGTCAAGTCAAAGAAGACATGAGATTATAATCCACCAGTGAAATTAAATGACACTAAGAAGAAAGAGGCATGGAAAGGGTGGAAGGATGGAGCGATAAAGCTAAAAGAAAAATAAGAGAGATCACAGCCTCACCAAGTTTCAGCACTGGGATTCAAAATTTAATTTGTCCATTGTTCTTATTAAATTCAACTCACTTGAGGAACCTCAGAGAGGACTTCTGAACAGTTCCGATATTTCCAAAGTCTGGGTAGAATACTTCAACTTCCTTTTTCCCAAGGACTCGATGGATAATAACCCGATACCACCACTTATCCTCAGAAATCCTTACACAACACAGGTGTCCCGGCTGGACAAAACATTCTGGCATGATATATCGATCAGAAACCAGCTGGTTAGAATAACAACGCCTGTGGAATTCCATATACAGAGAAACCATAGGGGAAGAAAAATTAAAGATTGTTTTTATTGATAGGTCAAGAATAGAAAAGCCTGGGCAAAAGGCAAAGAAAAAAATCCTGATTTTTTTTCCTGATTTGTTAATGCTTACTAAGGCCAAAGAATTTTATTCTTGTTTCTTGTCCAAAGTCATTCTCTTTATTAACAAACTTATTCAAAGATAGAGTATGAAAATTATACATTCATTTTCTTATCTCACATTCTCAGAACACAATACAATGCGATCTCATTTCCCATCTCTTCCTAAAATGGACATTTTTTAACGCAGTCTCAAAGTATATACCCTAATGCCTTTCCAGGAGGTACACAAGATCAAAACTATTTTCATAATATTACTGAACCCTTATCTGCCCTTTACTTATGTTGAAATTTGCATTGACCATGTAAAAGCAACAATGGGTACATAAGCCAGGCACCTTAGCTAAATCGAGGCAGTGGCAAACTTATAGCCTCTTAATTGTCACTGCCATATGTTCACATTAATTACAAAAAACAGCCAATGACATTTAATATCGTCTCTGATAAAGATTAAGCTTATTAAACAGCAGTCACTAAGTGACATCTTTTCAATACTAAGTGACAAAAATGAAACTAAGTATACATAAGGCATTTCCCCAGTTATGTCAAGGAAAAGCTTGTGTGTTCTGAATTGTGACCTAATCTTTTATTGGGAGGGAAGTATGATTTTTTTTTCACTTGAAAGATGAATTAGTCACTGTTTTTCATGGAAAGAACCACCTTTTTTTGCTTGAAAAAACCATTAACGAATTATGATAATTCACAATTTTCTGAAAAGGCTATTAAAATACTCCTTTCCCAAACTATATATTTGTGAGGCCAGATGTTTCCATACACTTTAACCAAAACCACACATTTTATACATTTACCATTTTCAGTGGTTTTCGCTTAGTTACCCATGGAAAACTGTAGTACAAAATTATTAAATGGAAAATTCCAGAAATAAGCAAATCACAAGTTTAAAAATGCATGCTTTTCTGAGTAGTATGATGAAATCTTGCACCATCCTACTCCATCTGGCCAGATTGTGAATCATGGCTTTGTGCAGCATATGCCTACTGTATACACTACCTCCCATTAGTTACTTAATAGCTACATCAGTTGTTCAATCAACTTTTGTTACAGAATTTTGTTATAATTGTTTTTATTATTTTTATTGTTGTTAATCTCTTACTATTCCTAATTTATAAATTAAACTTTATTATAGTTATGTGTATATAAGAAAACAAACAGTATATACACAGGGTTTGGTATTATCCTGTTTCAGGTATCCACTGAGTATCTTGGAACATTTTGCCTGTATAAGGTTATCTGGGGCTATTGTATCTCAATAGATTACATGTAGAAGCAGATATTAAAATCCAGTTTTCCCTATTAAGCCAAATATTAAAGTGATCTGTAAAAATGTAAAACAATGGTACTCTTCCAACATTTTCTAAAAAGTTATTTTTATAAAAATGTTATATTATCACCCATGAATTTTTAAAAGAAGCATTTTTTAACTCTGCAATTTAATTTCTATATAGGAAATATCAATAAACAAAAGCTCTCTTTGGGTCTTTCATTTTAAGAGTCCTGAGACCAAAAATGATAACTCCTAATTAGAGCGATACATGAAAAAACACATTGAAAACAAGGACTCCTACCGCATTTCAATCATCATGTCTTCAAGTAACTCTGATGAATCCCTGCTATAGATTCGGATGTAGAATTGACTTGGAGAGATAATATACTCCACAAAGACCCCCACAAGGGTACTGGTATCTAATGGTGGAAGTCTGCATAATTTCTTCTCCTGTACAGCATCTGGTGGGATATCATGATTTGCCATTGCCAAGCTGAGCTGTGATTTACTTATTCCTACTTGCTACAAGTTAAAAGAAAGAAATCAAAGAAACCATAATAAATCTTTGGGTGACATTTCAAACCCTGACATTTCTCAAAGTATACTTCATTAGTTGCCTTTTTCAGAATCACTTGGGAAATTATAAAAATTCATATTCATGGGCTCAGGCTAGATTTACTGATTCAGAATACATGAGAATGAAACCATGCATATTAAAAAATTCCACAGGTGATTCTTATGTTAAAATATGAATATATTACCTTCTGATATTAGGAAAAGAGTTAAGACGTATTATGCAAATGCCTTATTAAAATTTGACAACATGATATTTCAAATATTCAGGCTGAACTAAAGTGAATTCTCATTCTACTCAACCCTACCAATAGGGAAAGGTAACTAAGTCTAGATTAAATTTCAGACTAGTCTTCCAATCAAAAATAGGATTGTGCAAACATTTCTAAAATATATCATTTTGTCTTCTAAAATATATATTCCTGTAAGCCTTTTTATTGTCCTCCAGAACAATATAGCAGGCTCTCAAATTTTTGTCATCCCATGAAAGGAGCCAGATACTGAGGGTACAATGAAGAGTAACACATGACTAATCCCTTAGTAATAACATAAGGAATAGGAGAAGAGAACACAAAAAGAATTTTGTGTTAAGATGTAATGATAGGGGGCTGGGGATGTGGCTCAAGCGGTAGCGTGCTTGCCTGGCATTGTGCGGCCCGAGTTCGATCCTCTCAGCACCACATACAAACAAAGATGTTCCTTCCGCCGAAAACTAAAAAAAATAAATACTGAAATTCTCTCTCTCCCCCCCTCTCTCTCTCAAAAAAAAAAGATGTAATGATGACAGAATGGTGAGGACCCAATAACTGAGGTTGAGTGCAAAGGAGATTTGCAGCAGCTGTTGAGGCATTCAGTCAATAGCTCCTCTGTGGTCCCCTCGGAAGCCCCTGAGGATTTTTCAGCCCACATTTCCAAACACAGGGAGACTGAGACAGTACCATCATCATATAAGGACTATCCAATCTCAAAACCATCTGAAAACTGAGGGAAAACTGGTTACATAAATTACTGAAAAGATACTATATAAGGTGACTTTGGATGAAAGAACTAATCTTTTCAATAAATGAGGTATATAGAGACAAGATTTTTCTAAAAGTAATTCTGGTTTCATTTGGTTACTTTTCATAATGCTGAATCTACATTGTGCAGGTTCTTTAAACCTCACTCACCAGCTGTAAAGGCTTTACAACCAGATTAGGCTTCTTATATATCTTCTGTTCTGGTTCTTTATGGTTCTTCAAAGGGCAATCCCATGCAGTCTCCTTGACAGCAGCAGTAGACAGTGAATTTCTAGGGGGACTAGAGACACAAGCCTTGGCTTCCATTTTCTTATCTGGTTGAACTAAACATAAATTTCTGACTGTTGAAACAGCTCCATCTGAAATGGCCAACAGAACAGCCTGTGCATATTTGCTACAATAATGGTACAATTGTTAATAAGCATCTCCTATGTGCCAGGTACTAAGGATATAGTGATAAATGAGAAATACCAACCTGTCCTTGTAGACCTTTCCATGTGGCAAGATATAAGAGAATTTCTAGATGAGAATGAATCCCCATTTTGTGTGTGTGTGTGTGTGTGTGTGTATGTGTGTTGGGGCAAGGGGAGTATGTAGAATGGCAATGCTTCTTAAAGTTTGGTGAATGGCTTTATTTTTCAATATCCTGATTTCAATTTATTTCTTGTTCTAATTAAGCTCAAACATTCATCGTCGTTTATAATGTACATGGCTACTTAATATTCCATATGATTCTTTAATTCTTAGGCATCCTCAAGTTGATCACATGTTTTGTTTAATTTACATATATATGATGATTACAAGTTATTGGCACATTAAAAGAGACTCCAGAAAGATAGACCTACAACCACAGTGGTTCCGAAAGAAATAAACAGAAAGTACAGAAAGATGTGGGTACAAAAATATGTATCATGGGGCTGAGGAGGAAGCTCAGTGGTAGAGCACTTGCCAGCATGTATGAGGTCCTGGGTTCAATCTCTAGCACCATAAGAAATAAAAAAATAAGAGTTTTTACTACTATATTTCTTATAATGGTAAAAATGGGAACAATCTAAATGTCCATCAATAGGAGACTGGTTCAATAAATTACAGTTATGTAAAAGAATTATATGTACTCAAAAATCAACTTGTACATAAATAATATGGAAAACATACACAATAATTGAAGTATAAAAATGATTTATACAATATTTATATAATACTGCTTTGTGAAATAAAAATTATATACATGATAATTTGTATTATAAAGGAAAGGTCCAGAGGGCTAGGGTTGTGGCTCAGTGGCAGAGCACTTTCCTAGCATGCACTGGGTTTGATTCTCAGCACCACATATAAACAAATGAATAAAATAAAGGTCCATCAACAACTGAAGACATTTTTAAAAAAGGTCCAGAAACACACACACTAAAACTATTAACATTAGTTACCTCTGTATTGTTAGAATGGTTTAAATAAACTTTTGTGGATTAAAAAAAATCTAGCTATGCTTAAACACATATTGAAACAAATCTGGAAGATTATGTAAAAATCCTCACAGCTTTATTTCTAGGATATTCATAAAATAATAAGTGTTCACCTTCTTTTTATTGTTAGTGCTCTTTGAATATTTTTAAATGAACATGAGTTTTTTTAATAAATCACAAATCCAATAAAGATATTTATATTTTGGGAATGTAGCTGTCCATCATAAGCATTTGTAGAAGCTTATAAAAATCTAAGTATCCTACTGTTCTATAAGTTTTGTGAAATGTTACCATTGGGGAAACTGAGTATAGAATGCATAGGATCCTTTTGAATTGTCTTATAACTGCATGTGAATCAACAGTTATCTCAATAAAGTTTTTTTAAAGCCTAAGCCAAAAAGAAAAACAAAACTCAAGTGCCCTACATGCAATGTGATATTCTGGAGTAGATACAGAAACAGAAAAACATTTTTTGAAAAATTGGTAATAGAATCTGGAGTTTAGTTAGTAACAATGTGCCAATGTTAATGTCTTAGCTCTGACAAATAAATTACAGTAATATTAAAGATAATAATATTAGGGGGAAATGTATGAAAAGAATATGGGAACTTGGTACTACCTTTGCAATTTTTCCATAAGCCTAAAATTATCCCCAAATAGTTATTTAAAAATGCAAGAGGGGTTATGAATGCATACCCATTTATTCTGAATCTCCACATCTTTCTAAAATGCTTTTGATATATAGCCAAAGTTAACCACTGAACTATCAGACCATTTAATCAGAAAATTCTCTTCAGGATTATTAAAAAATTCATTTATTTATTTATGGTATTGGGGATTGAACTCAGGGATAGTTAACCACTGAGCTATATTCCCATCACTTTTTATTTTTTATCGTGGGACAGGACCTCTCTATATTGCTTCAAACCTTGCTAAATTGCTGAGGCTGGCCTTGAACTTGTAATCTTCCTATCTTAGCTTCCTGGGTTGCTGGGATTATAGGCAAGTGCCACTGTGTCTGGCACAATGAATTAATTTTAAAAATTCAGAGGCTGAGGCAGAAGGATCATAAATTTGAGGCCCACCTGGGCAACTTAGCAAGACCCTGCCTCAAAATAAAAGGACTAGGTATGTAGCTCTGAGGCAGAATGCTCTTCAAGTCAATCTCCATCAAGAAAAAAAAATTCAATTTTTAAAATTAATAATACAGTTAACTTTATTACAATAAATACCACCAGAAAAAAGATCGTTACACATAAAACATTTCAATGCTAATACATAATATGTTTGTCTGATGTAGTTATAAAGATGACTCTTACCTAGCCAATATTTTCTTTTCTCCTGTACTTACAAAAACAATTAAAAATGAGGTTTGCATTACACTGTGGGACAACTTACCTGTTAGTACCGGCCTCATATCAGCATCAAACACTAGCAAGTCTTGTTCTCCTTCCCTGAACTCAACACGAAGAATGTCACTAAGAGCTCCAACAAGTTCTGTCACATTTAAAAATCCCAATTTTTTGGGTGAAAGTTGCTCTTTAAAAACTGCCTGTCACAAAAATAAATGGAAATTATGAAAAACATTAGATAGCAGAAATAAAATATGTACAGATACTCTTGGACAATGCTTTAATTTGAATTTAGCTAAGCTAAAATTTTAAGGTTCAGTGAACTTGGGTGTAAAGCTGTGTTTCCACCCAAGCATTTTACAAAAGAGGCTAATAATCCCTTACCATAAACTTCTAGGCCAATGTCAAGCTCCCTTGAGAGTATATGATAAATTGAAGTGAAAGTGAGGGGAACTTTTCACCTCTCATTTTTAACAATATTTGATTATAAAGCAAAGGTATTTGGGAGTGAAGAATGTATAAACTACAAAACTCATAATAAGCCTATCCTTATTTCTATATTTTTCAGAGAAAGAATATCCTTGACCATTTTCAACATGCAGAATTGGCATTACTATTTAAAATATTTCCTTAAATTTTATTATTTCACCTTAGAAGTTGGGCAAAATAAGCAGGTTTCTTATGAGTGTATTTCCTGTTGTGTACAATTTGATTTTATTGCCTTGGTAAAGAAGAAAATTCATACCAAATAAAGATGGGAGAGAAAATATAGGGTACCACACTAGTTTGGGTTAAAACTGCACGGAGAACAGGTACATTTTCCCTTGTCAAAAGATTCACCATTTATAAATAATGGATATAAAGAAACTGTGATATATACACAATGGAATATCACTCAGCATTAGAAGAGAAAAAAATTATTATGGCATTTTCATATAAATGGATGGAGTTGGAGAATATCATGCTAAGCCAAGTAAACCAATCCCCCAAAACCA
This sequence comes from Marmota marmota marmota, assembly GCF_001458135.2. Lineage (NCBI taxonomy): Eukaryota > Metazoa > Chordata > Mammalia > Rodentia > Sciuridae > Marmota > Marmota marmota. The sequence continues at coordinate 13,814,466 of NW_026000019.1, forward strand.
AAGGCTAAATGTTCTGATAAGTGGATGCTGATTCATAAGGGGAGGAGGGTATGGGAAAAATGGAGGAACTTTGATTGGGCAAAGGAGGGACAGGTGGGGTGGGAACATAGGGGCAGGAAAGATGGTGGAATGAGACTTACATCATTACCCTAGGTATATGTATGAGTGCACATATGGTGCAACGCTAGATCGTGTACAACCAGAGAAATGAAAAGTTGTACTACAATTGTGTACCTTGAATCAAAATGCATTCTGCTGTCATATAGACCTAATTAAAACAAATTTAAATAAGTCTGTAGATATTAAATAGATTGAATGATTCAGTCTGCTATATTTTGAATGTTGAATGTTCCCCAAAGGCCTCTGTGTTAAAAGGTGTAGACTCAAGGTAATACTGCAGGGATATGATGGAAACTTTAAGATGTGGGGCCCAGTGAGAGGTCTTTAGGTCACTGGGTGTGCTCTTGAAGATGGTGGGAGCCTGGCCCCCTCCTCACTCCTTTTGTTCCCTGAATAACATGAGTGATTTTGCTCTGCTACATGTTCTACATTTTCCTGCTATGAAGTGCTGCCTTGCCACAGGCCCAAAGAAATCAGGCATGAATAGAGCCTCCAAATTATGAACCAATCTTAGCCTTTTCTGTTTCAATTATCTTAGGTCTTTCACTATGGTAATGGAGAGCTGAGTTGTTACTCAGCTCATTAACAGTTAAAACTGTTTGAATGCTCTGTATTGATACAACCCCACTTGAAAGGATATGAAGATTTCAAATAAAAGCTGCACAATTAAAAAAAAAGACCCACCATTAAAATGATCAAATTCTTAATTCAACTTTTATCTCTTGAACCATGATAGAGCAATAGAACAAGGGTCATTAATATCACATTTATAGCCACCCATGAGCATCCCAAAGGAAAAAGAATTGGTAGAGAATAGATAGGGCAGGAGTGATGGCAAAGTAGAGTTAATATCTCGACTTACTTCTTTGTACATTATATGTTTTTTATATATTTTTTTAGTTGTAGATGGACACAATATCTTTATTTTGTTTATTTTTATGTGGTGCTGAAGTTTGAACCCAGTGCCTCATACGTGCTAGGCGAGCACTCTACCACTGAGCTACAACCCCAGCCCTGTACATTATATCTTAAGGCTTCTTTTCCTTTTATGTTCATTAGTCTTTAATAGTTTTTTTTACCCTTCTTATAAGTGTCTAGGACTATAGAAATACAATTCAATTGAACGTAAGACTAGGTTGAAAGGATTTTTTAAAAATGTTACTAACTTTTTGAATAGGTAACATTCAAAAGGTTCAAGAAGGTTATATAGCAGAACAGTCTCCAGCTCACCCCCAATTCTTCAGTCACCTAGCAATCATCTCCTGGAGGTAACTATCATTACATGCAAATTTCCAGAAATTGTGAAAACTTAAATATGCTTTAAGATTATATACATCATACGAATCTTGCCTTTTGCTGTTAAATAGAGATATTAGTTTCCTATTAGTACATGAAACAGTAGAGTTTTGTTTTATGAGCCTGAGAATCATTTTCTTTTGATAGGATACCTGAGTCAATGCATTGATGTGTCAAATATATTTTGTCCTAATTCCTTTGTTATGCTTTCTCCTTTGTTATGCTTTCTGCTTTACTGACTCCCAACTATGGACAACTATAGACTTGATATATTTCTACTTCCACTTTCCTTAATTCCCTTCCATCCCCCATTCAACTTTACTCTTATTATTTTTCCTTAGAGTTTATACTTGTACTGTCAAAAGCTATGTATATATCCTATTACATGATTTAGTTTCCCAACTGGATTTTTCAGATGACAAGCTCATAGTGGAATATCGTTTCCTTCATTGGCAACTGGATAAAATTCATGACTGATCTCTTTGACAAGACTGTAAATGAGCCTGTGTGTTCTAAAAAGGCACACAATGTCCAACAGTCTTTTTGGTGTTCTTAGGGACCATCACTGGTCAGTACCTAGATCCATTATTTTATATATGGCTTTAATAGAGTTATTCTATCAATTAGTTTTCATTATTTAATTGGAAAATTTTTATAAGGATATTCTTCCCCTCATTTTTTATTGGTTACTCAGTCATACAATTCTCTTAGAAAAATCAGGATAAGTGATTAAATTTATCATTTTTCAAAAGGTTCTCTATCGTCTTCTATGTTAACCAATTGTTTTTAATATCATATAAACTCATGGAATTAAATATATTTGGTCATTGCTTTAAGTCATTGCTATTATTATCCTACTAAAGCCTAAAATAACTCTTCAAGTGGATTTGTAAGCCCTTTTGATATGACCCTTTTCTTAGCAGTTTCCTTGTTGGTCTGCTATGACAAAATGTTCCTGTCTTGATTTATGCAATTAGAAAACACTTGTATATACTAGTGTTTTATTAATCTCACAATTAATTTGCCTTGTACCCATCATATAACAATGGTTTTAGAATAAGATTACCATAATATAATAAAAATTCAACTTTGGCATATATTCAACCCTTCTTCTCCATTTAATTTTGTGTATGTATTCACAAGAGTATACAGCCATTTTATATTTTCTCCTAACTTCATTTGGTTTTGGTTGTGGAAGTGGCATTAAATGTCAGTCCTTTTATTAATATGACATTGATGACTCTGTAGAAGATGTCTTCAGAATGGTTCAAGGGAACAACAGTTCTTGAATTCTTGCATGGTTGTAGTCTGCCTCTACAGTTGAGTCAGTTTTGCTAGCATAAAATTCTTGGCTCACATTTTCTTTCCTTGAATATTTGAAATATGTTACTTTCCTCTGGCAAAACAAGATATAAAAATGTCTAATGATCTAATTTTATTTCCTTACAAGTCACTTGCTCTTTTTGTTTTAAATGGTCAAAGGAATTTCTTCCTTTTTCTTTGAAATCTACTAATTTGGTGTTGGTTATTCTAGGTTAATGATTTAAGCATGCAGTACAATTTTTTTTTTATCTTTTAGTTGTAGATGGACACAATACCTTTATTTTTTTTTACTTTTATGTGGTGCTGAGGATCGAACCCAGTGCCTCACACATGCCAAGCAAGCACTCTGCCACTGAGCTACAACCCCAGCTGCTAGTGCACTCTTTCAATAATAGTTTCAAATATTTCATTTCAGTAAAGTTTATTTGAATTTTTTGTTATTCTTTTCTTTGGCATTATTATTCATATGTTAACTTTATTTTGCCTATGTTTAATACCTGTTACTTTTTCTTAAATTCTTTTTTATCTTTTCTTGTTCTTTTAATAACATTTTTCTTATAAAAATTTAAAACAGAAAAAGGTTAAAGAATTGGACAGAACTCTATCACCCAAATTATAGAATTATCAGCATTATTTTGTTTTATCATCAATAAATCCATCCATCAATTCATTTTTTATATATTTCAAAGTAACCTCAGACATCAATGTTTTCCCCGAAAAATGTCAGCACGTACATTATTATCTAGAATTCAAAATCTTTTAACTTTTTATAAAATTCATATTGAAATGGTAAACTTACGTTTACCATTCAATTAGCTTCAATATATATACAAGATACAGAATGTTCTTTTTTTTTTAGCCGTTTGGGAAGACAGTATTAAGATCTCCAACTAGATTTATAGAATTCTTAATCCTGTCAAACTTCAGAGAATGTTTATACTATTTATTAGGTGAATTCACATTTATGATTGTCTTCCTGAAGAACTGGCCCTTAGCCCTGATGGAATGTGCCAATCGCTGATAATACATTGGGCTTGAAGCCTGCTTTATCTGAAGTTGTTTTAGTCCCTTCAGTTTTTTTTATATTTCTTGTATATCTTTCTTATCTTTTATTTTGAACCAATCTATCCTCACATTTATGATGTGTTCCCTGTAGATAACATAGTTGCATCTTGCTTTCCACAGTCTCATTTCCAAATTTTAATAGTAGTCCATTTACACTTATGAAATTACTATAACTAGATTTAAAATTACCACTATTAATTTCTGTTGATTCCACTGTACAATTAGAAAAATGAGAAATTATACCCCAATGATTCAAATGTATGAATTGCCAAGATCACTGTAATGTCATGTGTAGCTAATAAAAAAAAAAAAATTTCTGTTGATTCCAATGGTATATCTATTGCCTGTTCCCTCCTTCCCAGTCTTTGTTTGCATTTACAATATGTTTTTATACAATTGCATTTTAAAGCGTCTATTAAATTTATGCTGTAACTGCATTTTAATTATTGTTCTAGGTATTATAGCACACATCTTTAACTTCTCAGCCTTATTGTATCACCTCACAAAAAACATAAGAACCTCACAATCCTATAGTTTCACATTCTGCCCTGATTCATTATGCTGTAGCACGATACATCTTTAAGTTAAAACCAATTATATACTATCATCTTTGTAATAATAGTCATATTTTAATTGGTGAAAGAAAGATTTTTAGATATACCATATATCCTTTATTCTACAGCTCTTCCTGGAGATTCAAGTTCCAATCTGGCATCATTTTCTTCAGCCTGAGGTACATTCTTTAGCATCTCTTTATAGTGCAGGTGTGTTTACAATTATCTATTTGATTATCTGAATATGCCCTTATTTTACCCTTCATTCTTAATCTCACTGGATATAAAAAAATCAAAAATGTGTAATGAGATATTATTTTTCCATATTCCCAATTGACACTTGGTATTATTAGACATCAAAAATAAATCAATTTTCATTCCAAAGATGTTATCACCAAGTTGTAAAAAGAGCCCTCTTATGCATAATCAAGTAAATATCCTTAACTCTTGTAATGAAGAAAAAGACACTAAAATGCAAAACAGTATTTAAGTGTTAAGGGTATAGACTTGAGGGATCCAAGGAATAGCAACAAAATTTCTATCACAAGAAATGTAAATCACAGTAAAAAAGAACACTTACCTCAAACTCCCCAAGAAGTTTAGAAATTAACAAACCCTCTGGAAACTTAGATACAACCTAATAAAAAGAAAATGAAATACAACATAGAATTGAAGTACTAGGAGACCAAATGTTTAAAATAAGATAGTATAAATAGTAACAAAGGCAAAAATAACATTATGATTCAAATATATCATATATTGCTTTTATTTAAAAAAATCAGTTTTATGATTTTAAAACATATATAAAAGTGATTCCTAATATTTCCAGAGTTGAGAAATCACTATTACATAATCCTACAATGCCACAATTCCCATAAAGTCCTGTGTTTCTTTAGCCCGGCTAATATATTTGCTTTCAGCTCACATACAATTAATATTGTGCATTAATATTCAAACATTTTAATTATAAAAAATGCAAATGGATGCTATAGAAAATTTCAGAAAATACAGTTAAGCAAAGATAAAATAAATAGCCATTGGCTGGAGTTGTGGCTCAGTGAAAGAGCACTTGCCTAGCATGCGAGAGGCACTGGGTTTGAGTCTCAGCACCACTATAAATAAATAAATAAATAAAATAAAGGTCCATCAACAACTAAAACAGTATGTTTTAAAAAAACTTTTTTTAAAAAATCCATTATTGCCCATATCCACATAAAACATTTATGTTCATATAAAAATAGGTTAAAGTTTGCATAATCATTGTTCTAATCAGTAAACATGGATAAACAAGATACAAGTTTTTCAAAATATTCAAAGTACCTAAATGTATCCATACTATGTCACATAAAACGTAAGAACCTCACAACCCTATAGTTTCACATTCAAGGTACCTAAATGTATCCTTTTTATAGTCATTTATTTTTCATTATCACAAATACTGCAATTGTTAACCTCATATTTTCATTATGCACATTTGTCCAATGATTTTTTTAGATAAATCCCTAGAAATGACTGGTTCTATCTCCAATATAGCATAAAAGTTTTTAATTGATTATATTTAATACAAAATTCTAATTCAAGTTTCAGGAAAAAGTAAAAATTTCAAGGGGCTGGGGTTGTGGCTCGGTAGTAAAGCAATCACCTAGCATGTGTGTGGCACTGGGCTTGATTCTCAGCACCACATAAAAATAAATAAAATAAAGGTATCATATACAGCTACAGCTAAAAAAAAATTAAATTTTTTTTTCAAAAATCCCAGAGACAGCCATGATGTACTTCAGAAAGCATGCATATGAAACTTGTGTGTGTGTGTGTGTGTATACCCACATCACTCACTCCAAGAGGAGAATACTGAACATGGTATTCTATAAAACCTGGTTTTAAAGTTCAACATGTGAAGGAGATAATTCAATGTTTGCTAAGAGAGCTGTACATAAGCTTTCTTACAAGTCACATCATATTCCTTACTCTATGTGGATAATTTAACCAACCCTTTATCAATGAACACTACCTTTTCTCTAATTTTTTGGTACCATAAAAGTCATATTTAATATCCTATAACAAATTATTATTAGGTATTCGAGTTTCAAAAACAAAAATCAAAACACAGCCTGAATGTACCAGGGATTTTGCATTTCTCCCAGTAAAGTCACAACCCCTGCAATGGGACAGTATAAGGCAGTAAGAGCCACGATGGCACCTGATCATTCAAATCAGAATCAATAGCTCCCACAACATCTTAAATGTGTTCACCCTTTGGCCCAATGCATAAAAACAAAGAGTTTTCATATTTTAATAAGGGAAAACAACAGATTAGGCCAAAGACATGAATAGGCAGTTCACATTTTTAAAAATATGACTATAAGCATATTAAAGACACTCAGGATAAAAATCAGTTATAAATTAAAACAACATGACTGGAGAGTAACACTTCACTGTCAGTGGAAGAGTAAATTTGTTCAATCAAATCTTTCAGAGGGCAATGTAGTAACAGTTATTAGCAAAACATAAATAGCCAATGCTTTTGATTGGCAACCACTACTGGATAAATGTTCAAGGACATTTACTACAGCATTTTTAAATAACCCAAATTTAATTAATCATGGATCTCATAAATGAAACATGATAAACATAATGAGATACCACACATATATGGAATAGTATTTGATGAACATTTATTTAAAACTAGAATTATTAGGGTGAGGGGAGGAAGTGAAGGAAGAACTTATATTTCCTAAATAGTTTTACACTGAAATTTTATATAGTGTGTACTTTATGTATTTTTTTATTTTAAAAGAATAGCTATTCTATTTGCAATATATTAGAAAATATCAGATATCAGGTGTAAGTACAAGCAAATTAAACTCAACCACAAATGATATCTGAATTTATAAACAATTATTCTTGCTTCCAATAAAATGAAAATACTTACAAATTTTATCTTATGTTTTAGTTCTGGATTGATGGTCCCTCCAGGTCCAATTTGTGCAATGACTGATTTGAACGTGTTCTCCAACTATGGGGCAAAAAAAGTCAAGTCACAGCCTGTGACATACATAAAGTCAAAGATAAATCTAAAACAGCATAAAAAGGAAATATCTATAAAAGGAAATCTCCTTCAACCAAATGGATAAAACACTGTTCTTAAGAAGTAGCACTGTGACTTTTCATACCACGTAAATATACAGGTAAAATTTTCAAAAACTAGACATGAGGAATTCTCCTCTATAACAGACTCAGAGGGATTTTTGCCACTAATTTTCTATTTATAAAAATACTAAATGTTTATGAAAGACATACTTAGTGACTGTGAATGCCTAATACCAGGAGACACAGAATGAGTGAGTCACAGGTGGGACACTAGCCCTAAAGAGTAGGAAGGAAAAGCTATTTTGTGGCAACAGAAGTGAAGGATGAAAAGCAGTGGCACAGAAAGACTCTGTATGTGAGGCTAGAAGGCAGAGGGTAACTCTGATAGCTGTAGTATTCTGAGAGTCAAAAGCAAGGGCCCTCCTAAAGATAGAAGGAAATAGGAGGGAGATCAGACATTTGAGAAAGTAGGAGGGGAAAAAAAAACCAACAGAATAAAGTTAAGGAAATAACAAATGAAAATCTAAACTTAGATTGGAAGTAGATAGGAGAGGCCCAAGTTAAAATAGCAGGAGTCTAAGTATTTTAGTACAACAAATGAAGCCACTGGCAATGAAAGGCCCAATAAAGTAAAAATCTGATGCATGGTAGCAGTTAAGGAGTAGGCGACCAGAGAACAGACTGCAGCACATGCACAAGGTCCATGTCTAGTGAACAAAGCAATGAAGTGAGAGAGATCATGAAGTCATGTGCATTCAGGTCATTACAGTTGACAACTAAATTAGAGAAGTTGTGAAGTTATAAAGAAAAATACGTATTACACAAACTCCTAGCACCAAGATACAATCACTATAATATTTTTCCTTCTAAACTTTTTTTGGGGGGTCATCTTTTACTTGGCCTGTCATTATTTAAAACCTGTGTGAAGAAACCTATTTCTTTTTTTTTAAATATATTTTTTTAGTTGATACACTTTTATTTTATTTAAAAGTGGTGCTGAGAATTGAACTCAGTGCCTCACACATGTCAGGCAAGTGCACCACTGCTGAGCCCCAGCCCCAGCCCAAGAAACCTATTTCTTTATCTGAAAAATGAAGATAACATATGAGAGATGGAAGCTGATGTGAAAACTAGGAGGTGAGGTATGGAGAGTGCTAATCATGGCTTTGCACAGAAGGAGTTCAATATGACCCTGTCCTGATCCTTTGGTATGGCAGGGCTCCCCTTGGCAGAATTCACTCTTCATTATTCACTCCTCTTTTCATCCAATATCACTGCAACTTCTCCATCTCAACTGCTATTGAAGGATGGGCAGTTTCTTCACCATCTCTGCAAGAACCTGCCCATCCTTCAATAGCACCACATTTAGCAGAAATCCCTCAACATTTTGGCAGCTTGATGGCTTCCTATTTAGTATCTAAGATTTAAGTTTTTCCCTAGTTTAATATTTTCTTGGGCATTTCCATGTCGGTTAAACTATTTTGTTTACATTCCTTATTGTTCTTTTATCATATCCCAACATGTTCTTACCATAACAACTTATTAAATTATCACTGTGCTAGGTGTTTCAGGGAACAAAGAAGGTCACCTTTGACAACATCATTCCTCTTGAGGCAATTACAATTAAGAGGGAAATTAATGAATGTATAAACAGCTACAACCTAAAATTGACTCTAAGTGCTAATAAAGAGAATCCCGCCAATACAAAGATGCATGCTTATAATTCCAGTGACTCAGGAGCCAGAGGCAGGACAGAGTTAAGCTGTTACAATTCAAGTTCAAGGCCAGCCTTGGTAATTTAGTAAGACCCTGTTTCAAAATAAAAAAGGCTGAGGATGTGACTCAGTGGTAAAGTATCCCTGGGTTCAGTTGCTAGTACTCCCCACCCGGCAAAAAAAGAATCCATCACATTAAATTACAAGTACTCAGCATGTTTCATTTTTAGAAGTGCTTTGAAGGATGGGCAATTTTTGCAGAGATTGTGAAGAAGGCACTGAAAGTAGAAGAAACTTCACAAAGAAAAATAGTTGCCTGAAGGCATTGGGAAAATTGTAGAAGAGATAGCTGGGAGGGTAGATTGAACACCTTAAATGCCAAACTAAGCAGTTTTTCTTGGATATATGATGCTAGATTTTTCGCAAGGGAGAGACATGATCAGAACCATAATTTGGCAATTAGATTGGAAGGGTGATGGACAACCAGTTGACTACTGAAGCTAGAATGCTAGGCAAGAGTTTTAACTAGAGTGTAGGGAGAGTGGGAATAGAAAAAGGATATTACAAGAGGTGAAATCCACAGAAACAGGAAAGATGATGGAGCAGTAAGAATTGTTGATTAGCCAGGGATGGATAACAAGATCAGAAAAATAGCCTGGAGCCTCAAGTGTTACAGAAACTAAGGGATTTTGAAATACAGAAAAATGGCTGGATGGTGATGACTTGATCTATCTCTCTGAAACAGCCTATGACAGTCAGCAAACCTGGCTCCCTGGTTAAACCTGGCCTGCCATTGGTTTTTGTATGGTCCATGTGTGAAGAATAGTTTTGACATTTTAAAATGGTCACAGAGGAGTCAAAAGCAGAATATTTTGTGACACATGAAAATTATGATATTCAAATTTCAGTATCCCCAGTTTTGTTGGAACACAGCCACACTTATTTATTTATTGTTATGGCTGCTGCAAGGAGAGTTAAGCTGTTACAACACATACCATTCATCTCACAAGTCAAGTAGCTACTATGTTGCCCTTCAGAGAAAATATTTGCCCAACATAGTTTGAAGATAACAAAATTATGGGCTCTTAGCTAGAAACAATGCATTTCAAAACGGTAAGGAAAAAACATTCAAACTAGACAAGTTAATAAGCTGACTAAACTGAATGGGATGGGAGAGCTGTTTGAAAGTCCAGGTAAATAGAGGGAAGTTGTGATGTGCAAAAAAAATTAAGACAGGGAGGTAAACCCACATGAGGAAAATCAAAGGTGGACCGGACGTCAACAATGCTTTTGGACTCAGGTGCTTACAGATCAAACACAAGAAATAGGAAATAAATCAAGTAAACAAAATATTTTAGAAAATAAAATTGGAAAGCTACAAAGAAAATATGCCATATTCAGAATAGGAGCCTATAGAGCCAGAAAGAGCTTGAATAGACATTTTCTCAGAAAAATAAACAAAGACATAAATAGGCAATTAACAAAAAACACTAAATAACCAATAAAAACAAAGTTCAACCTCAAATACTCATTAGCAGTAAGTAACCTGTCAAATCAGAGAAGAAATTTCAACATTCATTTACTCATTTACCAAAAAGATACTGAGCATATAGTATATGCTCTTCCCACTGTACTGTGTTGGATATTCAGGGGTCAATAAGCTATATATGATCTCTGTCCTCTTGGAGAATTTAGTATGGGGAAATTTTTAAAAACCATATAAATACATATCCAGTTATAACAAATATAATAAAAAATACTGATTCCACATGATCTCACTCTTATGTGGAGTGTGAAATCAAACAGAAACAGAACAAAATGGTCATTACCCAAGGCTGAGGGTACTGAGATGTTGCCAAAAGAAAAAACTTTCAGTAGATAGGAGGAATAATTCAAGAGATCAATTATACATCATGGTGACTATAGTTAATAATAATATATTACTTGGAAAATTTGGGGAGTTTTCACCACACACACAAAAGTATGGAGGTAATGCTCATGTTGCCATTTTGACTTAGCCACTTTTCAATGTACACATACATAAACATGTTCTATACCATAAACTTATGCAACTTCTACTTTTTGATTTAAGAATTAAAAATAGCCCCACAGACTATACGTGTAATATGAATTGTAATGTATTCTAATTTGTTACATGACAGCAGAATAAAAAATGTTAATTAAAAAAATAGCCCAATAGAGTATCATAAGAAGATAATACGACTGAAGGTATTAGAAAACCAGTGGGCATTGGTGGGGAAGGTTCTCTGAAGTGTCCTTCTCAACTAAGTCTGAGCAAAGGTGCAAGAAAAGTAGCACACTCTCACACATCCTGCAACAGTGTTAACTAGAACCATTGTTAGGGAGGACAACCTAATCACATGTTTAAGCCATAAAAGTGCCCATGCCTTTTGATCTGGCAATTGCTCTTCTAGAAATTTATCCTGTGACATAATAGAGAGGCTTGCAAATTTGAGCAAGATTTTCATTATATAGTTATTTTTAATAGCACAAACTAGAAAGAAAAAATACCCAACCTAGATTATAAATTAAACAAATTATGGCCCACTTAAACTGATGTTATAAATCATGATGCATTAGAGTATTTAACAATGTGAATGTTGATAATGCATACTTACAGCAGAAAAAAAGCAGGTCACAAAAGATTTTCATTTTTTAAACAGTCAATTTTTCTAGGTGACAAAAGCACAGATGATTTTTATCTTCTATGCCTTTCAAAACCGCAAATTTTCTGCACTCTATTACTTTTGTAATAAGAAAAAGTTTTTAAATACAGACATCTGGGTGGTTATTGATAAATATGAGGGTGGAAGCATTTGGGGAAGATGAAGAAACTAAAAGCAGAAAGGAACGGAAGTCACTCTGAGGACACACTGCAGGCATTTTGGCCATGTGGGAAAACATTAATATATTTTTTGATTAAGATCACAAAACTTGCACAGAAACATTCTGTGGCAATGCTTTCAAACTGTCATATACATTTATAGGAATCTGCCAGGTTATCTGCTATGGCCTGGACATTTGTGCCCCTTCTCTAAGTTCCTGTGTTGAAATCCTAACCCTGAGGACCAGGCACTAGGAGGTGGTCAGGTCGTAAGTGTGAAATCCTTTGTCCCTTTGGCTGTGTGAGGACAGAGAGAAAAGACTTCCACCTATGAACTAGGAAGCAGGCCCTCACTAGACACAGATCTGCCACTGCCACATTCTTGGATTTCCCAGCCTCCAAGTATTTTTCATAGATAGAACCTATGTGAGAAAAACAAATCTTTTTTGATAAGCCACCCAGTTTATGGGATTTCTGCTAGAGCAACCCAAATGGACTAGGATCCTATAAATAGGATTAGTTTGGTTCATTTAACTAAAAGATAGGCCATAAGGAATTTGATTTGTCATACTAAACATTTCATATGAACTTAGGGAAAAGCTACTCAAAGTTGGCCACAGAATATAACCTCCAGAGAATTACACTAATTAACCTAAAGAACAGTCCCTTCTGATGATAATGGTTTAACATATCAATTGCTTTTCAAAGATATTCTTGATATATATCGAATCAGGTCATCAGGTGAAATAAAATACACAATGCATAGCACCTAATCCATGCAAAAACTAACAATTGTTCAGGTACAAATTACAAGTTAGGTACAAACAAGATCAGACCTGCTATAATTCATTTAAGATCAAAAAACACATTCTTTTATAGGTCTAAGGTTTACCTACTTTAAATCTCATGGTGAATGTTGCAATAAAATTTTACAAATGTGTGAGACAAGAGGCAGGGAGAGGGTACCCAGGTTCTATCTATGAAAAATACTTGGAGCAGCAACACACAGAACAAAACTCAAGAGAAAATATATCTGGATAAAAGGTGTGTGCATATTTTTCATTTCTCTTCTTGAAATGTTTTAAACTTTGAGCACGTTTTAAACTTTTCATTTCTTATTGCTTGGCTCTGACTGCTAAAAGGCAGTCTTCCTGCTGAATCCTACAGTTTAAAATTTCTGAGAAAGATACATGCACTATCATCCTTTAATATTTTTTTGGAATTTCTAGTCAGTACAATAAATATAGGAAATAGAACTTCAGATACTGAGAAGAACAAGGCAAACTCATCCACAAACGATATGATGGTCTACTTGAAAAACCCATGGGAAGACTACTTAAACGAGTTCAGCCAGGTGGTCAGTTTCAAGGTAGTATTTTTAAAAATTAACTTCCCTTCTCAGGATCCATGATTAGTTACAATCACATTGTCAAAAGCAAGAATAAGACCATAAAATATAAAACCTAAAAAAACACTTGCAAAAATGTGCCAACCTCTAATGAAGAAAACCATAGGTCTACAATGAAGAGCACGAGATTAAAGATAGCTGCAACATGTTGTTGAATGAATACATAATGTAATATGTGACACTTCTTGAAAAAATTAAGTCCAAGATATCTAATAGAAATTTTGGCACTTACAAAAATGATTCTAAAGTTTTAGGAAAAGATATTAGAATGGGAAAAGTCTGAAAAGAGACTAATCAAGGAAGATTTCTTTTAATAAATGTTAAGGTGAGCTCAAAAGGAACCAAATTAAAAGTGTGAAGCTAGCACAGAACATATCCCAAAATTATAATGCATCTAGATTAAAATGTTAAATGTTAAATTTTCTTTTTAACCTTGCAACAAATGAAGCCTCTTTAAAACCTCAAGGTGGGAAAGCACTTTGTTAGGCTTGAGATCAAAGGCAGAAGTGAGAATCATCAAATTTATTAGTGATTGTTTTTAACTTGTGAACTTCTGGCCAAAAAAACAAAGGAAAATAACTTAGAAAATGAATTTCTAGCATATGACAGCAAAAGTTTCTTGAATTCTTTAGATAAAAATTAAAAGCAAATTAATAAGCAATGTTTCTTCTTCAACATCTCAAAAGGAAGAAAAACAGGAAAAGGATGAGAATACATAATTCATTAAAATAGAAATGGCCAACTTTTAATTCAAATTGTCAGTAGCCAACAATATACATGAAGTGATCCTAATTTAAGTTTCTTTTAAAAAAATGATTAATTTTTTTAGTTGTACATAAAAAAATAAAGGTATTTTGTCTTGTGGTGCTAAAGATCAAACCCAATGCCTCACACATGTAAGGCAAGCACTCTGCCACTGAGCCACAACCCCAGCCTCTATATTTAGCTTCTTGATTAGAGAAAAAAGATAGTTGGGCACAAAAATATTAAGAATTAACATTTTGGTGGCTGGGGTTATGGCTCAGTGGTAGAACACTCGCCTACCATGTGTGAGGCACTGGGTTTGATCCTCAGCACCACATAAATATAAATAAAGGTATTGAGTCCATCTACAGCTAATACTATAAAAATATTTGAATTTTTAATAACCATATAGAATCCTAAGAATTATATAACCAGAAGGCATCAAGAAATAGACACTAATTTTTTTGAAGGGTATATTAATACTTTTCTGGATGTCAGTTTGGCAAAAGCCATTTTTTAAAAATATTTATTTTTTAGTTGTACACAATACCTTTATTTTGTTTATTTTTATGAGGTGCTGAGGATAGAACCCAGGGCCTCGCACGTGCTAGACAAGCACTCTACCACTGAGCCACAATCCCAGCCCCTGCAAAACTAGTTTTAAAAATAAAAATTTTCTTTATTGAAATTGACCAAAAAGAGACCAACAGATGGTTTATGGTTATCTATTCTGAATGTCAAAAGATAAAGACATGATTTGACTAGGATATAGTCTAGTCAGTTTACGTATAAATACAGATAAACAGGTTGGTCTCAGGCCTATCTGGCATAAGAAATGTCAAGAGAAAAATGTTAAAAATGAGGAAATCACTATCAAAGAAATAAACATTACATTTGGTAGTACAACTATGAGTAATTTTTTAGGCTGCTTGTTTTTTAAAATTTTTTTTTAGTTGTAGATGGACATAATACCTTTATTAATTTACTCTTATGTGGTACTGAGGATCAAACCTAGTGCCTGGGGGTCCAGGTGAACTGAAGAGAGATATTGAAGTGTGGGGACAACAAGGATGCTAAACTTTGCTCAGTAGTAAAGATTAGCACAGAGAGGAATAGCTCTGAAAATCTGCAGACAGATTCCCCCCAGGTTTCTGATGAGTATTGATCTGTGCAAGTGGGGAACATTCTCTGAGGCTGAAGAAATACAACAAATAGCATTAAGTTCACACAGGGCTGGGAACAGTTACTGTTCCCACCCGACAACAGAGGGTCAAATGCTCAGAAAGAAAAGCCTCAGTGGTGGGACCAAATTATCCCTTAGACTGAAGGCTGTTCTGGGCCCACTGCTCACGCTGCCCTCTGTCCCATCCTGCCGCCCCCCCCCAAAAAAAAAGTTACCATAGACAGGGTGGCTTTAACAGAAAATCATCCCCCTCGCAGTTCTGGAGGCTAGAAGTTGATGATCAAGGCACAATCCGATTCCTGGTAAGGTTCTCTGGCTCACAGATGGCCAGCTTCTCACTGTGTGTCCACATGAAGAGTGAGCAAAAGCTCTCTGGGTTGTTTTTTGTTTGTTTGTTTATTTGTTTTTGGTACTGGGGAGTGAATCTAGAGTAATTTACCCTAAGTAATTTACCACATCCCCAGAGACAGGATCTCACTAAGTTGCTAAGGGCTTTGCTAAGTTGGTAAAGCAATCCTCCTGCCTCAGCCTCTTGAGTCACTGGGATCATAGGCGAGCACCACTGCACCCAGTTTGCTCTCCTTTCTTAAAAGGTTACTAATTCCCCCATGAGGAAGCCACCTTTGTGATCTTATTGAACCCTAATTACTGCCAAAGGTCTCCTTTCCAAATACCATCATATTTAGGAAGTTAGGGCTTCAACATATGAATTTTGGGGAACACGATTTGGTACAGAGCTGAGGCCCTAACAAAGTTAAAAGTAGGTCAGGCATGGTGACACATACCTGTAGTCTCAGAAGGTGGAAGGGTGAGGCAGGAGGATCCCTTGAGTCCAGGAGTTGGAGACTAGCTTGGCCAACATAGTAAGGATCCCTCACCTCCCCAAAAAGTTTAAAAGACTCAAAAATCACCAAATTGAGTCAAAGGAACTTCTATGTAAAACAATTACAACTTCACAATGTCTGGCATCCAGTAAAAAACTTCAGATCAATTAATCTGAAGGCAACAATAGAAAATATCCAAAATGAAGCACACAATGAAAGAAGAGAGACAAAAAAGAGGGAAAAAAATAAAGAAAAGAGACCCAGTGACCTGTAAGAAGATTACAAGCACTCTAAAATAGGTACAATAGTAATCCTGAGAAGATGGAAGGAAAGAAAAATAGTTAAGAACAAAATTTTCCAGATTTAATGAAAATTATAAATGCACATACAAGAAGCTAAATGATACATGCAGCTCAATGAATCCCAAACAAAACAAATAAAATAATACCAAGGGACACCAAAATCAAATTGTAGAAAACAAGAAAAAATCTTGAAAATAACATTCACAGAAGATAAATAAGACTACATAATTGTCAGAAACTATGCAGACAATAAAATAACATCTCTAAAGTACTGAAGGGCAAGTGGGGGAGGCTCCTATCAACCTAAAGTTTTACATCCAGCAATATTATATTTAAAAAATAACAACAAAGGCTTCTTCAGATGAACAAAAGCTAAGAATATCCACTCCCAACACCACATTTGTCTTACAGAACATGTTGATTTTCCAGGCAGAAAGAAAATTATACTGGGGGCAAATCTGGACACAAAGGACTGAAAAGCATCAAAAATAAATGTGGGTAAATATTTTTTAGGTATAATATTTTTAGGTAGGCATGGTGGTACATGCCTGTAGTCCCAGCTACATGGGAGACTGAAGTAAGTTTGAGGACAACAATACCCTGCCTCAAAATAAAACAAATTTTAAAAGGGCTGGGGATGTATCTTGGTGTTAGATTACCTCTGGGTTCAATCCCCAGCACTGCAAGAATAAAATAAAAATGTTTTGAGCCAAAACTAACGTATTAATTAAGAGGTTTATATCATGAGATATAAATGCCACAACAATAGCTCAAAGAATGGAAGTAATGTGTATTTATTGTTCTAAGGCACTTAACATTATATATGAACTGGTATATTATTTAGGGTCAAATGTATAAATTAAAAATAATGGGGCTGGGGATGTGGCTCAAGTGGTAGCACACTCGCCTGGCATGCACGGGGCACTGGGTTCGATCCTCAGCACCACATAAAAATAAAGATGTTGTGTCCACCGAAAACTAAAAAAAAAATTTTAAAACTCTCTCTCTCTCTCTTTAAAAAAAATAATAATGTATGCCGAAAATCCTAAGCCATTCACTAAAAGGATAGAAGAGGTATAGCTAATAAATACCAAAGATAGAGTGGAACTATAAAAAATAATTAGGAACAAGGCAAGGATATCCCCTCTGTCACCACTGCTTCAACATCCTGTCACAAGTCCCAACAAGACAAGAAAATAGAAAGCATATAGACCAGGAAGGAATAAAATAGTCTTTGTTCACAAACAACAGGATCACCTACATAGACAATCTAAAAGAATAAAAATCCTGTCTGGGTCTAATAAACAATTACAGCTCAGTTGTAGGATACAAGGTTAATGAGAAGAAGTCAATCACAGTAACAAATAGGGCAATTCATGAGGAACACATAGCAATCCTAAATGTGCATGCAGCTAAGAGGGACTTGCAATCCCCAATGCAAAAGCTGGCCAAACTCAAAGGTAAAACAAATCCACAATTGTATTTAAATATCTTTATGCTCTTCCCTCAGTAACTCATGAAAAGATTTGACATACAGTTATGAAAAAATTCTCAGAAACCAGGAACAAGCAATAGGAGAGAATTTCTTCAACTCAATGGAGAATCTATTTTTTTTAAACTACAATTTACATCATAAATTTACAATTTACATCATAGTTAATGATGAAAGACTAAATACTTTTCCCCTTCAGGTAGGAACAAGGCACGAATTTCCACTATCATCAGTTCTATTCATATACATAAGAGAGGCTGGCTTAAGGAGAAAAAGGAAGAAACAAACCCATCCTTCCTCCCAGATGACATGATAATCTGTGAAGAAAATCCCCACTCTGCAAAATATCTACTAAAATGATTTGAACAATCAAAATGAGTTTAACAAGTAACTTGATTTAAAAAAAAAAATCACAGAATACAAGGTCAATATACTAAAAAGATACAATTGATTTTCTACATGTTAGCAATGATTAATTTGAAAATACCACTCATGCTTGCATAAAAAATACAAAAAATTGCTGGGCACTGTGGTATATGCCTATAATCCCAGCATCTTGGGAGGCTGAGGCAGGAGGATCACAAGTTCAAAGCCAGCCTCAGCAAAAGCAAGGCACTAAGCAATTCAATGAGACCCTGTCTCTAAATAAAAATACGAAATAGAGCTTGGGGATGTGGCTCAGTGGTCGAGTGTCCCTGAGTTCAATCCCACCAAAAATATTAAAGATAAGTTTAATAAAATATATGCAAGCCTTGTGCACTGCATACTATAAAATTTGCTGAGAGAATTTAAAGACCTAAATAAATTATGGGATACACCATACTTTTAAATCAGTTGTAAAGATGTCACTTTCCCCCAAATTTGTCTCTAGTGTAATTCTAACAGGACTATTTTTGGTAAAAAATGACAAGCCGATTTATATCAAATTAAAAGTATACGGAAATACAGAGTAGTCAAAGCAATTCTGAAGAAGAATAAAGTTGTAGGACTCAAACATATTCTTTCAGGATATCATAAGCCTACAGTAATTGATACAGTACAGTACTGGCAAAAAGATATGTGGCTATGTGGACCAGAACAAAGTTCCAAAACATATATATATATATATGTATGTATATATATGTTTGTATATATATATATATATATATATATATGGTCAACTGCAGAAAACAGTAGAAACCAGAATTAATAAAACTATTACTCTTTTCTCACTGCCACCTCTCACTTCTTACTAAATTAATAGAACCATAGGAAACAGTGAAAATTAAAATAAGTGAATGACTTCAATATTTAAAAGGTCAGCTTTTTCATCACATTTTCCATGTATTCCTGTCTCCAAACTCAGATATCTCACCTGGTTTAATTTTTCAGTGTGATTCAGCCTTGAAGTCTCCACTGCATTGAACGTGGAAGTCTTGTCCATGTTCAGTATTTGCTTTGGTGGTTCCATGTTTGAAGTGTGTTGTGAAAAGCGTGGCTTTGCCACCACGCAGCCTGTAGAATATGACCCATGTTGTTTCATTCTAAATGGCTGGGTAAAAATTTTTCCTTTTGTGAATAACAGAAGAAAAAAAAATTGTCACTAGCAATTTCTGGTGTGTATATATTTAAAAATTACTGTGAGTTAACTGCCCTCAGCTTAAAGCAAAAATAAGGAAAGCCTACATTTTTATAGTAAGCCAATAAAACTTACATACAATGTACATAATTAGTAATCAATAGGGAAAAAAAAACCGGAAATCATAAAGACATTACCTAAAAGGTTGGGACAAAAACCACTTAAGATCACCTGAATATAATAGAGAAGCAGGATTTGATAGAGAAAAACCTAAAAAGCTGTATCTTGTTAGACCAAAAAAATCTCCAATTAAGGAATGTGCTTAGAACTATGATTCAAACTGGGTAGCCATAGTATGGGAAGAGGAGAGGAAAAGCCATAGAAGAAAGAGTAGCACTCTAGAGCATAAGCTTTTTCTTCAATATTTATGGGAAGGAGGAATACCACCAGGGAAGTATATTCTGCTATACAATATGAAAGATATATCACTGGAAATCACCATAGCCTAGCTCTTTCTTGACCCCAAGATCAACTTCAAATAAACCAATTACTTCCAAGATATCCTGAAAGGAAAAATGGACCATAGATGGAGAACGTGACAATCCAATCACAGGAAAGGCTATCCATCCCCACTATGCAGTAAATTGGTAAACTGCTTTATCCAGTGTAACCTCGTCTCCTATGTTTATACACCTCAATCTAATTTCCCTAAGTCTGAACGCCTCAAGAACACTAAGGTTGAGGGCTAGACCTGAAACACTCAGTAGCCTTCAGAACTTTCCCTGACCACAGCACATCCTCATATATTCAAACTATATTATCCACCACCATTTAAATGCTGCTTCATAAACTCATGACATTCTCAGTTTCACCCACACTAATTTAAATGCAAACTTTAGGAGGGGGACACTGGGACAGGCATAGAATTCTCCAAAACAGGTTGCCCCTCCACTCAGTGGATACATTCCATACTGTCCAGGTTTAGGGAGATATTATATGAATAATCACGTTAGTCTTGAGCCTTCAGCTAAAACTTATTACAAGCTTACTAAATGCCAGGCTCTTTACAGACATGTAAGGTCTTCAGCACAACTCCAAGTGGCAAGTATTATTATTTCTATTTTAAGGATGAGGAAACTAGAGTTTAGACAGTAAGTAACTTGCCCGGCACTCAGTTTGCAAGTGGCAGGGCGGGATTTCAACTTTGATACACTCATGGAGCTTAGCAATTACCCATCTGTGTATGGAAGGATTGCTCCAACATTTGCTCATCCACAATACAATTATGTATGCTAACATGCTTACCTGCCGGCCATCCTCTCTGCTTTTCCACAGATATGCTTTTCTTTAGCTTCAACAAAGAACCCGCTCTAGTCTGCTCTACAGAAATGACATCTGAAGCTGCATTCAGCACTTCGAACATCGAGAGGAATCCATATTGCACATACTGAAACGATCGTCCAAATCGCTTGGCAAATGCCTTTTCAAAATCAGAAAGGAGAACAGGAGACAACGCCAAGAGGTCTTTCAGCTCACTCTTCACAACAGCTGGAAGAATAGGGGTCACCCTTCCTCGGTAAGGCACTCGACCAGAGCTTGTCCCAGAGCAAACAGTAGCCCTTCCCTTTGGCATGGAGCTTCGAACCTTATGGCTGCTCCTCTGCTTTGCAACTAAACTTGCAATTCCTTTGGTAGATTCATCTGGAATGGCTAGGGAAATGTGGGAAAAAGAAATCATGGTGTAGATTAAAAAAAAAAACCTAAAGTATGCCCTTTATCCTTTTTTTTTGGCTTATGTAAACAACTCTGAGGGCTCCAAGCAGCTGTTTATCCAGGTAGCACAATAAACAGGAAAGAAGCCTGTGGTTCTTCCATTTCTTGCATTCTGGGGAACAGCTTGTTAGTTCCTCTATTGGAGGACGAAATGAAAACCCAATCTATCATCATTACTGCTGATTGACCCCTGGAAGATTTGAAAATCTTGGAATGAAGAGCAAAGTTCCTTATAATGATGCTTTGTGTACCTCATGGAAGTTAAAATAAGTTTTTGTAATTAGAAGTTCCCATGTTATGTTTCTCCTAACTTCAGGTGCAACAACTTTAACTCATGCAAAACTGTGGTTTTTGTGAAAGCACCATTTTCCTAGGGACAGTTTCTTAATTCTGATCAAGTTCTGACTTTGTCTCAAAGGCACCTGTGATTCCTCCCCGCTATTCCACCCGAAATTCAGATTCAATGCCTGGGACGCTGGATAACTGCAGATGTAGAGCAATTGTATACTAAGTGGTTATTTTTAATTACAAAGTTTACAAATTTCCAAAAATCTTAAACCTACCTTTCAGTATTACTGTACCATCCCCGCAGGGACAGACACTAACCACATCAGGCATGTCCAGCACTAGCTCCATAGTGGACCGATACCCAAGGATTCGGAGCGGTAAGTGGTTGCCAACCATCAAAAGGTACTCTTTTTCCAACTGCTGTGGAGTCAAACCATCTTTGGTGGAAATAAGAAGTGACCTTATTTCTTTCCTGAGACATTCTTGTATACGTTCTTGTTCCGACATTGTACCCTACAGAATTTAAGACAGAAAACTGCTTATGAGGAAAAACAGGCAAACCCATGAAAATTTTATCATCATCATCATCATCGACTAGTAGTGGGATACAAACTACCGAGATGCGAGTTGAGGGTGTTCTGGGCTCGTGCATCGCAAACTCTCTACACCCTATTCAAACCCTGAAAACTCAAGCTGTGTTGAAGAACCTACGTGGGAATCAAGGCGCCACCGCCAGGGGCCAGTGCGAGAAGTCGCAGCCCGGCTCCGTCGTGGTTTGCCGAAGCGCTAACTCGGGCTCCGGGGGGTGTCGTCCTCCGCTGCACACCTCGTACCAGACGGACTCTGGACTGTTGGAACCGGGGCCTGGGACTGGGCACGCGCAGTTCGGTCCTCGACGCGCCAAAGACCACACCTGGAGACTTGCGCACGACACACTCCGTCCCTCAGGAGCCAACTGCGGGAAAGCTCCCGCTTCCTCTTACCTCAAGCCAGCGACCTATCTCCGCCCGCCTCCTCCCTCTCCGCCCGGGCGGCGGCGGCGGGTCCCTTCCCTGCCCCAACGTCCCTCACTGCCGCTAGCGGGACTACGGAGTCGACTTTCCACCTGCCCGACGGCTTTCCGCGACGCGGAGCGGCAGATGGTGCCCCACTGTGGCCGGCGCTGCCGTTGCGGCTGCGGGAGTCGAAGGCGCTCGCCGGCGGACCGCGGGGGAACCGCGCCTGCGCGACGCGGAGGGGGCGGCCGGGCGCGCCCCGTTCCAGCCCGAGGGCGCGCGGCGAGTGGGACGGTTGGGCGGGACGGCCCCCGCTGGACGGCCACTCGGGGCCGGGCCTGGGGCCCATTCCGGGTGCGGGGCTGCTGAGCCCGACTCCGAGGCGGCCTGGGTGGCCTTGAGGGATCGCCCGCGCCTACCTCCTCCGCCGCGGTTCGAAGACACGGAGCGGGGCTGCGGCGCGTGGGCCTCCCTAAGCACGTCCCGTGCGGGGCGGAGCAGCCCCGAGGCCAGGCGGGGAGAGGCCGCGTGGTTCTTAACCCGGGGGTCCGCCTCAGGCGCACCTGTAGAGTTATTAGTGGAAAGAGGGATGCCCAGAGCTGAGCTGCAGAGATTCCTCTGCAGTAGGCCCAGGTTTAATTGGGGTGGGGGTGGGGGTGTCACAGACAGTTCTTGTTCTTGGCTAAGAATTTCTGCGGAGCTCGAAGAAGCGACTTTAGATCCTTGGAGAGAGGAATGAGTGAACACTCCAGGTGCCACTGGAGATTAGAATGGAGAGACTGAAGAAAAGAATATATTTGGACGGTTTGTTGTATCTGCAAAATAAGCCAAGAGTTATAAGATCCATGAAGACTAGAACACAGTTTATAGAGAGGCATCAAGACTTTTCCTTAAAATGTACAAAGAAACAAGTTAAACCCATGAGACCTGAACACACACGTTCTGCCTAACCCCAAGACATACACAGTTTTTAAAGCCCACGATGCCTAAATATTCAGTCAACGAACCAGGAATATTGAGGATCCCTGAAAGACAGGAAATAAACAAGATTTATAACTGGTTTATAGCAGAATTACAGGATAATTAGCAAATTAAGAAAAAGGGAAAAATTATAAGATTTTGAAGATGGGCCCAGACTTTGCAACATTTGAATGACCTAAGTTACACAAACAAGAACAGAATGGGGATGCTATTATGTATAATTACAATGCACCAATTTAAAAATGTGGGGGAAAGAATGGTAGTGAGCATTGTGGAGTTAAAAAGGAGATGTCCCAGATTTGAACAGAAACACATCTTCAGATTTTAAGGGCCAACTCAGTCCTTACAATACCTACTTTTCAAAGATCCCATTTTAGACTAAGCCTAGGAGAAAGACAATCAACAGATTTTTTTTTTTTTTTAACATAGAAATAGGTTACCTAGAAAGCAATGGAAAATAAATTGCCATTGGATTTCTCAAGGGAGCAGTACCTTCAAAGCTAAACCTGGAACCCTTAACCCAGTCAAATCAGCATTAAAGTGGGGGGAAAAGTAGAACCATTTTCAGTCATCCAAGTTTCAGAAAATTTATCTCACTGAATGACTTGAGAATGACTATTGATAAATGAACAATGAATTGAAAAAAAAATCCCAGATTTTTATCCCCAATTACCTGAGATAAAAGGTAAGAGATATAGATATATTTTTTATGTATTATATAAGTTTCTTCCCAATAATTGAGAAAGGTGTAATTGTGATCCCCATGTTAAATATACATACATGAATAGGGATATAAGAACAGACAATAGACAATAAAAACGTTAGACAATAAAAACATCAGACAATAGAAACAAAAATTTTGAATCAAAAAGTTATTATTATGTTGACAAAAAATAACTGCCTTAAGGAAATTTTTAAAAATGGCTTATTCTAAGCCAAATATGAGAGATCATCACAAGGGAACACAAATTCAAGTTACCAGAACAACATGTTTTCTCTGTAGAATAAGTTAAATGAGCTTTTGTACTCACAAGAGAAAGTAGTTGGGGTCATCAACTTTAAAGAGGTAGGGAAACCTATAGGATTCAGATGTTTAACAAGGCTAGCAAATCTTTTACAGAATTCAGATGTATCACATTCTTAGCTTTAGGATCAGTGGAGGCTTGAACTCCACCAAACTTAATATACTTATACTCCAAGCATTTTACCTAGAAAATAAAAGAAACTAAAGATAGCCCAACATAAGGACAGCTCTTGATCCATCTTTCTATAATTACATATTTTATTTTTTAAAGAGAGAGTGAGAGAATTTTTTTTAGTTTTCAGCGGACACAACATCTTTGTATGTGGTGCTGAGGATCAAACCTGGGCCGCACGCATGCCAGGCAAGCGCGCTACTGCTTGAGCCACATCCCCAGCCCTATAATTACATACTTTAACCAACACTGAACAGTCTGCAGTCTCTTGAATATAGAGATGTGGCTACTTTGGAGAACTTTAGTTCACAGGTCATAATATTTTTAAAAGAGACAGATTTTTAAAAAGATATGATGGAACTAAATCCCAGATCAACAATTGCAAACTAAGTACCAGGAGCTGTTTGAAGTTGCTTCATTAAGAAGAAGCATGCCCCATTTGAAAAGTGGCTAGAATTGGAACCACAGCTTGACTGAGTTTACAGTGAAGTAAGTGGGTGGCAATGAGGTAGGAACCATCATAGTAACATCTTTCCTCTGGTGGTGGCACTTGCTTATACAGTTCTCTAGGGATGTGGCATTGCTTTTGATGTATGGTTCTGGCACCCCAGTTGATACTTCCTTTCAGAACAGCCCTTACTCTGCAAGTGTGCCAATGTAGGAATTCAGCCAGTTGCTACATTTATTTATTCCAGGTATTGGCTTGGCAGCCAGGGTCCAGTACCACAGGATGAATTTATACCCTCACTACCCAATCCCTATAAACTAGCCCCTACAAGCTCAAAATCTTGATGGCAAAATGTGACATTTTAGGTCCCATAAATTAGCATTCCTTAGAATTAGCAAGTGGTGGTCACTAAAAAGTTTGGGTATTTTCTTTTCTCTTGAATAGCTATCCATAAGGGACTGCAAGGCCTTTGAGGAAAGTTTGCTGTCTTAGGTACAGCATTTTGCCCACACCCTTTTTCAAGACTATCTGGGCTGTGTCCAAAAAAGCTATGGGTTTGGTGTCTGATTTAGTACCAGTAATGAAGTGAAAGGCGCTCTCTCCAGCTTATGGGAGGCCTCTGTTCCCTAGATCTAGAATTGTTTTGTTGGCTTTTTTGTTTTTTCTGTCATACAAATCAAAATGACTTCTTGGGTTGTTTATTCCTTGGGTGTTTACAATTAACTAACTACAAACAACCAGAGGGCTCTGTGGATCAGACCAATGTGTCCCCCTGCCTTCCGTCTATTACAACAACCAGAGGCCACTTTTCCTCCAGTAATTAGCTGCCTGCACCTGGTCTCCTCCCAGCCCTGCTTGCAACTAGGAGTATATTTCACTTGCAGCTGCTCCCACCAGCATTCTTGCCTAAGAAAAGTCAGGACCTTTTTGTGTTTCTGTGTCCATTAAGGCTTCTGGAGTTTTGATAAGCTCCTTTATGACAAGGATGAGAGGATCTTTTGAAGAACATGGTGAAGGAGTGGTCAGAGACGCACATGACAAGTCAGTCCAGCATTCCTGCCTCCCAAGTTTTTCAACATTGTGTCCAACATGGGGCCATTTGATGTCCTTATTCAAGTCCCTTTTCACAGCAGTTACTCCATGCCTTTGCCACCACTCTTGTCCCACTGCTGTCCCACCACTAGAAAATGGCTGTGCTCCCACAGAGGCTCTCATAATGACTCCCCCCCAACTCCAGTCCAGGCCTATAAATTAGTCCCTTCCCATCCTTCCTTTTGGTCTCAGTGGGTGAGGGAGTCATCCATCCTATTTTTGATCCCATCCCCCAACACCTCTAGACCACAAACCTTGTCCTTTGGTCATTATTACACAATCGTGGATGTTCAACATCCCTTTACAGTCCTGCAACATAAAATTATGCTCTGATCCTTTTTATCTTATACACAGACATGCAGAGAGGGAGAGGGAAGGAGGAGAGGGAGGGAGGGGGAGGGAGA
>NW_026000019.1:13841186-13920268 GCF_001458135.2 Marmota marmota marmota
AGAGAGGGAGAGAGGGAGAGAGGGAGAGAGGGAGAGGGAGAGAGGGAGAGGGGGAGAGAGAGAGAGAGAGAGAGAGAAACACTTCCTTGACCTATATCCCCTCTTTCTCTTCTCCCTGGCCAAATCCTTGAAAAGCAGTCCAAACTCAGTTTTTTCCACTTTTCCCTCCATTACCACTTAATACAAAGCAATGAATCTGCTACTTAGGGCATCTTTCTGAAGTTTTACCAAAATCAACGACAAATCTTCTCACTGGCCAATCACATGGACTTTTCAATCTTTGATTTCTGCTGTTCACTCTTGCGAACATCTCTCCTCTGGTGGTTTCTATGATGATGCCATATGGACTTTGCTCCCAGCTTTCTATCCTGTTTCCTACTTCTGCTGCTCCATTAAATGCACATGTACATTTAATTGAGGGTCTGTCCTTAGCTCTTCTTTTTACTCCTCCCCCTCTTCCTGGGTGACCTTTTCACCGTTTTTTAGCTTTGGCTGGTGCCTTCCAAAAGACATGTTCATTCAAGAAACAAATGCCTTTTAGTTCCTACTGTGTGCCAGATGTGATCCTAGTGAGGTAGAACAGAGGAAAGGCTAGGTACAAAGGAGACCATCAGGAAAGGGAAAAAAGAAAACTGTACCTTTAAATCTGAGGAGCTCCATAACCACTGTGACCTTTACAACAAAAACAAGTTTGATTTTCTCCAGACACAAAGCCTTTGAATTCTATAGAATCCTGAATCCAGGTTAGTAATGCCTACATACACTGCTAGCTTATACAATGTATTTTCTTTATACTAACTAAAGCAAAAGGAAAATATTGTTAGAGACTTATGAGTATATACAAATGCTGTCTATTGACTGGATGATGTTAACCTTCTTTAAGTTCATCCATTGTAAATTTGTGACTACAAAAATGGTTTTAAAAATTTTACATTGTGTGAACACATCTCTCATTGATGGTAACAAAAGATTTTAACAGCTAAGCATTAAAAAAATTTGATTAGGAATTTCATGTAGCCATTCAAACATAAAATTCATATTTGAAGAAACAAAGTCAAGACTATTTTAAATTTTGAAAGTATTTGTATAAACATTTAATCTAACAATATTAAATGCCTAATACTTTCTTAACCCTCACCCATATAATTAAGGGCTGGGGTGTAGCACAGTGGTAGAACACTTGCCTAACATGTGTGAGGCCCTGGGTTTGATTCCTAGCACTGTAAATAAATAAATTTTATATATATATATATTTTTTTCTCATCAATTTCCATATAGATACTCTTAAGTACCCTCAAGTTTCCTCCAATATACCATTTAAATAGTATTATTTTACATGTTTGCCATGGTGAGAAAAGACTCTAGGATTGGAAAAGATTGGAAGAATATTTTTTTCTCTCTCTTCCATAATACTGAAATGGATGAGACAACATAGAATCCTCAGGGTCACACAAGCCACCAAGAATAGGAAATATATCTTTAGTGATGGGAACAGACATTTTGTTTTAGTTGTAGTTGGACACAATATCTTTATTTTATTTATTTTTATATGGTGCTTAGGTTCAAACCCAGCACCTTCCACATGCTGAGCCACAACCCCAGCCACAGGAACAGACATTTTAAATTGAGATATATCAGAGCCACAGCTGGCCAGGGACACTTTTGCATGTGTTGTTCCCAGCTGAAGATGCTACAGCCTCAGTTGGCAGTTGGTGAAAGGTTTAGGATCTGGGCTACAGAAACACCATCTATCTGAGCTTCAGAGACCTAAAAATCTAGTGCTCTACTGAATGTTTCCAGATAGATATCCTGTCGACACTGCTAGCTACTCAGTACATCTAAAACTGAATTTATGTGCCCACCTACCCTTAAACAAAATTCCTTACCTCTCTTGTATTCCCTCTGTTGGGTGTTAGCCCTGTTCACCGGTTACTTTGACTACGGTCCCACAAGTCAGCACCTTTTCCTCTAAACCCATCCTCCCTCTCATCCAGATTACCACAAGAATGTTCTTTTTGGTCTCTCTGGCTCCACCTGCATTTCCATTCAACTTCACCTTGTCCACAACATTACTCATTAATT
Organism: Marmota marmota marmota; assembly: GCF_001458135.2. Classification (NCBI taxonomy): domain Eukaryota; kingdom Metazoa; phylum Chordata; class Mammalia; order Rodentia; family Sciuridae; genus Marmota; species Marmota marmota. The sequence goes on from NW_026000019.1 coordinate 13,843,269, forward strand.
ACAAATCCAACCATATTGTTCCTTCCTTAAAATGCTTCAATGGCTTCTTTTGCCTATAAGATAAAATCAAAATTTCTTACATGGTGTAAAAGACTTTTCATTTCTTGGACTGCCTACCACTGTTCTCTTTCACCAATCTGTCAAGCCACTGATTCACTAACCCATTTGCCTGGTACTGTCTTTTGTTCTGATCCCTCTGACTGGAAGGCCCAGCTCTCAAAGTTAACTTCAGGGTCACCCCCACATCTCTTAATATGACCCAAACTGGACCTCCTCTGAATCCATTCAGGCAGAACTACTTATTTCTTCCTTTGTGGATTCACAGTACAGTATAGATCAGAAGTTCTCAACCAGGAGCCATTTTGATCCCACCAGACACATGGCAATGGCTGGAAACAATTTTGGTGGTCATACATTAGTAGCTGTGAGGTGCTACAGGCATCTAATGGTAGGCTAAGGATGCTGCTAAAGATGCTACACTGCACAGGGTGGTCCCCACAACAGTGAATCATCTGGCCCAAAATGTTTATAAGAGAAACCTTGATACATCCTCTCTATCACTAAGTGGACAACACATTCTTGCACCTATCTGTTTACATATGTCTCTCCCTGTGAGTTCTTGGAGGGCAGGCAGAATGTCTTTCATCTACACCTCAGCAATGAGCATTGCTAACCATGAAGGAAATGTTTGCTAAGTAACTATAGGGTGAATTAATGAGAAAAGTCAAGTAAGTTTTATCTCACCACTTTATCCAATACCTGCCTCTCCAGGAAAAGGGAGCAGGAATTTAGGATGCTGCAGGTAGGTTAGTTAGGGGGAAATGGATCTGCCAAAGAAGCAGCAGTTATGTCTAAGGATGAAGCCTCAGTCTTTCTCAAGCCCTCTATCCCCTCATGAGCTGCATTCCATAACCCCATGATTCTGTTTATTCTGTCCCTTAGAGAGAGGTCCTGCTAAAAATTGGTGCTACCACTATGAAAAGCAATAAGGAGATTCTTTAGAAAATTTGGAATGGAATCACTATTTGACCTAGTTATCCCATTTCTTGGCATATACCCAAAGGACTTAAAAATCAGCATATTACTATAGTGAAATGGCTATATCAATGTTCATGGCAGCTCAATTCACAATAGCTAAGCTATAGAACCAACCTAGATGCCCTTCAACAGATGAATGGATAAAGAAACTGTGGTAAATATACACAATGAAATATTACTCAGCCTTAAGAATGAAATTATGGCATTTGCTCATTAATGGATGGAACTGGAGTATGCTAAGTGAAATAAGCCAATCCCAAAGAACCAAAGGCTGAATGTTTTCTCTGATATGTAGATGCTAATTCACAATAAGGGCGGGGGGGATAATAGATGTATTTTAGACTAGACAGAGGGGAGGAAGAGAGGGGAGGGTGCATGGGGGTAAGAATGATAGTAGAATGAATTGGACATTATTACCTTATATGTATATATGATTACATGACCTGTGTAACTCTACATTATGTAATACCAGATGAATGAGAAGTTATACTCAATTTATGTATGATGTGTCAAAATGCATTCTACTGAGAGATGTCCTAAACCCAGACCATTTCTGGGCTAGCACCTTGCATCAGGCCCTCAGCAACATCACTGTCCTAGACCATCACTCTGCTCTCCTAGTTGGTCTCTCTTCTGTCTATAGATTGAGAAAGTCAAATTTAACAAATCCTTATGGGTTTCAGCTCTAAAATAATAAGAAGTGCAATTTTATCTAGTGCCAACAAATTCTAGTATTTTTATTAAATTATCCAAATAAATCAATATTCATCCTTGCTTATCATTATGGATATAATATTTCAAAGAGAAATGGGATAAGTATAATGATTTAGAAAATCTTGCAATCTTTCTTGACCTTTCATCTTGGAAACAAACTCCTAAGTCAACAATGTTAATTAGTCCTCCCCTTCTTTTAGTAACTGCATTCCCACAGATGTCAATCTCTTAACACATCTAAACAAGAAGTAAATTATTAAGGGTTGAAAAATGTGCACATAGAATACTTTCAGCAAAGGGATAAGCAACACTTCCAATTAAAAAGGAAGCTAAAAGAAAACAGCAGTGTGACCATAAGGACAGAGGAGGCCAGTCTGCTGGGCACATGGGCTGATTCAGCACTCCCTCCCAACTCCTCCACCTTCCAGAGATGCTATGTTGGCCTTTTTACCATGGAATGTGATGCCTTTTCTCAGATATTTGTCAAGTTTATTTATAATCCCAACAAACTTGTGAGCAGGTGCTTACATTGATCTAGATATGGATATAGAAAATGAAGTAATAATTATATAATTTGTCAGAAGTCCATGGTGTAAAGAGGACTGACACTAAGTGCCTAGCAGGGCCCAACACCCAGCAGGGTGCGTTTTCACAGTTTCTCCTATAAGTTTCTCTGTCTTATTTGAAGACTATCATTTGGTCATTTCCCTGCTCACTCTTGAGTAAAAATTGAGGTGCAATTTTTGGTGTAAGAGTCTATAGCTAGAGCTCTAGATCAAATTATTTTGTGACAGAATCAAAGGCTAAGGAAAAAATCATCAAGTGCCACAAATATTGTTACATGGGCTGGGGATGAAGCTCAGTGGTAGAACATTTGCTTAGTATGCCTGAGACTCTGGGTTCAATCTATATCACAGCCAAAAAATTAAAATAAAACAAAACAAAATTCGTGCTTTTCCTAATAGTGAAATTTCTATAGTATAATGAAGAAACTATCTATGTTTAATAGCAAATATTAATTTGGAGAAATACTAAATAATTATAATCATTTTTCCTTTGTGGGCCAAATGTAGCCTCAGAGTTTTTCTCAATGTAGCATCTGGACAGGTACTATTATTTGAGATCAGCACTTGAGAGGTAGTCCATGCAATAATCAGATTCAGAGAGTAAAACAAACAAACAAAACAAAAACCTAAATTATTTTGTTACTAAACATTTAATTACTGTATTCCCAATGGCCTAACTTGGACCAGAGGAGGAAAGTAGTGGGATAGATTTTCCAGATCTGTCTGAGTTACTTTAAATCTTCATTCTTTAACAATGTTTTTGAGAAAGATAAAGTTATCACTATGTGAGCTCAAAAAAAAAAAAAAAAACATTGANCATTCATTCTTTAACAATGTTTTGAGAAAAAGATAAAGTATCACAATATGTGAGCATCGAAAAAAAAAAAAAAACATTGAAAAATAAGAATAAATGAATATTATTCTATTAGCATAGGATCTGAGCTACTTGAGAAGAATCATAAATCTTGCTTGAAGGGTTATTTAGACCAACCACCACCCATGAGAAGCAAATATTAATGGAGTAAAAGAGAAATCAAATCTCCTGGATATTCCAAAGCAGGTGGAACTGCCCCCCCCCCCCCCGCCCGTTTCCTGTTGAAAGCAGTGTGGCCAGTAAACCTTGGAAAAGCAGAACTTCAAGGAAGCATGTAAATAGGGCCTAGACAGAGACAAAAGAGACCCTTTCCTACAAAACAGAAATTAAAACGGATCCCTTCCCTTCTGCGATTCAAGAAGCATTATACCATCAACAGGATTAAGCATTAATAAAAATAAATAAGAGATATGAGGCGTGGAGCCGCATACCAGTAATCCCAGCTGCTAGGGAAACTGAGGTGGAAGAATTGTAATTATAGGCCAGCCTCAGAGAATTAGCAAAATTTAAAAAGGGGAGGGGGGCTGGAGCCGTAGGGTGAGTGGTAGAGGCCCCTGGGTTCAATTCCCAGTACTGAAAAATGAGAAATCAGAGACAGACACACACGCTGTGAATTCTCAAAGTAGGAAGGCACTTGAGAAGTGCCTAATTTACCTTAAAGTCACCCTAATTTGATGACTGAAACTCTAGCGTTACCTAGGACCACAAACCCTGTTTCATACCGTCTTCACAAGTCAAAGCAGAGCGCCATCGGCCCTTCAGCAATCTGAGGGCCTCGGAGGTGCCCAGGCGACTGCATCTCTGCAGCTCAGACCCTCCTCTGCGGACGCAGGCTTGGAGCCACCGCGGCCCCACCGCGTCAGCGTGGCACCCAGTCTTGGGGGTGGGCAGCGGCGGTCGGGGTTCCAGGTGGGCGGAGCCCCGCCCCAGGACCCTCGCCCCGCCCACCCTTGGGGTGTCTTTAGGGCCAGCGCTCGCCGCCCAGTCCACCCACTCCGCGAGCGACCCCGGGGTGACTCCACGAGCGACTCCGGGGTGACTCCGAAGGACCGCGCTCGCTCTCGGCGCCTCCGCCACGGCCGCACTAGCACTCCGCCGACGTGAGGATGGAGAGGAGGGCACGCAGCTCCTCCAGAGAGGCCCCCAGGCGAGGCGGCGGGCCCACCCACAAGGAGAGCAAGAGGGCGAAGGGCGAGAGGGGCGGCGGCCGCGGGCGGCGGGATGCCAGATCCGAGCGGCGGAGCCCCGGGCGGACGGAAAGCCCAGAGGAACCCCGAGCGCCCGCCGCCACCGTGGTGGACGTGGACGAGGTCCGGGGCTCCGGTGAGGAAGGCACCGAGGTGGTGGCGCTGCTGGAGAGCGAGCGGCTGGAGGAAGGTATTGAGGTGCAGGTCGGGCATCCGGGAGGAAAGCCGGCTTTCCAAGTGGTACCCAAAGGATGTCAGATAAGGTGAAATGTTACCCCACTGAAAACCATCAAAGCCAGAGCAGATTGCTGAAGGCTGGGGTTTCCAGGAAATGAAAGGTGTGCATTAGGCACCCAGCACCCCCCCCCCAAAAAAAAAGATGGAGACAAGTGCATCAGAAGAAATAAAAATAGCAACATCATCCAGGTACCAGCTGATCTCAGGGGGCAGAAAGGGATGGGAAGTTGGAGGGAGTGTGGTCCAGGTTGGGGACCAATTGACAGGCAAAGGAACGATGAAGTTGGTTTTTGTGGTCACAGAAGGGCAAATGGGCACCTGATATAAATAAAAACGTGACTGAGCCTTGGCTCTGAGCAACTATGGCTTATTTTCCTCCCCTCAGTCTTACGTAAAAGCATTTTAAACTTTCTTTGGGATGATCATTCTTTCTGAAAGGCATCTCCTTCTCTACTTGCATCAGCCAGACCTGAGTTGAAATCAGCTCCACAGCTTGCTAGCCACGTGATCATAGGAAGGGCCTCCACCATGGATCAGATAATCCCAATTCCTGCCTTAGAGGCAGTTGTGAGGGTAAAATGAGCAAAAGCTCCCAAACACTTTGCACAAAGCCTAGAACAAATAACATGCTCAGTTTCAGCTGAATCCTTGCAAGCTAAAAGAGAGGAACATCAGATCAAAGGAGGGAATGCAAACAAAAGTGTTCCTTTTCCCTTCTGCAGAGAAAGCAAATCTTAGGAACAAATTTAACTACCGACAATCCTTTTCATAATAAATGGGAAAAAATTCATTATACCTTAAGCAGTAGGATGACAGATGTTTAAAGGGAAGCAAATGAAGAATAGCATGTAATCTTTTTTTAATATTTATTTTTTAGTTGTACACAATACCTTTATTTTGTTTATTTATTTTTATGTGGTGCTGAGGATCAAACCCAGGGCCTCACATGTGCTAGGTGAGCGCTCTACCACAAAGCCACAACCCCAGCCCAGCATGTAATCTTATATTGTGTGGCAGATCATACTAGAGGAGTAGGCAAGGAAGGGAGCACCCATTTATGGAGCCCTTTCTATGTACCAAGCACACCTTGGTGTTTTACTTTACTTATTTAGTCCTTCATTATCCTCTTAGCACAGTTGAGGAAACATGCTCTGTGAAATTAAGTATCTTGCCCAAAATCTATAGCTGGAGCCCGAGGCAGTGGCATGTGTAATCCCAGCTACTTGTGAGGTTGAGGAAGAAGGATCAGATGTTTGAGGCCAACCTGGACAATGTAACTAGACCCTGTCTCAAAATAAAAAGGAGTGGGCATATAGCTCAGTGGTAGAGCCACTGCCTAGCCTGCATGAGGCCCTGAGTTCAATCCCCAGTAACACACACCACACACACACACACACACACCAATAGCTGGGAAGTGGAACAGCTAGACTTGTAGAATAAGGCTTTTTGGCTGAAGTACCCACCTTCACATAGCCTGCTCTTGGTTTCTGATCATGTCCCAGCACTCAAACCAACTAGCTATGGTTTTAAGCAGGTTGATTCACCTTTGTGGGTCTTAGTCTCACCAATAAGAAAGTGGCTAGAGCAGAAGATCCCAAGCAGTGAGAGAGAAATACCACTAAAGATGAGGCAGCCCTTGCCTGAGAGGTGTTTGTGGGAACAGGGCGCAGCATTCCTCTCTCTTCTGACTTTGCACCACACTCCAAAGGCAGGCTTCTTGGGACTTGAGGGAATTGAAAAGGGGTGTCACCTTACCACAACTGGGTATTCTCAGGATACGTCTAAAGACTCTTCCTGCTTTAACATGTAATGCTTCCTTATTCACTTAAATCAAACAATTTGGATGTTCAAGCAGCTCATTCCAAGAGAAAAATATTTTGTGGATAAAGCTTTGAGTATACAAATTAGTTTTCTATTCACATTCCTAACTACTGAGTGAAGGAACTTTTGAGAACTTTTTTCACTTATAAAACATAATTTTGTTCATATGTGCCTTGATTTTTACTTGTGGTAGTTGTTACCACTGGAAACTGAAATACAATTATAAACTGAAATTCATTGATACAAATATAAACTAAAATGACTATTAGTCATTGCCATTGAAGAATAAGAATATAAAAATTAACAATGTTTATAGAGCAGCATTTTCTAATGTAGGGTTGGTAATAAATAAGTTCCATAGAACATCAATGAGTGTTCTTTGGAGAAAACATTACCTTGTCAAAGGTTTAGAAACCACTAGAGTAAACAAAGCTAAGAATGATTTTTTACTATAGGGATTCTCATAGCTTCCAGATGTTGATGGACATTGGGAATACCAATGGGATTGGGATACAGTGCCCAATATTTCTAAATCCGTTTGCCCAAAAACTCTTTCCTTGTGGAGCACACTCTGGGACTGGTATTCTATGGAAAGGTCTTTGGGAACTGCCACACTAGGGCAGATTTGGCGTTAGTGCTGGTGCAACTTGCACATGTGTCCTCTTTAAGTAACTCAGTGAAGACCTTTCCAGACGTGGAATTCAATTTCAAGAAAAACAACTGTTTTTTTTTTTTTTTTTTTTTTAAAGAAACTGGTCCCAGGTTGGCCTAGACTCCTAGGCTCAAGTGACCCTCCTGCCTCAGCCTCTTTCTGAGCAGCTGGGACCTCAGGCATGCACCACTGTGCCTGGCTGTGGAATTTGAATTTTTAGCCCTACCAATTAAGTATCCATTTCCTTCTGTTCCTTTAAAAATAGGCTTTTTACCATTTACTCACTCTCACTCATCTTTTAGTTCTCTGTGGGATATATTTTAAACATACTTTTTTTCAGTTGTAGATGGACACAATATCTTTGTTTACTTTTTTATGTGGTGCTGAGGATCGAAGCCAGTGCCTTACACGTGCTAGGCGAGCCCTCTACCACTGCGCCCCAGCCCCAGCTCCTCTCTGTGGGATTTTTAAACTGGCAAATGGTATCCTTTTGGCCAGTATTCTAGTACCTGGAAAATAAAATTCTTTAGATTTCCACAACTCAGATTTACATTACATTTAAATCATTTTCACTATCCACTTCTCCTTCCTTCCTAATTCAACAATGGTTGAGCACCTGCATTGTGTCAGGCACTATTCCAGGCACTGGAGATGCAATGTAAACACGACAGGACCAGAAGAACTTGTGTTCCTGAGGCCGACTTTCCTTGATGCCACTTCACTACCACTCAAGCATCCTGGATGTTCTGCATCCTTCCTTATTGCTTGTTCACAAACTCTATTGGTCTAATGTCATCCCACACAGGGGATGTTCAAGGACCAGACAGCAACACCTCAATCCAATGAAGGAACTCTAACAAAGGCATTTCAGACATTAGGGCAGGTAGTGAGTAGGAAAGTTATTTCATGGAAGGTGAGACTCTGGACACTTTGAATATTAAAACCCAACACACGTAAAGTACAGTTTAGTGTTTTTATGTGAGATTTCATATCTCCCTTACACTGAAATAGATATGAAATCTATTTCATGAGCTAGTTATTGTGCAATATCTACAATATAGCAAACATCCCCATTGTACAGGTAAGGAAACTGAGGTTTGAAAAGATCCTGTGTCCTACATAAAATTATCTATGGACGTGAAATGAGAAAGCCAGAATGGGAACCCATGGTACTCTGGTCCCCTGTACCCCAGTGCCTTTCCAGGAGCCTGCACCACCTTCCACAGGCCCACATGGCTTTCCACGCAGACCCCAGGCCCTGTGAACTCTGACCACCCTGATGTCTGGTTCATTCCAATATTTCCAGCAATGTCTCCAAGCTGCTCTGACCCAATACCAAGGACTAGACTGACAAGTGATAGTCAGTTAAAATGGTGAGGTTTCAATATTTTTTCTTTCTTTAGGTACCAAGTCCTCTGGTTTAGGGGCCTGTGAGTGGCTTCTTGTCCTTGCCTCTCTGTTCTTCATCATTCTGACATTGCCTTTTTCCATCTGGTTTTGCATAAAGGTGAGTTTCCATGAGGACCCAACAGGTCATTTATTTCCTGGTGCCTCTTTCTGATCATACTGGGTCATGCTCTGTGTTTAGAACTTGCTGCTGGTCCACTGCCATGCCCTCATGCCCACTTGCCCTCCAGAAGGTGGTCCTCTTTCAAGACCTGGCTCAAATGTTACCATGAAGCCTTCCTCAACTCCTCTAGACTGTCGCGCCCTTCCCTGTGCTCCTGATCACTGGGCCTTCACTTCATTCTAGCACGTACCACACATATAATGCTTGCTGAGATCAACTCTACCATTAGATGGAGACCCTTCAAGGGTTTCCACTGGTTCATCCCCACTCCAACACAAAGACCAGCCCAGAACAGGTCATGACATCCTCTCATGTGCTCCTTACACTGCCAGAAACTTCTCAGCAGCTGCCCTAGACCATGAGGGGCCACTGTCTCTGGCCCACAGGTGGCCCACACAATTCCAGTCCCTGAAGCAAATGAAGATCTGTGTCAGTTCAGGAAGCACATGACAAGATGAAATTAGAAGTACAAAGAATTTTTTGAAGGTACTGCCTGGGTGAGATTGAGAAAGAACAAAAGCAGGCTTTAGGGGAAACTGTCAATGATGAGTGGGGCTTGTCTTTTTCCACTTTTAAACTTTCTATCTACTTACATCTTTGACTATAAAATGTGTCTCCTTGAGACAGCATACAGTTGGCAGCAGGCTCTCCTTTTCACTTTTCGTTTTTTGGTGGAGTGAGAATTGAACCCAAAGCCTCAGGCAGGCCAGGCAAGGCCGCAGGCTCTTCTTGAGGTGTGATCTGAGCACCTACGTGATCATCACAGGGACCAGTACTGACTCAACCATGGTTTATGGAAAAGGCTGTTGGGTTTAGTTAGTTAAGATGGTAAACCTTAGCAGGGCTGGAGATACAGCTCTGCATATAGCAGTGCTTGCATAGCTCAAGGCCCTGAGTTCAAGCCCCAGCACCATCAAAGGTAAACCTTAGGAACCTTCTAAATTAGGTAGTAGACACAAAAGCAAGATTGGGTTTGAGCAAGGCTTGAAGAGTAAGTTTCCCTTAATCTCTGGAGGATTTTTTTTCCAACAAAGAAACAAGTAATGCTAGGAACTAGGCAGCTGGGAATTGCTGGGGTATGCTCTAGGAACAAACCCAATCATTCACTCTCATTCACTGTTCCAGTAAGCAAAGGAAAATAAACTTGGAAACAGTCATAAATCATTCATTTATCCACTTACTAAATGAATAAATTCACTGAATACTTGCTTTGTATCAGGCATTTTTTTAGGCACTCAGAAAAAAATCAATTCTGTGTCATCAAGGAATTCAGAGTCTTGTGAGGTATATGTATAAACAAACTCATCAACTAAGTTAATGATAAACAAGCAACAGAACTCAGATTCTGATACTGGAACAGAAAGTAACTTTTTAAAAGTAATATGCAGTAACTTTTCTGTTCTGTTCTACACAGTGAATCTCCTTTTTGTCATTTAAAAATATTTCTACACATGCTCAGGGCACATTCAATTTTTTGAGATTCATGAGAATTAACTAATTAAAATCCAACTGGATCATTTTGAAGCAGCTTAGAAGAAACTGAAAAGTATCACAACTTTGTGTTATTTGTGAAACAAAGTATCACAAGTGGTATTAAAATATACTCCATCTTTTTGTTAAACAGTTAATGAGTGATACATATAAAAGCTCGATGAGGCAGAAGTCACAGAAAACTACAAGATTAAACATGCTCTGATCATATTTGATTTAGGAAACATTGAATATAGTGGAAACATTACTTTTTAGATGATAATGAGTTTTTAATCAAACTTCTATCCTTGGGCTCAAAAATTCAGATAGCCAATACACTTTTTCATTGTTTCTAAAATTCCACACTAAGTATAAATTTTAGAACATTAAATATCAATAGAAGTTTATTCTTCATTGTCAAAACAAAAGATTTCTGATACCTAAAATCACTTTCATTTTAAGCCTTTTGAATGCTTTATTATTCTTATTTAGAGTGATTTGGAAGTATTACATTTCCATTTAGATTGTACAAGAGTACGAGAGAGTAATTATATTCCGACTGGGACATCTGCTTCCTGGAAGACCCAAAGGTCCTGGTAAGAAACATATACACACACTTTTTTTTTTAAACCACCATCTCCACCACCCCTCAACTGGCCAACTTCAATTCTTATGTATTTATAATATGGACTTTAGATACAATGAAGTAACTTGATTCATCTGCATTTCTAATCTGTTAGTTGCAATACAGATCATTAAGAACTTCTACTACCAGGAGACAGGTGGCCAAGGGAGAAGATGAATGCAGGGAGCCCCACATCAGGGGCATGCTGATTACAATAGGAAATCAGCTTAGGATCCATGAATGGGGACTGGTTTGAGTACTACATGTGTACAGTCAGAGTCCTGTGAATTCTCAGAGAAAAGCTGAGCTAGTTGAGAATCCAGGCGGCCTAAGGCAAGGAAGTGAGGCATCTACATAATAAATTGGTCTTTAGTGTTGAAATTTAAGAGACAGAGATTGAACAAGTCTTGTATTTTAGATGCTGCCAACTACCAGGAATACAAAAATGCCTGAGTAAGACATGGTCTCTGATTTCTAGGGCTTTAAAATCTAGTGGAATTTATGTTCAGAAATCAAAGCTGGTTATGGGGTATAGAGAGAAGTATGGTTATTCTGGAAAGTGTAGTAATTAGGGTTTGGAGGTCCAAGACAGCCTGGAAGCCATGAGGAGGAGCAAAGTCCCACTGTGTATATATTGGAGAGGTCCGAGTTCTCATTCTGGTCTGCAGTAATAAGTAGGGAATGGAGACAAGACTAAGAGACACCAATCAGAGTTTGAAAAACCCAATCCAGTAGATGGGTTCCCACAAAAACAGAACTAGATCCTGTAGTTCCAGGACATGGATGATCTTGCTGTGTTCCTTGTTTTCTGGAACTTTCTCCATTGGGGCCAAGAAAGAACAGCAGGTGGTCTGCTCCCCAGATAGATCATGGGCTCTGTGAAGTGCTTTTGGTTTCAACAAACTGTGGTCTTACAAGAGCCTTCAACATCCAGGGTTCTTGATAAAATCTCAATAATCAATCTACAGATAGTTATTGCCCATTATTTACTATATATTATATTGGATAGGTGAGGACTAACTTGCCAAACAGAAGCTAGTATTATGATATTGCTATTATGATTACCTTTGGGGCTCACCTTTTAAGAAATACCATGAGGAGGTTGCTGGCTCCAAAGTTTGACATATAGATACACTCATAGACTAAAAAACAATTTTATAGATTACCTAAAAGGCACCAAGTCAGAGACACTACTAAGACTAACAATAATGTATGTGATGTTACTTAGGGAGCTCAAATCTAGTGAAGGGACAGACATATACTAGAGATCTGGAGGGTTTAGCATCATGACTAAAGTTACCACCATTATTAAAGCCCAAATTTTTGGAATAATACCTGCTTATACCTGTTATCCTGGAGTAAATTGTAACAGTGCTCTCCTTTTACCCTCAAGTGTCCCATATTGATGGTGGTAAACTTAGCTTCGACAATGATGCCTGTATAGTTGCAGGCTAAGAAAAGCAATGCAGTGTACAACCTGAACATGAAAAGGTGAACCCCAAACAGTCTCCATGCTTGCTGTTTGCCTGTTCCTTCCTCCCCTCTTCTAGGCCTGTTCTTCTTTTTGCCCTGCCTGGATACCTACCACAAAGTTGACCTTCGTCTCCAGACCTTGGAGATACCCTTCCATGAGGTAAGCCAAAGGGTGGCTTTTACTTTCTCTACATTTTCCACAGTCTAGCTATTGACTCTAGCCCAGGACAAAATCTCTATGCTCAACAGTAGACAAGAAAAATAGACCTATGGAACTTCATCAGTATTAAAAAAAAAAAAAAAAACTCTGTGAATCAAAGGACACAATCTACAGAGTGGAAGGCAAGCTATGGAATAGGAGAAAATATCTGCAAATCACATATCTTACAAGGGGTTAATATCCAGGCTATACGAAGAACTCATACCTCTTAATACAAAAAATGACTGACTTAAAAAAAAGTAATGATAGTGAATAGTTTTAAAAAAATACTGACTAAAAAAAGGGCAAAGGACTTTATGATAGTTAACCTTATGTGTCAACTAGGCTAGCCTATGGTAATTTCGCCTACATTTGGTCAAACACAATGGAATGTTATAGTGTAGGTAATTTTTTTATTTAGATGAGGTTATGATTTAAATCAGTAGACTCTGAGTACAGCAGATTACCTGTCATAATAAATGGAACCACCATATAACCCAGCTATACCACTCCTCAGTATTTATCCTAAGGAACTGAAGTCATTGCATTATCCAATACATGCATGCCCATGTTTATAGCAGCACAATTCACAATAGCCAAATTATGGAACCAGCCCAGGTGTCTGTCAGCCAATGAATGGATAAAGAAAATGCAGTATACACACATAATGGAATTTTATTCAGCCATAAAGAAATAGAATTATGTCATTTGGAGGAAAATAGATGGAGCTTGAGAACATTATGTTAAGTGTTAAACCAAACTCAGAAAGTCAAGGGTCGTAAGTTTTCTCTCATATGTGAAAGCTAGAGAGAAAAAAGTAAAAGAAAAAAAAAAAAAAGAAGTTGCGGGTGGATCTCATGAAAAGCATAGGTAGACCAGTAGAATAGAAAGGGACTGGGGGAAGCAGAAGTTGAGGGAAAGAGGAGATAATGCAGAATGAAATTGACCAAATTATACTGTTGTATGTGTGCATGTATGCATAAGTAACAACAAATACCACTTATGTACAATTATAATGCACCAATAAAAAGAAAAAAAAGAAGCAGGGTCTTGAACAAGTATGTTCATAGCAGTACTATTCACAATAGCCAAGCAAGCAGTGTCCATTGATGTATGAACAGATTTTTTAAAATGTGGCATATAATCTATAATAGAATTTGTTCAGCCTTTAAAAGGAAGGAAATTCTAACGTATTCTAAAACATGGATGAGTCTTGAGGACATCATGCTAAATGAAATTATCTAGTCTCCAAAAAAAAAAAAAAAATTAAAAGTAATGGGGCTGGGGAAGTTCAGTGGTAGAGGACTTGCCAAGCATGTGTGAGGCACTGGGTTCGGTCCTCAGCACCACATAAAAATAAATAAATAAAGGCATTGTGTCCATCTACAACTAAAACAAAATTAAAAATCAATCAATTAATTAATTAAAAAGAACTATTAAGGGTCTACTTATATGAAGTACCTAGAGCAGCTAAATTCATAGGGACAGAAAGTAAAATGTTGCTTCCCAGGGGATATGAGGAGGGGGCATGGACAATAATTGTCAGTTGTGCAAGATGAAAAGAGTACTGGAGGTTAGTTGTACTACTTAACTGTACACCAAAGATGGTAAATTTTATGTATGTATATTTTTCAACAATTAAAAAATTTATAAAATTAAAAGTAAAGATAATATTCATATATTTCTTTAATTGTTTTAAATTTTTTTTTTAAATTTATAGTTGTAGATGGATAGAACACCTTTATTTTATTTGTTTATTTTTATGTGGTGCTAAGGATTGAACCCAGTGCCTCACACATGCTAGGTAAGTGCTCTGCCACTGAGCTACAGCCCCAGCCCTCGTTGTTAACTTTTGAGATAGAATCTTGCTAAGTTGTCAAGGCTGACCTCAAACTTACAGTCTTCCTGCCTCAGCCTCCCATGCTGCTGGGATAACAGCCATGTGCCAGTGCTCCTAGCTACTATCTGTATTGGTGATTCAAATTTATAAGCCTTCCTACGTTGTCTCCTACTTTTGGCCTGAGGTTTTTTTTTCATTTTTTCTCTTGGGAAATAGAAACTTTGTTTTTTAAAAATGCTTATTTTAGATGATAAAATTGAATGAAAGGAAGAAGTAAAACTTACTTGTAATCTTGAAGAGATATTTGTACATCAGTGTTCATAGCAGTATTATTCATAAGAGCAAAATAACTGACTATAAACTGATAAACAGATAAGCAAAATGTCATATGTACATGCAGTAGAATATTATTCAGCTTTAAAAAGACTCTAACATATGCTACAACATGGATGAACCTTGAGTATGTTATGCTAATTGAAATAAGCAATCACAAAAAAACAAATACTGTATATGATTCTAGGTATTTAGAGTAATCAAAATGATAGAGACATAGTACAAAGGTGATTGTCAGGAACAAGAGGGAGGGGAAAGTGTGGAGATGTTGTCAATGGGCATAGAGTTTCACTTTTACAAGGTGAAAAGAATAGTGCAGGTGACTGGTGGTGATGGTTGCACAACATTGTGATTGCATTTAATACCACAGAAGTATATACTTAAAGATGGAAAGTTATGTGTATTTTAACAAAACAAAGACATTGGAAACCTGTACTTACCCCTAATCCTTAGACAACTGTTGATATTTTGGAGTATATCCTTTCAAACTTTTCTATGTATGTGGTTATATTCACAGATAGGTGTATATATAGATATCATACTATGTAAGATTTTTATAACATGCTCCTTTTTACCCAACAATATAGAAGCATCTTTTCATATATTAGCTATGCTTCTAGCCCTTTATTTTATTTTATATGTGTGTGCATATGTGTGATTATACACACACACACACACACACACACACACACACACACATATATATATATATACATACACATACATACAAATATTTAGTTGTAGATGGACACAATACCTTTATTTTGTTTAATGTGGTGCTGAGGATCAATCCCAGTGCCTCCCATGTGCAAGGCAAGTGCTCCACTGCTGAGCCACAACCCCAGCTCCTAGCCCTTTATTTTAAATGGACACATAACATTTCATTGTGTGGCCATACCACAGTTTACTCAACCAATTTCCTCTTGTTGATGATAAATTGTTTCCAGTGTTTTATTTCAATAACTAATAGTATAAGTAACAATTCTTACAGCTAAATCTTTAAAATATGTCCTTTTGATAAATGTTTTCTAAAAATGGAAATGTTGAGAACTTTACTGTTAAAGCTGTGTTTATTTTTTAAATTTTAATTTGTTACATATAACAACAGAATGCATTAGGATTCATATTACACATATAGAGGACAATTTTTCTTATCTCTGGTTGTACACAAAGTAGAGTCACAGCCTTCATGTCTTCATACGTGTACTTAGGGTAATGATCACCATCACATTCCACCATCTTTCCTACCCCTATGGCCCCTCCCTTCCACTCCCTCCCCCTTTTAAGGCTTTTGGTGGGGACTAATGGGCATCACCAAATTGCCCTCTAGGGAACACTCCAGCAAGCACCACGTCACTGCTTATAGCACTTATGTCCTAGAACATGCCTCTCTGTTATTAGATTTGTTTGCATCAGTTTAGAAAGACCTATAAAAACAACTGAGTGTTTTCAAATAAGAAAATTATTCCTGATTTTCTTTACAAAAGGATTTACAACAGAATTCCTTTAAATCGTGAGTTCTTTTGTTTATTTAATAAAAAAACTCCATAATTTTCAAAACCATATATATTTTGAATAGAAGATAACTGAGCTGTTTTTTTTTTTTTTTCTTCTTGGTATAATTTTACTCTGAGAAAATTCACTTTAGATACACTTAGTTCTCTCCACATAGGAAAAGAGCCCACGGATCAAGTCTGTCATCTAAACTGTTTTTCTCCCTAGGTTGTAACCAAAGACATGTTTATAATGGAGATAGATGCCATCTGCTATTACCGAATGGAAAATGCCTCTCTTCTCCTAAGCAGCCTGGCTCATGTGTCTAAGGCTGTCCAGTTCCTTGTGCAAACCACCATGAAGCGTCTTCTGGCACACCGATCCCTCACTGAAATTCTTCTAGAGAGGAAGAGCATTGCTCAAGATGTAAAGGTACTTACTACGTTTAATATTGAGTATATTAAACTATATATTTTTTAATATTTATTTTTTAAGTTTTAGGTGGACAGAATATCTTTATTTTTTATTTTTATGTGGTGCTGAGGATCGAACCCAGTGCCTCATGCATGCACTCTACCACTGAGCCACAATCCCAGCTCTAAACTATATCTTTTAATCATCTGTTCACTGGCCAATTATTAAATCTTCCATGTGCCACACTTGAATCTCTTCAAGTTGCCATCCCTAAGGAGCTTATAGCTAATTAGGAAGTTGCCAAAGTGACCCTGAATCAATTATAATCACCAGTCCTGATGAACAGTTTGTTCTCAACTCTTCCCCAAAAGCCACCCAGTGACTTTAAATTCATTGTGAAGTTCTCACATAGTACCAAGTGTTGGGAGTGGCTGCTGGCAGCGCTGATAGAGATAGACGGGAGAGGTTGTGGTATACAAAAAGGATAAGATGTGATTCCTCGAAGCTTCCAGCCTAGCTGAGGAAACAAGCACAGTGTGCACAAAATGAAATGATGCTATGTACTTTCAGAGGGAAGAGGGAAGATGTCTCCTACCCTATCATGATTAATTACCCAATCAACTGTCTAGATTTAATTGATTTAGAATTAGCAGAGGGAGGAATAGAGTAAAAGCTGCCTCCCAAACAGCCTCATCTGGCCCACAGGTAGCAAACAGGAATCTTATTCATGGCCATGGTGGACGCCCTTGATTCTTACCAAGATGAGTTGGCAAGAGGTACTAAGAAGACAAGAAGAATGAAGCAGGATTCCAGGCAGCTGGCCAGCAAGGTGGCAGTTACCACTGAGTCTGTCATCCAAGTCATAGGGGCAGCCAGGCCCAGAATTGGATTAGGAGGTTGCAAATCAGACCTAGTTAGAAGAGGACCTTAGGAAGACCCTAAGAATCATAGGCATTGATGATTGTGCTTTATAGAAACTGAGCAGTCACTAATCTGAAAAAAAAAAATGCAGGGTACAAATGTCTGTGACTTGTCCAACTTGTTACTGATAAAACTGGGATTGTCAAAGTGCTTGCCTCACATTTGCTAAACCCTGGGTTTAATCCCCAGTTCCACAAAAGAAAAGAAAAAGCAACAACAAAACAAAACAAACAAACAAACAAACCTGGGATTTGCATCCTGATGGAAAAGGGAAGTCTGAAAATAAGAGAAGCTGGAAAAAGAAAAAGAAGAGGGACACTCGGGAGTTGCTGCTTTGGATTTTAGAAGCCACTTGACACAGTCCCCCACTGATCCTTCAGCCTCCCCTTATTCACCCCTCTCCTCTGAAGGGTAGTATGAGTCCAGACTCTTGACATTCAAGCTTGCTCTTATTATGCTGAGTTATATTTATGTGTCCATACATTTGTCTTCCCAGATTATGAATTCCATAATGGCAGGTGCCATATTTTATTCATCCTTTTGCCTCAGATCTGGCATGGGGCTTGTCACACAGCAGACGTTTTGGGGGGTGAATGAAGAAAGGACACAACTGTTACAGCCTTAGCTCTTGCCGTCCTTCCTCCACTAAATCTAACACTGGAACCTACTTAGCATTTGCCCAGATCCAGCACTTTTATGCTTCCTGCCTCCTCCTGAGCTGTTTCCTCTGCTTGGAATTCTTTTTTTTTCTCCACAGGAAAAAATCTTGTTTGTTCTTTAAGATGCCATCTCCTTTGTGGTGTATTTATCAATATTCCTTCCTCTCAAATTAGTCTTCTCAGGGCTTTCAATGCATTAAGTTATTACTTATCTAGCCACTAAGAAATCATCCACTAAATTTAAAAAGAAAAAAGCAGTACAAGACTGTAATTCCAGCTACTTGGGAGGCTGAGGCAGGAGGATCACAAGTTCCAGGCCAGCCTGGGCAACCTAGCAAGACCCATCTCAAAATAAACTGGGGCTGGGGCTGAGGCTGGGGCTCAGGGGTAGAGCGCTCACCTAGCATGTGCTAGGCCCTGGGTCGGATCCTCAGCATAAAATAAATAAATAAATAAATAAATAAAATAAGGGTATTGTGTCCAACTACAATTAAAATATTAAAAAAACAAAAAACAAACAAACAAACAAAAGGCTGGGGATGCAGCTCAGCTGTAAAGTGCTTGCCTGGCATGCACAGGTCCTGGGTTCAATCCCCAATACAGAAAAAGAAAACAGAATTTAGGGGAGGTCTCTTTGCTAATGGCTGTATTATATTCTCAGACAATGCCTGATAACTGGAGAGTAAAATGTAAAAATTGTGTTTTAAAGCCATAGATGGAAATACACCCATTTATAACAAAAGTGTAATAAGATTTGTCCAAAGGGTGTTACGCAAATAGACTGTTCAAACAAGTGAAAGAATATCTCTGCCTGGAAAATGAAGGCCAAAGAAAAAGACAGGTGTGTTGCTTTCCATAAATCAGACATTGTGTAATTTAAAAGATAAACAGGCCAACATGGAGGGCTCTGTGTCCCGCCCCTCCTTTCTACAATCCAAATTGCTTTTCTTCCCCCTCCTGTTTCTAGCTTCAACTGTGGAGGGCAGGGGAGACTGGGAAGCAAGAGGGCATTGATGTCTCCCAGCAGTGAGGAAGAGAAAGTGCCCTATCAATGACAACCACTTGGCAGGGAGACTAAATAGAAAATAATAAAGACATTTTAAAACAAATTGAATAAATATACCATTTGTGTTGCTTTTCTTTTGCTTCTGTAACAAATTACCACAAATTTGGTAGCTAAAACAACATGTACTTATTCTCTTACATTTCTGAAGACCAGAGTCTGAAATCAGTTTCACTGAGCTCAAGCTGAGATGTCAGCAGGACTGATTCTGTCTGGAGGTGCTTCGAGGAGAACCTGTTTCCTGCCCTTTCAGCATTTAAGGCTACCTATGTTCCTCAGCCCCTTCCTCCCCTTCCTTCATCTTCAAAATGCACCACTCCAAACTGCTTCCCTGGTCACATCAACTTCTCTGTATCAGATCTCCCTCTGCCTCCTTCTTACAAGGACACATATGATTACATTTCAGGCTGAGCTGAATATCCCAGCATAATCTCCCCATCTCCAGGACCTTTGACTTAATCACCTCTTCGAAGTCCCTCTTGGTAACAGTGAGATGTTGTAGGGACCAGGACATGCACAGCCTTAGGGCCATTATTCAACCTACCATGCCATGTTTAGTTCCACAAATATTTATTGAGTGACACTGTCCAAGTCAAATCGCCCCATGCCAGATCCTGTGGAATTTAATGAAACAAAGTGGCCAAATACCATCCTTTCAAAGGAAATGGGCTCTCTCTGTTCAGAACAACAGTTATCGGGGCACAGGTGTGCCCTGCTCTTACCTGCAGGCTCTTGCTGACCTTTCATCTTTTTCCCTCCACAGGTTGCCTTGGATTCAGTGACCTGTATTTGGGGAATCAAAGTGGAGAGAATAGAAATGTGGGTAGGAAAATGATCATGATAGACAATATGATAAAGGGAAATACTTTGGTTTCATTTAAAAATTTTCCTTGAAAAATTATTTTGAGTAATATAGCCACACTAGTATAAGTTTAGAGAAAAAGAGACAAAATTATGTAACATCTTGTAGCCAAAATATAACCACTATGACATTTGGGCAAATTAGTCTCATGGGGTTTTTTTGCTATGCATTAAAAAAAATCTTTTTTAAAAGATAAAATTTACCCTTTTAGCCATTTCAAAGTGCAGCTCAGTGGTTTTAGGACATTTACAAAGTCCTCAGATTCCCTTTGATCTAATTTCAGGACATTTTCATCACCCCCAAAGAAAGCCAGTTCTTATTAAGCAGGAACTCCTCATTCCTCCTCGCTCCTCATCCCCTGGCAACCACTAATTTAGTTTTTGTTTCAGTGGACATGCCTATTCTGAACATTTCACATAAATGGAATCATATGTTGAGCCTTTTGTGTCTGGTTTCTTTTCATTTAGCATGTTTTCAAGGTTCATCTATGGTGTAGTATGTATCAGTTCTTCATTTCTTTTATAGCCAAATAAAGTTTCATTGTCTAGCTATACAAAATTTTGTTTATCCTCCATCAGCCACTTTTTGGCTATTAGGGAAAATGCCACAATGAACTTTCTTTTTTGTTTTTTTCAACATCTTTATTTTTTTTTTATTTTTATGTGGTGCTGAGGATCGAACCCAGCACCCTGCGCATGCCAGGCGAGCGTGCTACCACTTGAGCCACATCCCCAGCCCCACAATAAACTTTCATTTGAAAGTTTTTGTGTGAATATGTTTTTAGTTCTCTTGGCTATATACTTAGAAATAGCATTACTGGTTACATGCTAACTTTACAAATCTTTTCAGAAACTGCTCAATGGTTCCATATATGAATTTTTCATTTATCATTGGGATAAAGAGATACTTTTGTATCTTTGATGTGATACAATAAGATTGTTCTTATTTAATCAATCCTCCTCATTTCAAAATCAATTTTTTCTCTTTTATAAACTTAGATGAATGCCCCTTATCTTCGTTATTAATTTTTTAGTTCTTCAAGGTGGTATTTCATACTCAAATTTAACCACTAGTGGTTAGATTAAATCTTAAGTGGGAAAAATGATTACAACCCAGGAACACAAAATGTTTAAGAGGAGGACATCGTAGTCCCTCTGCAGCCACACTAGTGCTCCACACCTACACTGGAGGCACCGCACGGGATGTGCTCTCTCCACCTCCCTGCCACCTTAGGGCTCTGGGGACAGCACACTGTTGTGAGCATTTGCTCTCCTGCAGAGAGGGTGCAAACCTGAGGAAAAGTCTGGCCAAGGCTGCACATCTACACGCTCACCTTCTTTCTTTTGCAGTAAGGATGTGCGGCTGCCGGCTGGGCTTCAGCACTCACTGGCTGTGGAGGCAGAAGCGCAAAGACAGGCCAAAGTGCGGGTGAGCCAGCATTGAACAGTGTCCCCCACCAAGGCTGCTCTTTCAGGAGCACAGAGAACCCAGAGCAGGAAGGCCTGCTGGCAAGGAGCATTTCCCCTTTCTTTCCATGCTTCCCTTCATCCAGGCCCAGGAGAATCTGGTTTGGTTCCTGACATGCTATCTAAATTGCTCTAAGAGTGTGTTAGTAGCCAGGCACGGTGGCGCACGCCTGTAATCCTAGTGGCTCCGGAGTTTGAGGCAGGAGAAGCACAAGTTTAAAGCTGGCCTCAACAATGGCGAGGTACTAGCAACTCAATGAGACCCTGTCTCTAAATAAATTCAAAATAGAGCTGGAGTGTAGCTCAGTGATTGAGTACCCATGAGTTCAATCTGGGCTGCACCCCTCCCTCTCACCAAAGCGGCTGCTAACTGTGCCTGTCTTCTTCCTGAGTCTTGCTTTCATGCTCTCTCCTCCCTCATCATCCCTCTTTTCTTGTGCTAGCATCTCAGTTACCTATCTCCTCTAGGTTAATGGCATTAGGCTATCCCAGGCCTATATCCAGAGCTCTGCATGAGCTTTGAAGGCACAATCATAGTCAGAGCCCAGTTCCCTCCCTGCTGGAGCCAAGAGAAGGCTGTGCTGCTCATGACTCTTCTCAGCAGCCAGAGAGCTGAAAAGATCTGGCTGCCACAGCTTCCTCAAATTGAGGTGGAGGAAAGTGAGGATGAAGGGAGGCAGATTTCTCTCAAAGAACAGGGATTAGGTGAAGGAAAGCCCAAACTGCATAAGAGGATTAATAACTGGACCTGAGGGGAATGGGGAGGAGGGGGAAGGGGAGAAAAGTGTCCTCTGGGCAGAGTTGCTTCTAGATCCTTGAGCCTAGTCCTCTCTGCCTGCTTTCAGGTGGCATTTGGCTGATGAGCTTGGTGTCTCCTCTTCTGAAATGCTTATCCTTTATTTTGGCCAAATTGAAAGTTACCCTTTTTGTAATCCCATGCCTCTGCCAGGAAAGCTGGCCAATTTTTCTTCTGTATGGCAAATCCCTACTAATCTTTTCAAGCCCACCAGACAAGAACTCCCCTAACAGTCTATACTTTTCATGGTCTATAACAAGTTCACCTTACATTTTAGTAGTTTAATGGGTCTTCCCTAGCTCAGCAGTCTTTAGAAAGCAGCTGAATTTGTTCTCCTGTGCTGAACAGTGCCTGCCACACTGGGTCCCACTGACAGCCCTCTTGGAACCAAGAAGCACAATCACTTTGTGTTTTCCACATTTGTTTTCTAGATGATTGCTGCAGAAGGGGAAAAGGCTGCTTCTGAGTCCCTGAGGATGGCTGCTGAGATTCTGTCAGGAACCCCAGCTGCTGTTCAGCTTCGATACCTCCACACCCTTCAGTCTTTGTCCACAGAGAAACCTTCCACTGTAGTTTTACCTTTGCCTTTTGACCTGCTAAATTTCCTGTCTTCTCCTAGCAACAGAACTCAAGGGAGCATTCCCTTCCCAAATTCTTCCAAACCTGTTGAGCCACTAAATCCCAAGAAGAAAGACTCTCCCATGTTATAGGGGTGGGTGCACAAAGGATAATGCAGCTGTGAAGAGGCCTGCCATTCAAAGCCACATCCCAGTGAGACATTCAGTCATCAGTTCCTTTCTTCCACTGCCACATGGAATGCTCTTTGAATGCATGGCATTGCAATGCAGCCACATAAGTGAGAAGTCAGTACAGGAGGCATCTAACAGGTTTAGGCGAGTCATCTAAGCAGAGTAGTTACGGGAAAGAGCTTTGGTCAACATGATAATTTGGAAATAAGTTTGTCAATTTTGATATTTGAAGATTTAGATCAAATGTCCTTTTTCCTCTGGCCCCTTTGGCAAGGTCTTGCAGCTCCTGCAGCCCTTTCTCTGAGCCCCATCACCATGCTTGCTACACTCAGCTGTAACCCTGGACCTAAAGTGTTAGCTTCTCTATGGCTCTACTACTGGCTCTTCAAAGGGGCATCTAACATCCTTCACCCACCACCTTCAGTCTTTTGGCTCCACTCCATATTCCTTGAGCCTAATTCTGATCGTTGCACCTTAGTGACACCTAAATGTTTCTGAATGAATGCAAAGAAAAGAGATGCACTCAGATTGGATATAAATTTATACACAATTAAGGAAATTTTTAAATTACTTGGAGGTTCTTTCAAAAATAAAAATAAGTAAAAGGATAACATTTATCTGATATATATATATATTGCTTCAAATCAGTGGAAGAATCATTCTAAATAGGGGCTGAGAGTAATGTATTTTCTGTATAGAATTTACCAGATTGCTTATTTCTTTAAGCAGATATAATGTATTATCTATACATGTCCTGAGAACTATTTCCCTAGGTAAACATTTCTTAATATACATTCCTATAATACAAGTCTTATTTCCCACTAATTTGCCTTACACAATTAGAAATGCATATCTATAGGAAAATAAGCCAACAAAACAAAAAGGCAAACTTAAGTGTATTGCAAGTTTTCTATAAATTTAAAAAATCAGTAGCATTATAAAATGTTACTAATATTACTCAAATAATATTAGTACAATGTTATCTGTAATGGGAATTTCTATGTTGCTGGTGCAGATATGGTGGGAACCCGAGTGCCTCACTATTTGGTTCTCTTTCAAAAACTGCCTCTATATTCATATTTCATTAAAAGGAAAGTCTCCCCAGTTCCTGTTCTTAAGGATCATATGTGGGCACAGATTCTTCAGAGAATAGGTGAGCTGACAGTGCTGGCCAAGCAGCTGGTCTTCTCTTGAGACCAGGTGCTGCATTCTTACTGGTTACTGACCCTGAAATAAATGAAAGAAAAGCTGTACAATCCAATCCAAAACTGTGACATGTTCTAGTTAACAGTTTTTCTTTGGGATTTATATTAACATGGTGCCAGTAAGCTGATAAAGGGGTCAAAAAATGATCCAATTCAATGTTGGAATCCATTATGACCAAAGTGACTGGTCATGAGAGCGGGAAAAGTCTATGGCATATCCTATGACAATGGTGTTGCATGGCATTTGGGGATTACAGTGAGGTGTTAACCACTGGTCAGGCTAGATTTGTTTATTGTGCGGATGAGTGGCTTAAGAGCTGGTAAGTTGAAGGCTATTGGGCTTGAAATGACCAGAAAAGTGTTTCAAGGAGGCTTTGGAGACCCTTCTTAGAACTTCAAGGGCCACCCTGGTTCACCAGCAGTATCAGGGTATATCAGAGGCTTTGTAGTTGGGACTCCCCTATCTGGAAGGCCCATCAGGTCATTCTGTCAATGCCTCTGCATTCCACATCCTTGGGGGCCATGTGTGGGCAGCTCTTTGTTAGACTGCTCCTGTTTATAGTGTTCTTTAGCGGTAGGTATGTTGGGACTATGATTTCCAAGTCCTCTAGAATTCTGGCTTGTTTGTCAGCACACTAGCTCAGTAGTTAAGCTGAGAATTAAGCATATGTGTGGAAGTCAAGTCTGTTGAAAGACGGGTTACCAACTGGTCTCTGAGTTCAGAGAGAAGCTGAGAGCTTCTCTCACTGTAGCTGAGATCTTGGACCCTGCTGTCAGATATACTAGATTTGATTCAGGCTTTGTCACCTAACAAGCTCTTAGGTGATATGGGCATGCTACTTATCCTGAGTATATTTGGGGATGAAAGCAGAGCCCACTTCAGAAAGCTATCGTGACTAAATGAGATCAAATATATGAAACACTAGCATAGCACAAAGCTTACACAAGGCAAATGCTCAATAAATAATGGCTATCACTACTATTCTGGTTTTACCCCAGTAGCAATAAGTGACAGCAGTCAGGCTGCATCCACCTAGAAGCCTTCCACTCCACATGTTGCTTCCATGCTTTAAAGGTAGGTAGCCCTGATGGCCAGTACTCCCAGAGTGGTTGTTCTGGGACAGAAATAGCTTCAGGACTTGCACATGTGGGCTCCTGTGTTTGAGTCTCTGTAAATACTGGATCCCCAACCCAAGAGCTAACCAGAATTTGTTTCAAAGTGATAGCCATTTGGGATCATAGCAGAGTAAAAGCAGGGCAGAAGAAATCACATAATCTTCTCTTTCTTGCCTGGGCTTTATCACTGGGATAGCCAGAGTAGAAAAATGGGTGATGTATTACCAGGAGTACTTTGTCAACTCCATGATCTGTTGAAGATCTGGGCTGTCGGAAGAAGTGAGGACATCTTATCTGTCAAAAAGAAGTTTGCATAGCAAGGTAGATCATGGGGATTGTTTGTCCTGTCTTCACACTTTTGGAGTGTTTCTTATGTCTGGTCAAGAGATATGGGCTGGGGTTGTGGTTCAGTGATAGAGTACTTGCCTAGCATGTGCGAGGCACTGGGTTCGATCCTCAGCACCACATATAAATAAATGAAGGTCTATTGACAACTAAAAATTTTTTTTTTTTTAAAAAAAAGAGGTAGCTTAAAGTGTGCCTCTGCCAAATCAGGTGTTCCTAGAGGGCCCAAACCCTGCAAATGTAAAATGTTGATCTCCAAACAGAAGATACTGCATTCTTGCAGGGGCCCTTTCATTGGTCTTTCAAGAACAAGAGCAATATCCAAGCCTAATGGCCATGCTTGCGTTGGGACTGCTTAGGGAACTTGCTGAGTAATCCTAAATTGGAAATGACCTTGAGGCTATGGAGAGTTGGTCAGAATAGCTCTCCATTTTTCTGAGAGAAAGATGCAAGTTCTAATGAATTCTAGACATTGATTTCTCCCAATATGGCTATAGAGGTCATCATTCTCAGCAAGCATTTCCGTTTTGCAGGTATGCAGATCCTATGCATCAGGGCTATAGCATTTATATTTCTAATTTTGGAGAAACTCACTTTGCTTCTTCTGTGAAAATATTTTGTTAGATAAGATACATATTTGGGATTCCAGAAATATGCAGACAATGCTCTAGAGCTTTTGAGCCTGCAGGCAGAATTGCTAGCAGTTTTTGAAAGTAAAGTGCAAGATGCAGGTTTGCCAGGTAATACCTGAGTCTCTGATATCTAGCTAGGAAAGTCCAGTACCTTTGAGTGGGTGTTCTTCAAAAGCTAAAAGCTTGCTCCACAGGGTGGCACTAGTGGGAGGTGGTGGAACCTTTAAGAGGTGGGGGGGCCCAGGGGAAGATCTTTAGGTCATGGGAAATGTGCCCTTGAAAGAGATTATGGGACCCTGGTCTCTTCATGTTCTTTCTCTTCAGTTCCATGGCTAACAAAGTTAGCAGTTTTGTTCCACCATGTACTCACAGCATGCTGTGCCGCCTCATCAGAAGCTCAAAGAAATAGGACCACTCATTCAGGGACTGGAACCTCCAGAAGTGTAAGCCAGAAATAACTGTTTTCTTTTCATAAATTAACTCAGGCATTTCATTACCATGATAGAAAGCTAATTAACACATTTGAGACCAGAGGAAAGTATAGTAAACATGAGCTACAAAGTACTAGACAAGTGGCCTGACCATGGTCAAGTCTAGGAATATAGGAAAGAGTTGTACTGAATCTCAAAGGAAATTGCCATGAACCACTGAGACACAGAAATCCTGAGTGACATGCCCTTGTAAAATAAGGGAAACATGCGAGTGCAGGGGAAATTGGTGTGCAATTGTCTGGGTCTACCATGGTTCTACCTCCAGTCTTGCTCCTAATTTCAGACTCCCTGTAAATACTAGATCCCCAATCCAAGGAGAGGCTTCTCACTCTTAATGACTGCCTGAATTCTCCCTTGAATATGTGTTTACTTCCTAAATAAACCTCTGTGTTTGACCGACAAGTGCTGAAATTCTTTTCATCACATATACCAAGAACCCCACTGGTCTTGAGTTCTCCCCTCTCCTCTGGGAATACCTCAGACCCTTCTCTGGAGATATTTCTACTCCTGTGCTAAAGGCAGTGGGACCAATTATATGAGTAGGGCCAGATCTTGCAGGAAAGACTCTCATGATGCCCACATGCGTGGAGTAGGTGTAGATATGTAGTGAAGAACCAGGCCTGGGGGATGAGGAGCTAATTCCCCACACTTCTGAAGGTCTTCCTTGTAGATGAGAGTCCAGTGAGCTGTGGGCTCACACCAATCAGCTCTGTGACTTCAGGACATCTTTTAGTCCCATTCTTGGCAGTGGTTTCATCTTCTGAGAAATGCAGATAACTATCTTCTCCACCTATTTATAGGGTTATGTGAAGAAAAATCCTAAGAATGCCTAAAATCAGAAGAAATCTGATAACACTACAGAAACCTAAGGCATTATCAGGATCCTCTCTTCTAAACTGAAAAAATAAAGCCTTTTATTTGACAGTCCTTTCTGCAGAGTTTAAAGTCTTTAAAAAGTATAGTTGTTTGTTTGTTTGTTTGTTTGTTTTTGACAGAAACTGGTATTTTTTGACACAGCCACATCAATGTTTATAGTAGCTCAATTCACAATAACTGAGCTATAGAGTCAACCTAGGTGCCTTTCAACAGATGAAGGAATAAACCAAATGTAATATATACACACAATGGGATATTACTCAACCATAAAGAAGAATGAAATTATGGCATTTGCCAGTAAATGGATGGAACTGGAGACTATCATGCTAAGTGAAATAAACCAATCCCAAAAAACCAAAGGTCAAATGTTCTCTCTGATATGCAAATGCTAATACACAATAAGGGGGCCCAAAGGGAAGTAGAGAAGTTCATTGGTTTAGACAAAGGGGAATGAAGCGAAGGAAGGGGGGATAGGAAGATGAAAGAAATAGAATGAATCAGACATTACTTCCCTATGTTCATATATGAATATATGACCAGTGTAACTCCACATCATGTACAATTACAAGAATCAGAAGTTATATTCCATGTGTGTACAAAATACCAAAATACACTCTACTGTCATATGTATCTAAAAATAACAAATTAAAGAAAAAAGAAAAAAAGAAACTGGTACTTTCACATACCTCTCAGAAAATTAATTGAAGAGGCTAGCACACTTTTGCAGGAAGTGTTTTTAATCTGGGAAGTAAGCTAATGCACTGATCTCCACAGCCACTGCTGTGCTTTTAAAGAGAAAATGCTCTTGGGTTTTATACTGTGACTTTTCTAGTAGCTGTTGCAAAGGGAGTCCTCCAACTGAGCCACGTGTCAGCTCTTTAGCTCAGTACTATCTGGGTGTGTCAGTGATGTAGCCACTGTGAACCCCACCCAGCATACTTTGGATGCTACTTGGATTTATCTTGTTAATGGATTTAGTCCAGATTCTGGCTTTACCATCAGGATTACTTTCTTTGCGTTGTACCTCTACTCTATAAAGAAAAAAACAATTAGAATATCATAGTAATAATACTTATACTTACGATGGCTTTTAGCTTTAATAGCAGTTTAAAAATTCCATTCTGCCGGAGTAACTTTCATACTACGGACAAGTTGTGTGCCAAAAGTTTGACTCCACATTAGTGACTGAGATTTTGAACACATTTCCCAAAGTTTAAGTGTGATCAGTTAAATTGCTTGCACTCTAGGTCCTGGGGCAAGGGACTATGTGACTGAGAAGCAAAGAAGAGAAAGAATATTTCCTCCATCCTCTTGTACATATCTCAATTTTAATGGGAAAAAAATTCAAATAGAGTTAATCTTCAGGATCTTCCCTTTCCATTCAGCACACCTCTGCTGTTTCCCACCCTCTTTCTCCAGACTTGTGAGCACAGACAGGGATGAGCACAAGAGGCCTCTAGGCATCAGGCCTGCTCTCCCTGGCATGACATGAAAAGTGGGTCCATGATTCCCCGCTTCCCAATGTGAATCCTACAGACTGGCTGCTGCTACCTCCAATGCACCTCTGGTCACTTTAGTTTACCATGTGCACTGCTTTTAGTGTCTTCCCCACATGTAATCACAGGCCCACACTGGAATCCAGGATAAACCATATTCATCTTTGTAAACTCCCCTTTCTTCACTCACAACTTACTCTACAGTGATTTGCTAATCATAAACATACAAAAAAATATATTCCCCTACTCTATCCAGGTCTTTTCTTTACTCAACAAATCACATGCTCTTTTCTTTACCATAATAGAATGTTCCTTCCTTTACTGCACAACTTTCAGGAAAAAAGTGATTTCACTTGCACTAACTCACACAAATATAGCAGTATCAGACTGCTCCAGAGGTGTTTGAATTCTTTAAAGGGCTACTTGCTAACACTGAATTCTTTAAAGGACTACTTGCTAATTTTAAGAAATGTTAGACTTGGGGATTTTTGGGGAGAAACAGTTCAGGTCAACTGCCTGAATGGATATCGGCTTGCTTAGGAGTCAGCTATCCTAAGCTTTGCAAAGCTTCTCATCTTTCCCTTTTGATCCCCCTGGCAATGACTTTGATAGTAGAAGGGGTAAGGGTGACAATTTTTTGTGTGTGTAGGTTACTGTTTGCAGATTGGAGATAACTGCATATAGTTAACCTCTACTTAAATCACTAAAACTTCTCAATTCTGGGTTTAATTTGGTTTAGATATAAGGTGTTCCCCAAAAGCTCATGTGTGAGACAATGCAAGAATGTTCAGGGATGTAGCTTAGTGGCAGAGGGCTTGCCTAGCAAGTGTGAGGTACTGGGTTTGATCCTTAGCACCCCATAAAAATAAACAAATAAAATAAATGCATGCTGTCCATCGACAACTACAAAATTTTTTAAAAAAGAATGTTCAGAGGTGAAATTATTAGATCATGAGAGTAAATATTATAAGTGGATTAATTCACTTTTATGAACTAACTGGGGTTAATTGTAGGAAGGTAGGGTGTGGTTGAAGAAAATAGGTCACTGGGGACATGATTGGGTTTTATATGTTATCCCTGATGAATGGAGCTCTCTGCTTCCTGATTGCCATGCCTGAACTACTTCCTTCTGCCATGCCTGTCACCAAGATGTTCTGCCTCACTTCAGGCCCAGAGCAATGGCATTAGCTGACCACGGACTAAAGCTCTGGAACTGTGAGCCAAAATAATTCCTCTAAATCATTCTTGTCAAGTCTTTTGGTCACATTGAGTAAAGCTGACTAAAACACATTAACCCTCAAGATATTTGTGAAAATGGGCAAAACCCAAGTCCTTCATTCCATATTAAGGTAACCTCTCCAATTTAACTTGAAAATTTTTTGTATGGTTTGCATGCTTATATTTTTAAATCTGGAAAAGGTCTAGTTTTAAAATTATTGGGATTAAAGCTTCATCCAGAATTTGAGAGGATGAAACTTTAAATTCATGAAAATTATCTCACATATATTCAAAACCTAAAACTAAAGGATTGTCACACTTAGAATAAATAACATTTTGATCAGTTCAGAGTTGAAAGGAGAAGAGAAAATGAGTTGAAACTCTTTCTTCAAACACTGTTAGTGAATCTGTGCCCAGGGCTGGGAATGGTGAGGGTTGGCTAACTTCATTGCTTTTGCAGGGGGTGAGGCAGGGGTGACAGCAGAGAACAGGAGTAGATACTTTCCCAGTACCATCTCTTATACCAGGAGTTGTCCTGGAAATGGAACACAGGGTGGAGATAAAAGCAAAAATGAAACAGTCTCCAGCAGTGAAGACTCTGAGAATTTCTTGTGGGCAGATTACTGTTCCACATAGAGATAAGAAATGAAAAGTCAAATTCCTCTTCCTGAAGAATTAAATTTTTGAATAATAGAAAATCCAACATAAAGACAAAATTCTCCATAAATCTCTATCATCCAGACACAATGTCTATCAGTATTTGGTCATATTTATTTCTGGTCTTCTAACCTTAAAAAAGTCATATCCTATTTCTTGCATTTCATATTTAACATAAAAATTTCCCTTGTTACTGAACCCTCCTTTAAATACTATTTTAATAGTTGCATATTCAAGTATATTGAGATAGCATGATTTATTTAAAATTTCTTCCATGAGTGAAAAGGTGGATTGTTTCTATTTTTCCTATTATATACATTAATATACCAAACACCTCTGCACATTAAACTTTTTGCTATATTGAAGATTTTTTGGTTGCGGTGGGGGGGAAGCCCTGGAACTGTTCCTGCTAGGTAAACACACTACCAGCCCCCAGGATCAGGATGATGATGATGATGATGATGGTGATAATGATGATAATGATGATTGAGATGAGGTCTTACTATGTTTCCCAGGTTGATCTCAAACTCAGGGGCTCAAAGGATCCTCACCTCAGCCTCCCAAAAGTGGGACTATAGGCACATGTCACCACAGCAGCTATTTCTTTAGGCCAGATTTTCAAGAGTGACATTGTAAGTAGAATATATGCATGTTTTAAGGAATACCCATACCTACTCTCAAATTATATTTATTTTTATTTTTTTGGCAGGCCTTGTGCATACTAGGCAAGCACTCTTCCATTGAGCTACATCCCTAGTCTCAAATTATATTCTAAAAAATTGACCAAATTATGCTAAGTACATACATGAATATAACACAGT
Organism: Marmota marmota marmota; assembly: GCF_001458135.2. Classification (NCBI taxonomy): domain Eukaryota; kingdom Metazoa; phylum Chordata; class Mammalia; order Rodentia; family Sciuridae; genus Marmota; species Marmota marmota. Next base: position 13,875,149 of record NW_026000019.1, read on the forward strand.
GAATTTCATTTTTATGTATACCTATAAAGCACCACTTTAAACAATCAATAGGTAAATAGAAAAAAGACCAGTGGAATAGAGGACAGGGAACAAGTGGAGGGATAAAGAATAGAGAGGACTGAAATAGAGCAAATTATATTCCAGGAATGTATGATTATATCAAAATGTACCCCACTATTATGTACATATAATATTTAAAACACTAATAAGAACATTATAAAACAATTATGCTGTTACTTATGATAAACAGTTTTATTTCACTTAAAGAAACTTTTGCCAGTTTTTTAAGTAAACGTTGTATTTCATGTTTATTTGTCCACTACCTCTAGTTACTTGGTTTCCTTTACGTGAGTTGTCCAATAAGCTAGTGAAATATATGTGTAAGCCTATCAGAAGCATAGATTAGCGGATCAGCACTAAAGATATGCTACTCTTTTAAAATATTTGTGGCACAATCTTGTTTTCTTTCATAAATACAATCTAAATAAAGCAAAACGAGAAAGCAAATCTCACCTTTCTTTAGAGGTTTTGAGTAAATTTCTATTGGCCTAAATTTCTTCTTCCTCCTCCTCACCCTCCTGCTTTTGTTTTTCCACCACTTTAACTTTCTCTTCTTTTCCTCTTTCATATTTTTCTTGTTTGTCTTCTGATTCCTTTCTAATCTTGATAATTTCTTCTAGTTCCCCTTCCAGATCTTTATTTTTTATGAGGGTGTAATGAAGCTTCTCATATACTTCATCAAATTTCTCTTCTGCCTGTCTGGCTCTGCTTTCAACCTCTCTGTTGGACAATGTCCAAAGAAACACAACAAAATGAAAAGTGTTGAAAAGTGATAAAAACTGATCATGTGAAAAGGGCAGTGGGGTTAGATGAACATGTCCCAAGGGTGTAAATACAGGAAGCAGGAACATCAATGATTAACCAAGAATTCAGGGCCTTGGAGCTACTATGGCCTAATGTTAGAGTTGAATCATGCTGTGATTTAAGAATATAACATACTTATTATTCTTTAGCAAAATCTGACTTTTAGGTATTTGAAATTATCTATCAATAGTCAGGAATGAAACTTTAAATTCATGAAAATTATCTCACTTTCAGTAATTAACTTGGACTTCACATAATTGATGTGATCCAACAAATTAATATAACAGCATCCCTTCTTTTCTTGCACCTCTAAAACCAGATTTTATAACTACAACAACAAAAACCAGTTTGAGATGTGCCTCTTATTAGGGCACATGTTATATATCTATATGGCCTGCTCTTCTGTTGGCATCCTTGGACATCTTAACTACATTACCCTTCCTACTCTTTAGGCTATGTAACATTCTCTCTTAAGTACAATAATTTCTCCCAGTTCTGTTTATTTCCTTAAGTCATCTGTTAGAAACATACTGACCCTCCTAACTCCCTACACACAGATGCACATGTGAGCACATACATACACTTTGACTCCTCCTACCTGCACTGTGGGTGAGGCTAAATGTTCCTTCCAGAGCACTACAGTTTATTGCCTCTAGCAGAAGATTTGGAGATACTCACCACACTAGTAAGAATACAGTAGGCAAGACAGCTAAAGGTAAGCCAAGAAATGTAGATTTTTCAGATAACCCCCTGGTGAGTAGCTTTCATTTTCTGCCTTATACTTACTTTAATTTCTCCTGCATATGTTCAATTACAGCCAATACTTCAACATGCTTTTGAGCCAATGTACCTTGCTCAGCTTCTTCTTTCTGACAAAGAAAATACATGATATGAAGGAAATGAAAGTCCCAAAAGTTAATACTCTACTTCTTTAGGTATCTGAAATCAAGCCTTCCAGAATGTTCTTTTTCTACTCCTCATATTTGTCCAGTAGATTATTACACATGTTATTAACACTAAAAAATAACAAGGATACCTGTGACCAAACAGACAGCAGCTTCCAAATTATTCATACTACAGTGGGCATAAATTTCACTATGAGTTACAAGAGGCAGGAAACACAATAAGAACAAAAAGAGAGGAACAAGGATTTAAAAAATAAGAAGGGCAAACATGTTTTTGTAATAGATCAAATTAAAGATCAAGGAAATTAACTATATCTTATTATTAATAATTTACTTCATGAGGCACATAATGTTGCAAAATCCAATGAGATTTTAAAAAAATTTCAGTTATAGAGGGACACAATACCTTTATTATTTTTACGTGGTGCTGAGGATCAAACCCAGTGCTTCACACATGCAAGCTGTGAACTCTACCACTTAAAGCTACAATCCCAGCCCCCCAATAACATCTTTTTAAATTCCTACTAGAGAACATCATAAAAATCACTTAAAGGTATAAAATTTTTGTCAGGAAAAGGAAAAAAATAACCTCTATATTTTGAATCTAGATATATTCTTGAAAACAAAGTAACAGGAATGCGAAAGAGGAAATTAGAGGCAAAAAATATAAGCATATTTCCAAATGAATATTCTATTTCCCCAGAAGTATGAGCTTATAAAAATCTACCTGCTTTTTTTTTTTTTCCAATCAGAGGGAAATAAAAGGAAAACCCCACATAACAGCTGAAATGGGAGTTTTAAGTGTGTAGCCAGACGGCCACAAAATAGGGTCCTATGGGACCAAGCAAAGCCCTGTTGGGGCCTCATCCTCACGTGTGTGACTGTGCTGCTGCACTACCTTTCACTAAAACCTGAGAAATAAAATTATATGAATTGTTTTCAGTTGTAGTCTAATATTGTACTCTCTTCTTATGTTTTCCATTCCCAGTTTTCTAAGGAATCTCCATACTGCCTTCCGGAGTGGTTGCACCAATTTGCAGCCCCATCAGCAATGTATGAGTGAACCTTATCCCCACATCCTTGCCAACATTTACTGTTGCTTATATTCTTGAAAATTGCCATTATGACTGGAGTGAGATGGACTCTCAGTGTAGCTTGCATTTCTCTAATTGCTAGAGATGTTGGACATTTTTTCATATATTTGTTGACACTTCTGTGAAGTGTCTATTCAGTTCCCATGCCCATTTCTTGGATTATTTGGGGTTTGGTGTTAAGTTTTTTGAGTTCTTTGTATATTCTGGAAATTAATGGTCTATCTGAGGTGCAAGTGGTAAAGATTTCCTCCCATTCTGTAGGCTCTCTCTTCACACTCTTGATTGTTTCCTTGGCTGTGAAGAAGCTTTTTAGTTTGATACCATCCCCTTTATTGGTTCCTGATTTTACTTCTTGCGCTTTAGGAGTCTAGGTTGAGGAACTTGGTTCCGAACCTGACACGATGGAGATTTGGGCCTATATTTTCTTAATGTAGGCACAGAGTCTCTTGTCTGATGCTAGGTCCTTGATCCACTTTGAATTGAGTTTTTGTGCAGGGTGCGAGATAGGGATTCAATTTCATTCTACTACATATGGATTTCCAGTTTTCCCAGCACCATTTGTTGAAAAGGCTATCTTTTCTACAATGTATATTTATGGTGCCCTTGTCTAGCATGAGATAACTGTATTGATGTGGGCATGTCTCTGCATCTTCTATTCTGTTTCACTGGTCTTCATATCTGCTTTGGTGCCATTTTTGTACTATAGCTCTTTAATATAAGATCTGGCATTATAGTGCCTCCTGCTTCACTTTTCTTGCTAAGGATTGCTTTGGCTATTTTGAGCCTCATATTTTTCTCAATGAATTTCATGACTTTTTTTTTCTATTCCTGTGAAAAATGTCATTGGAATTTTAATAGGAATTGCATTAAATCTGTATCATGCTTTTGGGAGTATGATCATTTTAACATATTAATTCTGCCTATTCAAAAACATGGGAAATCTTTCCATCTTCTAAGGTCATCTATAATTTCTTTCTTTAGTGTTCTGTAGTTTTTATTGTAGAGGTCTTTAACCTCTTTTGTAGATTGATTCCCAAGTATTTTTTGGTCTTCTAAATGTAGGGTCATGTTGCCAGCAAACAGCAATAGTTTGAGCTATTCTTTTCCTACTTATATCCCTTTAATTTCTTTCTTTTGCTTAATTGCTCTGGCTAGAGTTTCAAGGACTATGTTGAATGAAGTGGTGAAAGAGGGTGTCCCTGACTTGTTCTAGATTTTAGAGGGAATACTTTCAGTTTTTCTCCATTAATAATGACGTTAGCCTTGGGTTTAACTTTTACAATGTTGAGGTATATTCCTACTATCTCTAGTTTTCCTAGTGTTTTGAATATGAATGGATGCTATATTTTGTCAAATGCTTTTTTCTCCATCTGTTGAGGTAATCATGTGATTCTTTAAGTCTATTGAATTGCATTTATTGATTCACATATGTTGAACTAGTTTGCATCCCTGGAATGAAAAATAGCCACATCACATGCTGCTGGTTGAGGCTGATAAATGACAACACAGTAGTTTTCCCTTATCATGGGGGATATACTTTCCAAGATTCCCAGATGATACTTGAAACTGCAGATATTATGTGCTATTCAGCTTTGTATCACTGTGACAAAATATCTGAGATACACAACTTTTAAAAGGAGAAAAGATTTATTTTGGTTTATGATTGCAGAAGTTTCAGTTCATGGTCATTCAGTCCTGCTGCCTTTGGTTAGGGTGAAGCAGAACATCATAGTTGGGGGCACATGGTGGAGTAAAGCTATTTACCTCATGATAGCCAAGAAGCAAAGAGAAAGAGGAAGATTCAATATCCCAATATCCCCTTCAAGGGCATGTCTGCAATGATTTAACTTCCTAACCATCAGGTCCTACACCTCCTAAAAAATCTCCCACCTCCTCAGAGTGCCATCAGACGGAGATCAGGTCTTCAACACATCTGAACCATAATAGTGCCTGTCCTGCTTCTGTGACAGTCAATCTAATAACTAGGGCATCTATTGAAGCAGGTGGCACATAAGTACAGACATGCAGAACAAAGGGGGTAACTGTCATCCTGGTCAGCACAGAGCAGGATGGTATGAAACTTCATCATATTACTCAGAATGATGTGTGGCTTAAAACTATGAATTGTTTATTTCTGGAATTTTCCAAGTAATATTTTCAGATGTGGTTGACCATGGTATAACTGAAACTGATGAAAGTGAAATTACTTTATTATTTTCCAAATAAATTACCCAGGAAGGGGCAGAAAAACAGGGGAAAACATGACAGAAAAAAAAATCTGCTAAATGAATATGTCTAAAAATTAATCAAATACTGACCAGGAGATTGACAAAATAAAAGAATGAAATTCTGATATTAAAATGAGGCTTAAAGATGAGAATGAGAAATTTCTGGAAAGTTAAGATAAAGAAATGAGAGTTTTTCAGGGATGATGCTAGAAGAAAAAGAAAATCTGTGTAATACCTTACTTAGGAGTCCTGATCCTCCTAGAGGACTAAAAGCTATGCAACATTCACATCATTTTCACACACTGTTAGTTTTAAGTGTCCTAGTTGGGTTTTAGATACATACCCAGGAAGCCAATACATATTCTACTGATAGAGGTTTGGAATAAACATTTTCATCTTCCTCAATATATCGAATGACTTCTTCCTTCTCTGTAGATGTTGAAGGGATCTGGATTACAGAAACACCAAGGACCTGTTAACCAGCAGGTGTATGACATGTGGCAAGTCAAGTTACCTGGAGCCAGGTCTGAAGCTTTAATTTTCCATTTTCTTAAACATTCAGCAAGCATTTTGAAAATGTCCACACAGCAAACACTGACAAATTGCTAGAGAAGAGGGGGTGGGGACAAGGGGAGATCCCAATGGGAAAAACAGAGGATTTCTTCCAGGCCTCAGGAACTCACAGTATAGCAGGAAAGACAAATAATAAAACAAAGAAAACACAACACGATTACTGTTAGCATAAAAGTGTGTCCCAAAGGCTGTGTGCACCCAGGAAAAGGAGCTTGCACTCTGTCCAGAAACTCTGCCCAGAAGTGTTCACTGGGAAAATGACATTTGGAGGCTGAACAGATACTTATAAAACAGGAAAAGGCCTGAACTAAGTCCACAGGCAATGATAATATTAATAAAAATATAATAATTATTATATAATTATAAAATAATAATAATAATAATAATAGCTATTATTATTATGCTGTAAACAAACGGAAAAGTACTAGCCTTCGATGTGCCAAGAACTTTATTAGAAATAACAGAAACTGCTGGTCAAAAGAGACTTAGGTACTATACAATATTTTTGTTCTGTCTTGTCCTTAGGTGAGTAAAAGGCCCAGGACAAGGTCTGGAGTCATGGCCACGTTAAAACTATATGCAGAGAATATTAGGGAAGTAAATCAAGGCACTGGAGACAGTGTTGGCCAGTTATGAGTTATGTAAGCTAAAGACAGTAGCAGTTAGTCTAGTATCCGCAAGTGCTCTTCTGCCAGGCTCATCTAGGTTTGAACGTTTGTTCTGCCACTAAAGCTATATGGTTTAGGGTAATACAGTCAACCTATCAGAGCTTTAATCTTCCTATCTATAAATGAGCATAATGTTATACCTTCATGTTGTTTTGTATAGGTAAGAATGTGCAGAGTTCATGATGGGAACTCAATAATTGGTAGTTACAATTGTGTTTTTATTATATTAATACAAATGCCCACGAAGGGATTTTATAACTACAAGTGCATCAGCAGGGGTAGAGACTAGGACGGGGAGGAGAAATATGGGGCTGGGACAGGAGAAAGGTAAAAGCAGATTGGGGTTGGAGCTGAATCAGTGGAGATATGGAATTTGAACTGCTATTTGAAAAATCTGGCAATGAAGGACAAAGAAACAGCTAATGGAGAAAGGCTGGATTTAGAAAGGAAAACAGAGTGACACAGGGTAATTGTGTCTGTGGGTGTGGCTAGATCTATGAGGAAAAAAAGGAAAAAGTCACTCCAGAGGGTCTACTTCTACTTTCCATGGGGCTTATGTCTGTTTCTTAAAAAGATGAAGGAAATAATCTTAACCTATATGCTTACCAGACTGGTTTTGAACTTGGGGGTTCAAACAACTCTTCTGCCTCAGTCTCCCTAGCAGCTGAGACTACAGGTACCCACTACCACTCCCCAGCAAATAATCATACCTCTTCTGCTTTCTCTTCTTCCTCTTCCACTCTCTCCTGAGATTCCTTAGTCTCTTCACTTTCTTCTTCATCCTCTTTAGAAGGCTTATCTATATCTATTTCAGGTTCAATGAAGTCTTTGCTAACTTCCTGTGTGATGACACAATATTATAATCAAGGCTTACTGTCTGTCATTATTTATTCATACATCTTAATTGAGTGCTAATTCTGCAACTGGGTTATGAGCCCTTGGTAAGAACACAAAAGTTGGTAAGAAAGGTCTCTGCCTTAAAGAAGCTTACAATTTTGTGGACAACAAATCCTATAGATATCCATAGTCATGCAGTAGGGAGCACCTAATGCAGACCAAGTGAAAGAGAAGGTTGATCAAGCAGGTTTCCTGGAGATGTCTGAGTTTTTTCTTGTAGCCTAAGAAAAGGAAGGAAGAAAGCACAAAGAGGTTCTGGGCAGATAACTGGTTTGAAAATAAAAGTAGTTCAATTGAATAGAATATTTGAGGTAAGTAAGAAGACAAGAACAATCATAGAGGACAGGCTAGACGGTCATGCCATGGAAACTGGATTTTACCCTGAAAGTAATGAGGCAGGAAAAAGGAAAGAAAGAAAAAAGGAAAAGAGGAAGAGAATGAAAGAGAAGGGAGAAGAAAAAGACAGAAAGCAGGAATGAACAACAGAGGTTGCAGGGATGAAGAGGAAGAGCACTCAAGATGTTTTAGAGGTAACTCTTGTGATTGACAAGATGGACATAGGATGGGGGGCTGGAGTTGTGCCTCAGAGGTAGAGCGCTCACCTTGCATGTGCTAGGTCCTGGGTTGGATCCTCAGCACCATATAAAATTAAATAAATAAAATAAAGGTACTGTGTCCAACTGTGGGAGGCCACTCTGAATGATTCGTGTTCTCCCCGCCCCCGGAGAGGCTTTGACCATCACCACATCTCGCAGTGACCTGGACATTGCCCGGGTTCTGGAAGTTGAGGACACGTCTTCACAGGTAGGTGTGTAGCCCTGCAGCCCCTTGGGTCGAATTACACTCGCCTGTCCTTTGTAACCTTGCCCCTCCTGACCTTTTTTGGATGGAACTTTCTAAGAACAAGGGTCCCCCCAATAAAAGCCCATTTCCAGACATGCTTGCTCTCTCTCGCCAGCCTCTTGTGACTTTTCCTGGCTCTCCCATTTGGGGAGCTTGAGGCTGAGAGCGGAGGAGCCATCTTGAAGCTTGTTTAAAGGTAAAGTGTGTGTCTGTGTTTTATTTGGTGTCCCTGGAAATTCACAGGAGTGACCTGAAGATCAGCTGCCCTCACAGGTCAGGGGCAGCATCCAACTACAACTAAAAAATATTTTTTAAAAAAAGATGGACATTGGATGATTAGGGAAAAGGTGCATCTTGAATGACACATGGTTTATAATTTAGGCCACTAGATAGATGATGATGCCATTCAGACATAATGAACAAAGATGGATAAACAGGTTTGGAGAGGGATGAGTTCAGGTTAGGCTATATGAGTCTGAGGTATTGCTGAGATATCTGAGTTTATATATCCAGTAAATACCTGAAAATATGGAGGGATTTGAGCTAAAGATAGAGATTTGACAGTTATATGACTTAGTTAAAGCCAAGAAAGTAAATCATATTCCAAAGTCAAACTTGCAAAGTGGTGCAAGGATAAGGGTTTAGGACAGTAAGACAGTAAGTTAGTCATAAAAAGAGGTTGGGCAAAATAAAGAACTCACCTCAAAGGCATAAAAATAGACATCCTATATCCCATGTTCTTGGTTAAAACAATCCAACATGATAAACATGTGTTCTAAGTTAATATATAAATTTAATATTCTCAGTTTTTAAAAAATCATATTTTTCTAGAGCTCAATGATAAAATTATACAGAAGAATAAATAAGCAAGAACAGCAAAAAAAAAAAATACCTGGGAAAAAAGATCAATGAGAATGATTGGCCCTACTAGATATGAAAATATATCAGAAAGCCTCAAAAATTAAAATGTTGTGGTAATGATCCATAAATAGAAAAAAGCAATGGGTAAGGATAGAAAATCCAGAAACAGACTTAAGTGGATGTGGTTGTTTTCAAGTGCTGGGAATACTGTAATGTGAAAGGCAAAGCCACCTTATTTACATTAACCCAAAAGACTGAATTAGGACCTGTGGGTAGAAAAAGATAAAGTAGGCATATTATATTTAGTTTAATAGAAAGAATAATGTTCTAACAGTGTTCGCCAAAAGCAAATGGGATTAGAGATACTTTGACAAGGCAATAAGAAATCACTGATGACCTTCGAGTAGTTTTAGAATTTTAATTAAAGTGACTGTGATGGGATTCTAAAAAATGGGAAAAATGAACCGTGTTTATAGGTTGTTTTTAGATAGATAAAATGGAACCATTAGAGAGAAAGATACTAAAGATAGATAGAAAAGAGAGAAGACTTTGGACATGAGATTAAATGTCCAAAGGAAAAAGTAACCAGGTGTAAAGACTAAGGCTGGAGAGATAGAAGGGTGAATACACAAGCAGGCATCTGAGGAAGTAGCAGGGAGCTTGTACTTGGAAGCCATTCTTCCCTTATGAAGTAGGATTAAAAAATTACCTGCCATTTGTCTAATCCAATGGACTTCTATTCTTCCCCTCCCCACCTTCCCTTGTTGTGGGTTAACATCCACATACCAGCAAAAGGGGAATGAAGGGAAGGGGAGGGGGAGGGGAAAAGAAGGACAGTAGAATTAATTGGACATAACTTTCTTAACCTTGAATATAAACACACGACCAATGTTAACTCCACATCATGTACAACCACAAGAATGGAATCCTAATTAGAATAAGTTATCCTCCATGTATGTACAACATGTCAAAATATACTCTGTGTCATGTATACCTAAAAAGAACAAATTTTTAAAAAACCACCTGCCAACAAAGTGAGGCAAGATGTTTGGGTAGGTGATTTTCTTCCTTAAAAGGGAGAAAAGTTGCCAATGCTCTTGATCAAATTCTCTTCTGATAGAGTAAATAATGAGGATTTGCAATACTCAGTGGAAAAAGTTGCTTGAAATTCACCTAATGAAATACAAGAAGGACCTGAATAATGACCCAAATAATGACAGATCCCAGGCATCAAAGAAATGAAATAATGCTAACATGTGACAAATACCTCTTCTTCAAGTAGTTTCTCTTTTTCTTCAGATGTCAATAACTTCACTTTTCTGCCTTTGATCTGAGAAAGGAGGTGAGTACATGTGTTGATCCACTCATAACATTCATTCTGAGAAGAGATACAAGAAAATTTCTATGTCGGAAAATATCAGATTAAACCAACTCAGTCATTCACTCCTACTGAGGAACAACTGAGTACAATTCTTCTAAATATAACTCCCTTCAATTAAATTTGTATTAGTACAAAGACTGGTTCAGAAGCGATTTACTGTGAACATGGAATATCTCTCTTATTTGACCAAGTTTGAGATCAGGTTTATAACAAGATAAGGTATGATGATGTGCCATAAAACCAGATGCAGAAGAATTATTGGGTCTACTAACACTCTAAATGGTCTGTCCTGATAAACTGTATGTGAGTGACCAGTTCAACAATGATTGCATGACAATAACATGCACTTACATAATATATAATTATATGACAAACTCTAAGAAATGTAAATATATTAACGAATTTGACCCTCAATATGAGGTACAAACTATTTTTATCCTCATTTTTTAAAGATGAGGAATATAACAGTTAAACATCTTGTTAAATATCCTGGATATATATAAAGCATAATTGGATTCTAATCTAGGTTGTGTTTTTTTTTAATTTTTTTTTTTTTTGTAAATGAACACACAGTATATTTATTTTTATTAGTACTGAGAATTGAACCCAGTGCCTCACATGCTAGGCAAGTGCTTTACCACTGAGCCCCAGCCCCAGCCCTTGTCTGTGTTTTAACCAATATAAAAATATTACTCACAGTTGGGCACAGTGGCCCCTGCCTGTAATCTCAGCTTCTTGGAAGACTAAGGCAGAAAGACCACAAACTGGAGGCCAGATTGGCCAGATTGAGACAAGACTCTGTCTCAAAAAATATAAAAGGCTGGGGATGTAGCTCAGTGATTAAGCATCCCAGGATCAATCCCTAGTACCAAAAAAAAAAAAAGGGGGGGGCTCAAAAATCAAAATGTCATGGTAATGGCCCATTTAGAAAAATTAATCGTTAAGAATAGCTTTCCTCTGCCACACCTTTCTGCCATGATGTTCTGCCTTATCTCAAAGCAATGAAACTGGCCAACTATGGATGAACCTCTAAAATCATGAGCCCAAAATAAACTTTCCCTCCTCTAAGTTGTTCTTGTTGGACATTTTGGTCATAGTGACATAAACTTAACACAGGACAGATGCTTACATTCTGAATTCAATGGTTTAGGATGATGTCTTATTGCATATCACCAAAAGAACTGGACAAGGCAGATGATAAGTATTGGGTTTTACTCCTAACTTTACCTAATTAATTGTGAGTTCTCAAGTAGATGCTTCATAGTCCTCATCTATTTTTAAAAAATGAAGTTGGTGGTTTATTCTAGGTGACCCTTATACATTCATGAGCTGGAAAATGTTTAACAACCATCTTGGGGGTAGGGAGCCCTGATTTGTAGCAAATGCTGATTTCCATGATATGAATGCTCCCACCATCATAATTTCCATGATATTCATCAATTCCAAATGTTGTCACTAGGTGTGAAGTTGGGAAGGAGTGTACAATCAGCTCTTTTTAAACCCATGTAAGCCTCCATTCCACCACTACCTTTAAGGATTCTTCCAGCTATAACATTTGATGAATATATTATTTACCTTCCTTCTTATACCTAGAACAAAAGCATTAGTTAATTTAATTGTATATTTTGGGCAGGGGCATGCTTAGAATTTAACCCAGGGCAGCTTTACAATTGAGCTACATTCCCTAACCCCTTTTTTATTTTTTATTTTGAGACAGGTTCTCACCAATTTGCTGAGGCTGGCCTTGAACTTGTGATCCTCCTGTCTCAGCCTCCCAAATTGCAGAGATTATAGGCATGCCACTATGCCCAGCTGTGTTTATTAATTCTTAAAAAAAAATGGTATTTTAAAATTTTTATTTCTTCAGAGTTAATTCACCATTCTCTTATTGAATGTACATACTATGAAGCAGATTCTAGTCATTCTCTTACAAACTTCTGAGACATTGAAAATATTTTTGTAAGATGACTTTTGATGGGGGAAAATCATTAGGAGTTTTTAATAAAAGTTTTACAGTGATCTGTAGAGTTAAGTTTTCCAGATTTAAGCAGGTTTTCCTTCAAAATCTTCAACATCACCCTTTATGAGGTATAGGGGAAGGTAGCTTGGATGCCTAATCAATAAACACAAATCTCTTTCCATGAATACTTTCCTATTTAATTCTAATAAAGTCTGATTCAGCACTGTGTTATTAAATGCTTTTGGTAAAAAGCCAAAGGACTAAAATTTACTTCCTGGGGTGAAGGAGGATTTAAGAAGCAAGATGTGATCTTAAATATTAAGCCCATTTTTGTTGATCAAAAAAAGGAGAAACAGAAGGCTGTAGGACATAGTCTTTTATGGGTACACGTAGGGAAAGCTAGAACTTTCTTGAATTTACCTGCTGGAACATCATGAGAAGCAGGTTTCTAGTACTACTCTTCAAAGTCATACTCCTTTTGGAGGACCAAATCCTGGAACTAGAAGTTTCTTGGGTGACATAAAGGAGGCAACTGCAGCCCAAGATGAATGGCCTTTATAGATTACAAAGGGCAGAGATGGGTAAGAATGGCATGGAGGAAATCATGATCTGAACAAACAGCAGGTGATCTGGAAGGATCTCTAAGATATCTTTCATTAGGCTAGGATGGGTAAAAAAGACTAGCACCTAAGAATGGGAGAGAAATACCTGCTAATACCAAGGAAATTGAGGACTTTTAGTTGGAGCTCTTAAAACTGACTTCTGGCTACCACAAACTCCAGGATTATAAGTGACTCTAATTGTAGGTACTGGAACATTAAAGATAGTTAACCTAAAGCACTCCTTTATTTATTGGGGGGGGGGGGGGGGGGGGGGGTACTGGGGATTGAACTCGACCACTGAGCCAACATCCCCAGCACTATTTTATACTTTATTTAGAGACAGGGTCTCACTGAGTTGCTTAGCATCTCGCTTTTGCTGAGGCTGACTCTGAATTCACAATACTCCTGTTCTTAGCCTCCTGAGCAACTGGGATTACAAGTGCCCAGCAAACCTAAAGCACTTTAAATGATATCTATCTATCTAGGGACTCTTCCCATGTTTTTAGCTGTTACTCCAGGTTGTACAGTACCAGTGTACTTTTATTGAAGCCAATACTCCACTTTAATGCCTCCAAGCTTCAAATGAAACCTTAAGGACAAACAATTGTCATTACCAAGTGGAGTAGGTGATATTCAGAGACCAGCTCCTTTCAGAAAACAGGCACAAGGGCTGAGGCTTGTGGGGCACTGGGTTCGATCCTCAGTACCACATAAAAATAAATAAGGATATTGTGTCCATCTACAGCTAAAAAAAAAGAAAAAGAAAGAAAGAAAACAGACACAAAGGCAAAGATCCTGGGACTGAGCCCTCCAGGAAAATGGGCTCCTGAATTTAACTGGAGCTCTACTGTGGGAGGTCAAGACTGGATCAAGATATTCGAGGATCAGTTGGGAGGTAAATACGGTCATTAGTCACTAGACTGACTTAGTAATCTTGGAGAACTAGAGAATTACCCATTTCTTTTTGAAATTTTGTGTTTTATGTAGGCTGTTTTGCCCGAAAAGTGGAGTAAAACTCCAAAACTTTACTTAGAAGCCCTCCCACTTCAGAACTCTGTCCAGAATCACGTGAATCTCCTTTATTGGAAAGGAATTCTCAAAACATTAGATTTTGGAAAACTATCACTAGTTATCCTAATAATAGCCTTTAGTAGGTTTTCAAGATGATGGTCTAGAACATAGCTTCTTTTTTTTTTTAGAGAGAGAGAGAGAGAGAATTTTTTAATATTTATTTATTTTTTTTTAGTTTTTGGCGGACACAACATCTTTGTTTGTATGTGGTGCCGGGCCGCACGCATGCCAGGCGAGCGCACTACCGCTTGAGCCACATCCCCAGCCCTAGAACATAGCTTCTTAAAATGCTAGAAAAAACATCTTAAAATGCTAGAAGGTGATGCCCACAGCATCACTGTATACCCACATTAGACAAGGCTTCTCCAGAAGACCATCTTTTACTCTTCACCTCATGGGGTGTAGATGGGGCCATCTGAGTCCCCAGAACCTGATGTCACAAAGATTCACATACCATAGAGGTCGTCTAGGAGATCATGGGATGACACTAATGAATTTGAAACTAAGATAACTTCAATAAAACTGGAACTAGGGCTGGGGAAGTGGCACAGTGATAGAGCACTTGCCTAGCAAGTGGGAGACACTAGGTTTGATCCCAGCACCACATAAAAATAAACATATAAAATAAAGATATTGTGTCCATCTACAACTAAAAAAATAAAAAGTAAAAACTGGAACTAGCCACTCATTTTAGAGTGCTAAAGCACTCCAAGAGAAGTAGAGGTCTGCTTAGCCCCCTAAATAGTTTTATATATCCTGAAAGACCTCAGCTGCAGAATTAAATAAGGGGCACATATTGTTTTAGAGAAAGAAGGTCCAAGCATGAGATTAGTTAGAATCTTATTTCTGATATAAGAGTAGATTCTCATTCATCTGATAATATTCTAATTTATCGGAGATCATTTGTAAAGGGTTAGTGATAAAGAGCTTAACAGAGGACCTAAGTAGTACGGATGGGAAGTGTGGATCCTCAGAGAGATGATGAGGTCATGGGCCTTTGATCAGGGCCTGGGGTGGAATGGGCAATGAATGGCCCATAGTACAGTGCTTTCACAAGATCGAATACAGATGGTTTTACAGTATACAGGTCCCCAGGTCCCCTTAGGAATGGCCCCTCACTATAGTATCCCTCATATTGCTATTGCCTTAACTTTAATAGGGAAGTATACACCAAAGCGTCCTGAAGATCTTATTCTAAAATTGCCTTTATCTGGAAACATGGTCTCACCACACAGAGTTCTACCTCCTTTTAAATAAGTAATAATTAAGTATGACATGGAGCTGACCGTGGATCTCCACCACTATTCATGGCACATCCATCCTGCCAAAATCGGGATTTCCATCATTTCTGAGGGTGGGTACTGGTAGGGCTGGTTGTAGCAAGCCTAAAAAGATCCAAGCACATTTTTAGATGTGCAATGAGGATGGCAAGCTCTAAGGGGCTACTCAGTTCAGAGGCACATCAGTCTGTTGTGAAGAACACCCTGAAGCTTCTCAGAACCAGAAATGAAACGGATATGTTTCATTCAACTCCCAGATAAGAAGTGAAACACACCTAGAGGAAAACACTTTCAAAGAGTTTCCCTCTCTGACATTATTCTAATTGTTCACACACAGCATTTTATTTTTTTAACTTTCTGCTAAATGAAATTTGCTATTTTAAATTTGGATTTAGCATCCATATTTATGAGGCTTATTTCCTCTATACTTATTGGGATTTTTTAAAAGAACTTTGCTAGCCATATGAAATAAACTGGGAAATCTTTTAGTCATTATCTATATTCCTAATTGTTTATATATCACAGGGATTACCCTTGCTCCTTCAAAGTCTAAAAACACTGTCTACAGAGTCCAGGTAATTTCTTTTATATTTTTAAACTTAATGCATCAATTTCTTCTCTAAAAATTGGCCACTTTTCTCCTTCCAAAGTTAGTGCTATTTATTTTATATTCTCCTACAAAGTCTCCATCTCCTAGAGACTTAAAAGCTTGCTAGCAAGATATTGTACATAATGTAAGAGTGTGTGTGTGTGTGTGTGTGTGTGCGCGCGCGTGCAAAACACACACATATAAATTTTTTCGTACCAGGAATTGAACCCAGGGCACTTAACCACTGAGCCACATCCCAATCCTTTTTTATTTTGAGATAGGGTCTTACTAAGTTGCTTACAGCCTGACTAAATTGCTGAGGCTGGCTTTGAACTTGTGATCTTTATGCCTCAGCCTCCCAAGTCATTGAGATTGAGATATACATAATTTTTAATAATACACTGTTTAAAAACTGTGAACTTGGTCATACATAAAAAAAGCATAACACACATACATGCCATTTAATAAGAACATTCGTTTAAACAGCACAAGGTGAAGAACAGAAAATTACTTGCATTCTATATGCCAGTTATCGCATACCATATTATCCATTCGCTGTTTATGGATATTTGAACTGTTTCTACTACTTTGGAGATACTACTAAGGATATTCTCAAATATGTCTCCCAGTCTAGTGAATTTGTTGCAAAATCTTCTCAAGTTATTATAGATATACAAATAGAAATGTTACGTTCCTGGGTGTGGGAATCCAACTTTTAACAAGTAATGCCCACTGATTTCCAAATGGGACACATACATTTACATTCTTACAGTCAGTGTCCAGAGTACATGTTGTTTACCCCATTCTTAACACTTCTGCATTGTCAAATTTTGTATGTTTTACCAATTTGATAGGTAAGCAATTGATATTAATTTATATTTCCCTGATCACTTGTGAAATTGAGGCATCATTTCAAATGTTAGCCAATTGGATTTTCTCTTTTGTGAAGTATACGTTCAAATTTTGACAACTTTTTTCTATGGGGTTATTTTCATAATATTGATCACAGAAGGCCATTTCATATTCAGGATACTTGTCTTTTATCAGTTATAGGTGTTGCCAATGTATTCTTCCAATCTGTGGCTTGTTTCTGGTTTTGAGACATTTTTTAGAAGTTCTTAAATTTAAGATAATCAAATTATAATCTTTTCTTTTAGTGCTTTTTTATTTTGATAAAAATAAAATTTAAAATATTTTCTACCCCAAGATCTTAGAGATACTGTCTTTTAAAATCTTTAAAATTTGGGGGCCTCCTGGTGAATTCTATCAAACTTTCATGGCAGAAATAATATTCAATTCTAAACAAATTGTTCAATAAAATAGAAATGTAAGAGAAACTTCTCAACTCATTACCCTGAATAATAAGCCAGTATTACCCTGGTATCAGAACCAAATACATTACAAGACAATGTATGTAATCAACATCCCTGTGAACATCAATGTAAAAAATCTAAACAAAATTTTAATTAATTGAATTTGTGATACATAGAAGGATGATAATACCTCATGATCAAGTAGAGTTTATTCCAGTAATTAAAGGTCACTTTGACATTCAAGTTTTAAAAGTCAATCAATGTAATTCAATAGACTAAAAAGGCAACTCAAGGTCATCCCAAATTGATGTAGAGAAAGAACTTGATGAAATTCAATATCCTTTCCTGACTGAAAAAAATATTCAGTAAACATGGAATAAAAGGAACTTTCTCAATCTAATAAAGGGCATCTTACATATTATCAATAGATTTTTTAACAAAGATGCAAAGGCATCTTGATAGAGAAAAAAGGACAGTCTTTTCAACAAACAATTAGATATCCAAATGCTCCAAAAGGAACTTCGATCCATACCTGGAATCATATATGAAAATATTTCAACTCAAAATGAGTCATAGATCTGAGTATAAAGTCTAAAACTATAAAACTTCTAGGAAAAAAATAGGAAGAAAATCTTTGGGATGTTATACAAAAATTTCCTTAAGTATAATACCAAAAGCTAGATCCATAGAAGAAAAAAAAATAGCTTGAACTTCATCAAAATTAAGAACTTCCCATCTTTCAGTCATTATTAAGAGAAGGAAATTAAAAAAAAGTCACAGACTGGGAGAAAATATTATAAAATCATATATCTGGCAAAAAAAACCACTTGGTATTTATAATATATAAAGAACCCCTAAAACTCAATAATAATTAAACAAACAAGCCATTACTGGGCCAAAGATTTGAACATATATTTCATGACAGACAATATAAAGATGAAAAATAAGCAAAAGAAATGCCATTAAGGAAATGAAAATTAAAACCACAGTAACATATCACTACCCACCTATTAAAATGTCAAAAAAATTAAAAGACTGATAATTATAAGTGTCAGTAAGTATATAAAGCAACCGAGATGCTCATTCACTGCTGAATGCTTTAGCCACTCCAGAAAACACACACATTCCATTCTTAGATATTACCCAAGAGAAATGGGGATAAAAGTCTATTCAAAGACATGTACATAAATATGCACTGAAGCTTTGCTTTTAATAATAAAACATTAGAAACAATTCAAATGCCCACCAATAGATAATGGATAAATAAATTATGTATATCCCTATAATAAAATATATATGTGTGTATATGTATTTTATTATATGTTAACCAGCACTAAAAAGTATCAACTTTAGATAAAAGCAACATGTATAAATATCAAAATAAATGTTTAATCAAAAAAGTCAGACCAAAAAAAATTATATTCTAAATGATTCCATTAACATAAATTCTAGAAAATGAAAAATAATCTTTTGTGTTAAAAAGTGGACCAGATATTGCCTGGAGATAGGATAAGGTTGAAAGGAGAGGCTACAAGGCACACACCCTTGAGTCGTTGGATATCTTCAAAACAAAGTGGAAGAAAGAAGTATTACCTTCATCCTATCCAGCTCCCGAAGCTCCTTAGCAGGATTACTTTGTGACTGTGCTGCTTGAGTCAGAGCCATTGCTGTTACCATCCCTTTACAACAACTGCAAGAAACCAAACCAAACCAAACAATAATAACCGCAAAACAAAGTACAGGGAAAAGGAAAAATCACACTCAGTTCTATGGTTTAGATGAGTATCCCCCCAAAGGCCCATGTGTTAACACTTGGTCTCCAAGGTGGTACTATTGGGAGGTGGTGGAACTTTCAGGAGGTGAGGCCTCAGGGGAGGTCCTTAGGTCACTGGTGATGTGCCCTTGGAGGGGATTGTGGGACCTCAGTCTCTTTCTTTTCCTCTTCCTCTTCTGCTGTTTGGCTCATGAAGTGAACAGTTTTGTTCTACCATGCTCTCTTACAATGATTGACATGCCATCTCACCACAGATCCAAAGTACTGGGGCCATGAACTGTAAATTTACCTTAGTCTCCTGAGTAGCTGGAATTACAGGTATGAGCCACCTCCAAAACTGTGAGCCAATATAAACCTTTTCTATTTATATGTTAATTATCTCAGGCATTTCATTATAGTAATGGGAAGTTAACAAATATTTTTAGCTTGAACTATTTGTTATTGGTTCCACTAAGTGTTTAAAATCCAGATACAGTGGGAATTAACCATAGTAATTCAGCTACAGGCTTACCATGGAGAACATTTTGTCCCTTCCTAAATTTTTCACCATTTTCCTCTTCCTCTCCTCTACTTCTTTCACCCTGGTCCACTGACAAACTTAAATGGAAGGAAAATTCTGACTAGACTGTAAGAGCTACTTCCCAAAGTTCAAAAAACCATAGTGACCATCTTCATTATAGTTAACAGATTATACCTCATCTTTATTTGATGTGACTTTTCAGATATAACAATATTTTTTTCATTTTAAGAGATATTTTGTGGCATTTAGTCAAACATTCAAAAGCATACATCCAATTTTGCAGGGAAATTACACAGAAATCACAAGCTTCTTTAAATGTCTCATGTGCAAAAATGCAAGGTGTATCTTACTTAGACAAGCAAGTTGGTCTTTTTATTTTAAACTAATTCTCACCCTCATACAAACACAGTTCTCATTGTTTCTATGCTAACATTGTTTCTAAAAGAATTCCAATAGGCTAGGAGAGAACACCAAAATCTCATATCTCAACTGGGCAGAGTGTCGAAGTCAGATGAGAAATTAAAATAGTATTTCTTTGAAGATTTTAAAATAACCCCTACTGCTGCTACTTTGCTGTCCTTCTCGTCTGCCTTCTTTATATTTAATTTTTAAATGAGCAGCAATACAATAACCAGACAGTTTTACCTGTTCAAATAGGTGGAGTACTGGGACAACTTTCTTGCCAGTGCAGTCGCATCTAGCTCTAACTGCATAACTCTTATATTACGTTTCTCAGCACTTTCCTTCTCCAATTTTGGAAGAGTGTTTTGGTCAGTAAAGTCAGGAACCATTATAATCAGCATATTTACCATCCACTGGACCATAGAAATGTGCAACTCATCCATCTGTTAAAAATTATCACAACACAAATGACCCATTTTAAATAAAAACGGTAAAAATTAGACCACATTTAAAAACAGAAATGATCATACCTCTGTTCAAGTTTCAACAAACCCATGATTCTTAAGGAACTCAAATAATCACCACTTATCTAGTGTAACCCCCTTTTCTTCTGCACTGTCCTACATTAAACTAGTCTCTTATTCTTTTTGGCACCTTAAAGCTGCAGTTCCCAAGTTTCCTTCGGTGCGCAAAGACATTCCAGCGCTCCACAGAAAACTCATGAGGATGCTGCGGGGTTTTTAATTGAGGGAGACAATGATATATGACATCTGCAGGTACAGAGTGAACTAAACATAGATCACAATGTCAACATCAAATGCACAGCCACTTTTAATGACATCATCTTTTCTTTTTACGCGTTTTTATTGGTGCATGGTAGTTGTATATGTTGATGGGATTTGTGGTTGCATATTTGTACACGATATAACAATATAATTTGGCCAACATCACTCCCCAGCACCTCCCCCATTCCTCCCTGCCACTCAGGGAAGTGCGAATTTGTTGCTGAAGATGATACATAAATCATATTTTAAAAGTCTCAAAGCATATATTTAAAAATCTAGAAGTAGGGCTGGGGTTGTAGCTCAGTGGTGGAATGCTTGCCTAACACATGTAAGGCTAGTTCAATTCTCAGCACCACATAAAAAATAAGTAAATAAAATAAAGGTATTATGTCCATACAACTAAAATTTTTAAAAATATAGAAATAAAGTTCTAATCTGTAATAAAAACTTACAAATAAGGACTGGGATTGTGGCTCAGCGGTAGAGCACTCGCCTAGGACATGCGAGGCCCTGGGTTCCACCCTCAGCACTACATAAAACTAAATAAATAAAGATATTGTGTCCAACTACAACTAAAAAATAAATATTTTTTAAAAATCTTACAAATAAAATATTTTGATTAACTGGGATATAGAAATGCTACATTGTCTAGTGTTTGCAAAAGAAACTGTGACTTGATAGAAGGAAAATTTTACTAGTCAATTAAGAAGAAACCATTCTAGGGCTGGGGTTGTGGCTCAGGGGTAGAGTGCTCTAGGTCTAGCATGTGTGAGAGGCCTTGGGTTCAATCCTCAGCACCACGTAAAAATAAATAAAATAAATGTATTGTGTCCAACTATAATTAAAAAATAAATATTTTTTTAAAAAAGAAGAAATCATTGCATAATTAATAGAATTGAAAAGCGAGTGTTAAATGATACAGTTTGTTTAGATTCATCTCTTTGTGAACTATCATTTCAACAATGACTCATTTAAAACAACTACTGAAGTAAACTGAACTTAGAAGCAGACCTTTAACTATCAATAAAATAGTAACCTTGTAATTATGTAAATTATGAAACCTATTCAATAACATCAGTTTGGTTTTTTTGTTTTGTTTTTGGTGGGGATTGAACCCAGGGGCACTCGACCATTAAGCCACATCCCCAGCCCTATTTTGTATGTTATTCAGAGACAGGGTCTCACTCAGTTGCTTAGCACCTCGCCATTGCTGAGGCTGGCTTTGAACTCGAGATCCTCCTGTCTCAGCCTCTGGGGCCACTGAGATTACAGTTGTGTGCCACTGCACCCAGCCAGTTTTTTAACTATTAATAAAACTTATTTGAAAATATTATTTATCCCTTTTGACTTTTTGGCATAAGTTTTATGACATATATAAAACTTGTCAATGGAGTAACTCTGGCAGGCAAATTAAAAATTGTAAGTTACAAATTACTTGCTCAAAGATTATTTTGCTTATAGAATTACATGATAAAAAAATGTTCACTACATCATGTACAATCAGAAGAACGAGAAATTATACTCCATTTATGTATGATGGGTCAAAATGCATTCTACTGTCATGTATAACTAAAATTAGAATAATTTTTTAATGAAAATTAAAATAAAAAATAAAATAAATGTTCAGAGGCCACTGTTTTGGACAGCCAAGCAGCACAGATTAAATAGAGTAAGAGGGCAAAGGAAAAACAATAAAACTGAAGGTCAGACAATGGATCAGAAAGGAAAACCTGCTTGGTGAGTGAAAAAAAAAAAGACAAATTTTATATTTTTAAATTCTTGTACCAGTTAATATGGATACACAGAGTTCCTGAAGGAGCTTACAATCTTTTTAGTTTTCCACACAGACTAACTTTAATAATGCAGTGTTAAAATAGAGGTATATTGTTATAATTTGGATGTGAGGTATCCCCCAAAAGTTTATGTGTGAGACAATGCAAGAAGGTTTAGAAGAGAAATGATTGGGTCTTGAGAGCCTTGACCCAATCAGTGAATTAATCCATGATGGGATTAACTGCGTGGTGGCTGAAGGTGGATGGGGTGTGGCCAGAAGGAGCGGGTCACTGGGGATGTGCCTTTGGGGTAAGTATTTTGTATCTGGCAAGTAGAGTCTCTCTCTACTTCTTGATGGTCTTGTGAGCTGCTTTCCTCCACTATACTATTCTGCCATGATGTTCTGCCTCACCTCAAGCCCTAAGGAATGGACTCTGTTGTCTCTGAAACCGTGAGCCCTCTAATAAATTTTTCCTATTGTATAATTGTTTTGGTCTGGTCTTTTTGTCACAGCAGCAAATAAAGCTGATTAAAACATATACTATGAGTATATAAAAGCATTTCTATCTATATTATAAAAACTAAACTTCTAGAATACCAAAAAAAAAAAAAAAATGAGTTCAAGATTTCATGGAGATCAAACCCTAATAGTAAACTGAGTATTTTGCCAAGATGGGTTTAATATAGCAACACCATAAGACACCAACAATGCCAGAATGGTCTTCCTAGCTTCATTCAACAAAAATTGAGTCCCACCTATGTGACATGCACTCCATCTCCCTTTTTCTTTTTCATTTTTTGTTGTCTCTCAAAAGACACTGGAATTTTCCCCAAGCCTAAGGATCCTATGGATCTGTACTTCCAGACTTAACATATTTGCTCCTCAATTCTTGGTGTCTACAGGTTTATAACAAGTTGACAGAATTGTAATGTTTTTTTTTTAATTTTTTCGTTGTAGTTGGACACAATACCTTTATTTTATTCATTTATTTTTATGTGGTGCTAAGGATCGAACCCAGGGTCTCGCATGTGCAAGGCAAGCACTCTACTGCTGAGCCATAACCCCAGCCCAGAATTATAATGTTTCTTCAGTAGTTGTTCCCATATAACATGGTGTTGCTGCCTTTCAAATTCCTAACTTAAGCAATATTAAAATGAATTAAGTTTATTGATTCTATAAGATCAAATATTTGCATCTCTTATAATAAGAGATTCCTATGTACATTCAGATTCTAAAAAGAGTTGGCAGTAAGAGTAAATGTAGTAAACTAAGACATCCTTGGAAATCATTATTTAATGTTTACTAGATTATGGATTTATTAATCCATAAGCTTTGGTTTTTTCACAATTGCAGAATAATTCTGTTTTTCTAGTAATTACAGACCAACAGTACTGATGCATCTCGCTTTTCACCTAGTAACATGTTCAGGTAGGGACTGAAGGAATGACAGAAACACAATCCTACAAAAGTCTTTAAAATGGCCATATCCCTGACTAATGCCATTGAGGAAAACAATGTCAGTATACTTAGCAAAGAGTAAAGATAATACTTAGAACTTTTCAAAACTCCATTCCAGATGCAAAAACATTATGCATTTAAAAATATATTGAGGTCACATAGATGTATAACCAATGTGATCCTGCAATCTATACACGTGGAAAAATGAGAATTCATACCCTATTTGAATCAAATGTATGATATGTCAAGATCATTGTATTGTCTTGAGCAACTAATAAAAAAAATAAAAATATATTGAGGGGCTGGGATTGTGATTCAGTGGTAGAGCAATTGCCTAGCATGTGTGAAGCACTAGGTTCAATTCTCAGATCCACATATAAATAAATAAAATAAACTTTGATATTGACAACTAAAAAAAAAATCAATTGAAAAGCTAATATATAAGCTTCTGTTTTGTTCTCCCAATCTCCTGCTTCAGTTGTATATGTAGGAACTGGTTTGTCCTTAAAGAAAACCATTAGCAAAGGCAAAAAATAATCTCACAAAGTCTTATTTGTACATACATGGCGCTGAAGTTCAATGTTTCCATTGTTAATTTCATTGTCTATCTTCAAAATCCATTGTTGAATCACGTTAAATATGTGTTCTTGGAATAGTCTGAAGGAAAAATCAGGCAAAATAAACTTAGAGTACACAAGTAACTATCAGCTAAGAGAAAGGGTTTTATTTGATTGAGCATAATAAACTTGGGTGTTGACAACTGAGTACTCAGGCAAAGGTGAATGAAAGCCTTGAATTATCTGGTGTGAAGGCTTAGTTACTGACATTGCTTTCCTAATGCCCTGGTAGGGAGGAACTGGCATCATACACACCTTGGACAATTCTATTAGGCAGCTTTTAATTGCTGGAACCAAAATATCTGACAAAAATAATTTAGAGGAAGGAAAAAAGGGCTCAAAACTTCAGAGATCTCAGTTTATGCTCAGCCAACTCCTCTGCTGTAGACCTGAGGTAAGCAAAACATCATGGCAGACCTGAGGTGAGGCAAAACATGTGGGTGGAGGAAAGCTGCTCAGCTGTGGCAAGCAAAAGGAGAGAGAGGGAGAAGGAGAGGAGAAGGGGAGAGAGAGAAGACAGACCAACCAGGGATAAAAATATAATCTACAACGTCATGCACCCATTGACCTACTTCCTCTAGCCATGCCTACCTGTCTACAGTTACCACTCAGTAATCCATTCAAATTATTAATCCACAAATGAACTGATCCACCTATTAGGTTATGAGTTTCATAATCCAATCGTTTCACTTCTAAACACTCCTGCATTGCTTAACACATGAGCTTTTCAGGGGATACCTCATATCCAAACCACGACAGACAATATACATCTTACCTCCAATATTAGCTCTCTGTTATAACAATTTACACCTTTACATTCACTCCCAGGTCACTAAGAACTACTCATATGAAGAGAATTTATTTTAAAGTTGACTTCCAGCATTGACAGTGGGAAGAGGAAGGCTGCCTACCAGTGAAATTGTTGAAAATTATTTTTCTTTAACAAACCATTTAAAGCCTCTGGAAATGGTGAGAAAGAGAAAGAAATAAAAAGAAAAAAAACCACATTCAAAGAAATAATGACTGAAAACCTCCCATCTGTATTGAGAGAGAATAACTAACATATCAGAAGTTTAGCAATATCCAAGTAGGATAAACACAAAAAGATCCACACATATATCAGAGTAAAAATGCTAGAAGTCATTGATATAGACAATGTGCAAGGCCATAAAGAAAACATCAATTAATTCAAAGACCAGAATAATACAAAGTATATACTCGCAGCACAGTGAAATGAAATTACAAGTCAAAATAGGGTAAAAGTAGCAAACCACATAAATATGTGAAAATTAAATAACACAGTCCTAAACAACAAATTGGTCAATTAATAAATCATGAAAGAAATCATAAAACACTTTGAGATCAATGAAAATGAAAGTACAACTACCAAAACTTATAGACTGAAACTAAAGCAGTCCTTAGAGGGAAATTTACAGCTGTAAATGCTGATGGTAAGAAACAAAGGTCTAGAATTAATAACATAACAGTTCACTGTAAGACTACGGAAAAGATTTACTAAAATAAAATCTAAAGAAAGCAAAAGGAAGGAAATCATAATGGCCAGAGTACAAATTAATACTATAAAAAATACTAGAGAAAATCAATGAAATCAAAAGAGAAGTCTTTGGAAAGATTAATAAACATTTAGCTATATTTGCCAAGAAAAAAACAGAAGGCTCAAATTACTAAAATCAGAAATGAGAGATGGGACACTAGTACTGATTTTTCAGAAATAAGAAGATCATGAGGAAATACTGACATGGTCTGGATATGGTTTGAGTGTATCTAGCAAAGATTCATGTGTTGGAAGTATGTCCTCCAATGTGGTAATGGAACCTTCAAAGGGTGGGGACTAGGAGAAGGCAATTAGGTCAGTAGGGTGCCACCAAAAGGAATTAATGGAGTTCTTATGGAATCTTAGTTAGCTCCTGCAAGAGTGAGTAGTTAGGAAAAGTGAGCCAGACCCCTCCTGTCTTGCCATGTGATCTCTCCCTCTTGCATGATGCCATATGCTGTGAGCCCTCACCTGAGGCAGCATTTGATGTTTAGACTTTTAGCCTCCAAAACTGTGAGCTAAATAAACTTTTCTTTATAAGCCAACAACCTCCAATATTTTGTGATAGTAACAGAAAATGAACTAATTTACAGGGAAACAGCTGAATTATATGAAGCATCTTTTTGAGGTGATAAAATGTTCTAAAATTGGCTGCAGTGGCCCAAATCTATAAATGTACTGAAAACCACTGAATTACACACTTTAAAAGGGTGAAATGTATAGCATGTGAATTATATTTCAATAAAGGTTTTAAAAACATTCTCTCAAAAGGAAGAGAACTCATGGGAACTTACGGACCAGAATCCACATCCATGTGCTGTGGAACAGTGCCAATAATGTTTATCAGTGAATCCAACCGAGGTTTCATTTCATTAATTTTTTTATCAACTCCCTCCCATTCTTCAAGAAAGAAAGCAAAAGACTCCACATTTTCCAACTTGTAACAACAGAAATCAAGAGTACCAACCAAATTTGGAATCATTTTAGAGATGCCTGGAAAAGTAAGAAAAGCATGACTGTTAGAAGTATTCGCAAGACTGCTACTTTAGTACTAAAATATAAAATCCAACAGGGCATGGGCATATTTTTTCATCTTTTATTATCTTATAATTTGCCTAGCAGAGAACCTTGAAAAGATTAGTTCCTAAATGAACATTTAGTGAGTTTCCATTGTGCAAATTAGAACTTTTATGACTAATGAATGATTAATAAATTCTTTTATGATTTATACTCTTTAGTTTCTTATTTCCTCAGTAGAGAATCAAATGCATTAAAACCACAATCATTCAACAATAACGTGCCCTAAAAGGTATTATTATTCTGTTAAGATTATGATGATGATAAACAGCTTCTTCGTGATTATGGGACATTTAATAACAGAAATGAGAATACATATGGTTCTTAAGTCATTTTTTTGAGTCACTGATAGGTTTGCATGAAGTTCATAGTTTTTTTTTTTGAGACTTAAATAGCACATGCTTACTAAAAACAGAGATAAGTGAAACAACATAGGAACTGCTATTGATAATATCTTGGTGTCTATTTTTAAATTTGTTTATTTATATGACAGAATGCATTACAATTCTTATTACATATACAGAGCACAATTTTTCATGTCTCTGGTTACATAGTTTCATATCTCTGTATACTTAGTATATTCACACCAATTTGTGTCTTCATACATGTACTTTGGATAGAAATGATCATCACATTCCACCATCATTAATTACCCCATGCCCTCCCTTCCCCTCCAATCCCTCTGCCCTATCTAGAGTTCATCTATTCCTCCCATGCTCCCACTCCCTATCCCACTATGAATCAGCCTCCTTATATCAAAGAAAACATTCAGCATTTGGTTTTTTGGGATTGGCTAACTTCACTTAGCCAATCCATTTACCTAACTCCATCCATTTACCTGCAAATGCCATGATTTTATTCTCTTTTATTGCTGAGTAATATTCCACGTGTATATATGCCACTTTTTTTAATCCATTCATCTATTGAAGGACATCTATGTTGGTTCCACAGTTTAGCTATTGTGAATTGTGCTGCTATGAACATTGATGTGGTTGTGTCCCTGTAGTATGCTGTTTTTAAGTCCTTTGGGTATAGACCCAGGAGAGGGACAGCTGGGTCAAATGGTGGTTCCATTCCCAATTTTCCAAGAAATCTCCATACTGCTTTCCATATTGGCTGCACCAATTTGCAGTCTCACCAGCAGTGTATGAGTGTGCCTTTTTCCCCACATCCTTGTCAACACTTATTGTTGTCGTATGCAAAATAGCTGCCATTCTGACTGGAGTGAGATGAAATCTTAGAGTGGTTTTAATTTGCATTTCTCTAATTGCTACTGATGATGAAGATTTTTTCATGTATTTGTTAATCGATTGCACATCATCTTCTGAGAAGTGTCTGTTCAGGTCCTTGGCCCATTTATTGATTGGGTTATTTGTTTTTGTTTTTTTTTTTTTTTTGATGTTTAGCTTTTTGAGTTCTTTATATACCCTAGTGATTAGTGCTCTATCTGATGTGTGAGGGGTAAAGATTTGCTCCTAAGATGTAGGCTCTCTATTCACTTCACAGATGGATTCTTTTGCTGAGAAGAAGCTTTTTAGTTTGAGACCATCCCATTTATTGATTCTTGATTTTAATTCTTGTGCTACAGGAGTCTTATTAAGGAATTTGGGGCCTAATCCCACATGATAGAGATTAAGGCCTACATTTTCTTCTATTAAACGCAGGGTCTTTGGTTGTATTCCTAAGTCCTTGATCCATTTTGAGTTTTGTGCATGATGATGGATAGGGGTTTAATTTCATTTTGTTGCATATGGATTTCCAGTTTTCCCAGCACCATTTGTTAAAGAGGCTATCTTTTCTCCAATGCATGTTCTTGGCACTTTTGTCTAATATAAGATACTTATAGTTTTGTGGGTTAGTCTCTTTGTCCTCTATTCTGTACCACTGGTCTACCAGTCTGTTTTGGTGCCAACACCATGCTATTTTTGTTACTATTGCTCTGTAGTATAGTTTAAGGGCTGGTATAGGGATGCCATCTGCTTCACTCTTCCTGCTAAGGATTGCTTTAGCTATTCTGGGTCTCTTACTTTCCAGATGAATTTCATGATTGCTTTCTCTATTTCTGTGAGGAATGTCATTGGGATTTTGATCGGAATTGAATTAAATCTGTATAGTGCTTTTGGAAGTATTGTCATTTTGATAATATTAATTCTGCCTATCCAAGAGCAAGGTAGATCTTTCCATCTTCTAAAGTCTTCTTTGATTTCTTTCTTTAGGGTTCTGTAATTTTCATTATATAGATCTTTCCCCTCTTTTGTTGATTCCCAAGTTTTTTTGAGGCTACTGAGAATGGGGTAGTTTTTCTCATTTCCCTTTCTGAGGATTTGTCACTGATTTACAGAAATGCCTTTGATTTATGGGTGTTGATTTTATATCCTGCTACTTTGCTGGATTTATTTACTAGTTTTAGGAGTTTTCTGGTGGAACTTTTAGGGTCTTCCAGGTATAGAATCATATCATCAGCAAATAGTGCCAATTTGAGTTCTTCTTTTCCTATGTGAATTCCTTTAATTTCTTTCATCTGTCTAGTTGTTCTGGCCAGTGTTTCAAGAACTATGTTAAATGAAGTGGTGAAAGAGAGCATCCCTGTCTTGTTCCAGTTTTTAGAGAGAATGCTGTCAATTTTTCTCCATTTAGAATGATGTTGGCCTGGAGCTTAACATAGATAGCCTTTATGATGTTGAGATACGTTCCTGTTATCCCAAATTTTTCTAGTGTTTTGAACATAAAGGCGTGCTGTATTTTGTCAAATGCTTTTTCTGCATCTATGGAGATGATCATATGATTCTTATCTTTAAGACTATTGATGTGATGAATTACATTTATTGATTTCCATTTGTTGAACCAAAATTGCATCCCTGGGATGAATCCCACTCAATCATGGTGCATGATCCTTTTTGATGTTTTCTGATGTGCCAGAATTTGAGAATTTTTGCATCTATGTTCATTAGAGAAATTGGTCTGAAGTTTTCTCTTTTTGATGTATCTTTGCCTGGTTTTAGAGTGATATTGGCTTCATAGAATAAGTTTGGAAGTGCTGCCTCTTTTTCTATT
Source organism: Marmota marmota marmota (assembly GCF_001458135.2). Classification (NCBI taxonomy): domain Eukaryota; kingdom Metazoa; phylum Chordata; class Mammalia; order Rodentia; family Sciuridae; genus Marmota; species Marmota marmota. The sequence continues at coordinate 13,905,294 of NW_026000019.1, forward strand.
TCCTGAAATAAATTGGAGAGTATTAGTATAAGTTCTTCTTTAAAGGTTTTGTAGAACTCGGCTTTGTATCCATCCAGTCCTGGGCTTTTCTTACTTGGTAGACTTTTGATGGCATCTTCTATTTCATCACTTGAAACTGATCTGTTTAAATTCTGTATATCATGTATATTGATGCCTTTGATATTTTCTATTTCATTGGAGTACAGGTTTTCAAAATAATTTCTAATTATCTTCTGTATTTCTGTAGTGTCTGCTGTGGTATTTCCTTTTTCATCACATATGTTAGTGATTTTTCTCTCTTCTTCTCTTCGTTAGCATAGCTTAGGGTCTGTCAATTTTATTTTATTTTTTCAAAGAACCAACTTTTTGTTCTGTCAAATTTTTTCAATTATTTCTTTTGTTTCAATTTCATTGATTTCAGCTCTGATTTTAATTATTTCCTGTCTTCTGTTGCTTTTGGTGTTGATTTGTTCTTTTTCTAGGGCTTTGAGATATAATGTTAAGTCATTTGTTGACTTTTTCTTCTTTTAAGGAATGAACTCCACGCAATGAACTTTCCTCTTAGAACTGCTTTCATATTGTCCCAGAGATTTTGATATGTTGTATCTGTGTTCTCATTCACTTCTAAAAACTTTTTAATCTCCTCATGTCTTTTATAACCCATTTTTCATTCAGTAGCATATTATTTAGTTTCCAGGTATTGGAGTGAATTTTATTTCTTATTTTATCATTGATTTCTAATTTCATTCCATTATGATCTGATAGAATGCAGGGTAGTATCTCTACTTTTTTATATTTGCTAAGAGTTGCTTTGTGGCAAAGCATATGGTCTATTTTAGAGAAGGATCCATGTGCTGCTGAGGAAAATTATCTCGTTGAAGGTTGGAATATTCTATATAAGTCAGTTAAGTCTAAGTTATTGATTGTATTATTGAGTTCTATAGTTTCTTTGTTCAGCTTTTGTTTTGAAGATCTATCTAGTGATGAAAGAGGTATGTTAAAGTCACCCAAAATTATTGTGTTGTAGTCTATTTGACTCTTGAACTTGAGAAGAGTTTGATGAACATAGCTGCTCTGTTGTTTGGGGCATATATATTTACAATTGTTAAGTCTTTTTGGTGTATGGTTCCCTTGAGGAGTATGTAGTGTCCTTCTTTATCCTTTCTGATTGACTTTAGCTTGAAGTCTACTTTATTTAATATGAGGATGAAAACCACTGCTTGCTTCCACAGTTCATGTGAGTGGTATGATTTTCCCCAACCCTTCACCTTCAGTCTGTGAATTTCTTTTTCTAGGAGATGTGTCTCTTGGAGGCAGCATATGGGTCTTTTTTTTTTTTAATCCAATCTGCTAGTCTATGTCTTGATTGGTGAATTTAGGCCATTAACATTCAAAGTTATTATTGAGACATGATTTGTATTCTTAGCCATTTTTGTTTATTTTTGGTATTTAATGTGACTTGATTTCTCCTCTGATTAGATTTTCCTTTAGTGTAATCCCTCCCTCTGCTGATTTTCATTATTGTTTTTCATTTCCTCTTCTTGGAATATTTTGCTGAGGATGTTCTGTAGTGCAGGCTTTCTAGTTGTAAATCCTTTTAATTTTTGTTTATCATGGAAGGTTTTTGTTTCATCATCAAATCTAAAGCCTAGTTTTTCTGGATATAAGATTCTTGGTTGGCATCCATTTTCTTTCAGAGCTTGGTATATGTTGTTCCACAATCTCCTGGCATTGAGGGTCTGGGTTGAAAAATCTGCTTAGATATGAGTTGATCTCCCCCTAAATGTGATCTGATTCCTCTCTCTTGCAGCTTTTAAGATTCTATCCTTATTCTGTATGCTGGGCATTTTCATTATAATGTGCCTTGGTGTAGATCTGTTGTAATTTTGTACATTTGGTGTCCTGAAACCCTCTTGTATTTGGTTTTCCAATTCATTCTTCATGCTTGGGAAATTTTCTGATGTTATCTCATTGAAGAGAGTGTTCATTCCTTTGGTTTGAAATTCTGTGCCTTCCTCTATCCCAATAACTCTTAGATTTGATCTTTTGATGCTGTCCCATAATTCTTGGATGTACTGTTCATGGTTTCTAATTGTCTTCACTGTGTGATCAACTTTATTTTCCAGATAGTATACTTTGTCTTCATTATCTGATGTTCATGTTCTTTCTTCCAAGTGATCTAGTCTGTTGGTTATGCTTTCTTATTGAGTTTTTTATTTGATTTATTGTATCCTTCATTTCAAGAATTTCTGACTGATTTTTTTTCAGGGTCTCTCTCTCAAAGTAATCTTTTGCTACCTATTTTTGCTCTCTTATCTCATTGTTGGAGTGATCAGTTTTTGCTTCTATTTGCTCATTTAGGTCATCCTTTAATTCTTTAATTATAAACCTTTTGAACTCCTTCTCTGACATTTCATCAACTTTGCTGTCCATGGATTCTGTTATTATAGTGTCCTGGTTTGTTTGGGGCACTTTCCTCCCTTTTTTTTCATGTTGTCTATGTGTCTTCCTTTCTTGCAGTGGGGATCTGAGACATTACAATTTCTTCCCTATATTCTTGTAGAACCTGTGCAGATTCTCTGTACCTCACCTTGATGCTGGGCTTCCAGACCCTGCTGATGTCCCTCAATGGATGCTACTCCATCCTGTGTCTGGGATCTGAGTAAGTTGGAGTGTGTGGATCTGGGGCCTCTGGGCTTGACCCCCTGAGATAGTCTGCTGGTAGGAAGGGGTGGTCTTGTGCCAAAGGCTAGGCTCTAGCAGTGTCTGCCCCGCTGGGGGAGGAGTGAACCAGGCCTACTTAAATACTGGATCCCAGGTGGGGTGTTGTGAGCTGCCTGGGCTGGATCTCAGCTGGCTCTCGGGGTAGTGCACTGGTCAGAAGGGGTGGTCCTATACCAGAGGCTAGGCTACAGTGAGTGTCTGCCCAGCTGGGAAAGGGGTGGACCTAGCCCACTCTGTATGTGGGCCCTGCAGAGGCCAGTGTGAGTGGATATCAAGTTTATAGTTTTTAACCTGAACAAAGACTGAGTTTGGATCCTTATATGGATCCAGTAGACTGATTAATTGTGAGATCACAGAATATATCCTCAAAATAAAAAATAAAAGTGCTCCTTTTCCCTGAGTTATATAATAATTTAAAAACCAATTGTTTTTCTAGTCCTTAATGAAAATATTATCATTGCATTCATCAGTAAACGTAGATCTTTTATGAGTATTCAAAATGAACTGTTAATTCTGCCATCGTTCATCATTTTTACTTCCTCATTTATTTTAAATAAATTTGCTATTTCATTTTTTTGCCAACTATATACTCTCATGGGTAAATCTTGCCATTTTATTTAAAACTATGTTATTATTGCTACAGAAAATTATAATTGTTTTCCCATGTAGAGTAGTTTTAAATTGAACATCAGTGCCGGTCAATGGATCAGGGTAGCCTGGAACTCTTAACTGGGAAGTTTTTGATTGTTGTTTTGGTACTGGGGATCGAACCCAGAGGCACATAACCACCAAGCCACATCCAGCCCTTTTTACTTTTTGCTGAAGCTGGTTTTAAACCTGTGATCATCCTGTCTCAGCTTCCTGAGCCACCATGCCCAGCCTGGGAAGGATTCTTAAAGAACACATGATATACTGAATAAAGTACCTTTATGGGCCAGCTGTGGTGGTGCATGCCTGTAATCCCAGCACCTCAGGTGGGGAAGGTGTTGAGAGCCACAGCCGAAGCGGCCCAGCAAACTTCCAGCTACCGGCTGATGATTGGCTCACAGCGGCCCCAGCAACATCTAGCTGATTGGCTCCTCTGCGGTGATGCTCATTGGGCTGTTTCCCTGCCCTTTCAGACCACAGAGCTGCTCATTGGGGGACTTTTTTGGCTCCGCCCACGTGACCCAGCCAATGGCCTCAAGAGCAGGAGGATTGTGGGAGGTGGAGAGAAGCTTGTGGGGGAGAGAGAGGCTTGTGGAAAGCCGGTGGTGGCAGTTGAGGCTCTGAGGATTTTTCCTGAGAGGCTGTTTTGTTTGGCATGTGTGGTTCTAAAAATAAAGTTAGTTTCTTTTGACAAGTGGCTTCTGATTGTGCCCAGCCAGACTGCAGCAGGAAGGCAGGAAGATATTGAGTTCAAAGCCAGCCTCAGCAATTTAGTGAGGCACTAAGCAATTCAGTGAGACTCTGTCTCTAATAAAATATAAAACAGAGCTGGGGATGTGGCTCAGCGGTCGAGTGTCCCTGAGTTCAATTCCCAGTACCACTCCCCAAAAAAATAAAGAAAAAAAGAATAAAGTACCTTGATGGATTTTTAAGGTCTTTCATGGGTTTGTGGGGGATGAATTTTTAACATCTCCATGGCAAGCTGTGATATTAGTTCACTCTACAGGGGTGGGCACTGGGGTGTAGATAAAAGTGAAGCTCAGAATCTAAGGAACAGAGGTTTTTCACTTGGGACCCCTGAATCCCTGAAATACTCACTATACCTTAAGGATGAGGGTGGAACAGAAAGACACCAGCCCTCACAAAACCTTTAGTCAGACTCAGTCCCTGCTAAAATTAAGGTAATATTTCCCTATTTTAAATGTCCTTCCAGAAGAAAAAGTAAATAGTCATTCTGTGGAACATGGCATCATCCAGAGTCTCCAATTTTCTACAGATTTTTTCATTCATAATGTCCAACATTCAGCAAGAAAAATTCATACAAAAAGAAATGATTGATGGAAGAAGAAACAGAAAATCAAAGTAGACTTATGAGGAGGAAAGAGATTAGCTTAATACTCAAAAAAATCACAATGAGAAGCCTAGGAGCCAAGTGCAGTAGCACATGCTGACAATCCTGTGGGAGACTAAGTCAGGAAGATGGCAAGTTTGAGGCCAACCTGAGCAACTTAGTAAGCCTTGTCTCAAAATAAAAAATAAAAATAGCTGGGAATATAGGTTAGCGGTAAAGCATCCCTGGGTTCCATTACCAGTACCTCACAAAGAAACCTAGAAACAGATGAGATATTATTTGAATTTTAACTAACATTTAAAAAGAATTTACCCATTCTTTCAAAAACTCTTCCAAAATTAAAAGATGGGAGAACACCTGCCAATGAATTCTGAGGCTAATACCAAAGACATCACAAGAAAACTATTGACCACTATCCCTTATAAATTTACACAGAAATTCTTAACAAAATACTAGGAAACTAAATCCAGTCATATATAAAAGTATTATACATGTGACCAACTTGGATTTATCCCAGAAATGTAAGGCTGGCTTAATAAAAACCAATCAGTGTGATGCACTATAATAATAAAGAGCCAAAACTACATGATCATTTCAATAGACACATATGACAAAAACTAATAACATTCATGATAGAAATACTCAACAAACCAGTGTTAGAAGGGAACGTTCTCAACTTGAAGAGACTGTTGTAGTTTCTTAGATTCTGTACTTGTCTTTTCACCATCCATTCATCATAAGCATCATTGTATTAACTATATACTCTACATTCTTAATTCTAGGGCATCATTTCAGGTCTTAAAGTTTTTAATTCATTTTGGTTTTTTTAATATAGTGAGAGATAAGGGTCTAGTTTCATTCTTTTTCATATGGATATCCAATTTCTCCAGCATCATTTATTAAGAAGACTTTCTTCCAATGCATGTTCTATAAATGTAATCAAAGGTCATGTGCTTGTAGATACATGGGTGTACTTCTAGTATTCTGTTCCATTTATTGATGTGCTCTTTTTTATGCCAATAGCATGCTGTTTTCAATTACTATAGCTTTGTTGTATATTTTGAAATTAGGTACTATGATGCCTCATGCTTTGTACTTTTTGTTCAAGACTGCGTTCTCTATCTGTTTTCTGTGGTTTCATACAAATTTTAGGATTTTTTAGCTCCATAAATAATCTCATTTGTATTTTGATAGGATTATATTAAATCTGTGGATCACTCTGAGCAGTATGGACATTTTAAGAATACTGATTCTTCCAATCCATGAACAGAGGGTGTCTTTCCATTTCTTTGTGTTCTCTTTAGTTTCTTTCCCATTTTATAGTTTTCATTGTAGAGATCTTTCACTTCTTTGATTTAAAATTTATTACTAGGATTTGGTTTGTTTTTTATTGTTGTGTTGTTTTGTAAATACTGGAAATGGAATTGCATTATTGGTTTCTTTTTCAGATAATTCACTATCAATGTATAGCAATGGCTACTGACTTTTGCATATTAATTTTCTGCTCTGTTACTTTGCTGAATTTACATTCCAATAGTTTTTTGGTAGTCTTTAAAGTTTTCTATATATGAGATCATGTCATCTGCATACAGTTAGAGTTTGATGTCCCCCAATACAATTTAAACGCCTCATTTCTTTCTCTCGCTTAGTTGCTCTAAGATTTCCAGTACTATGTAGAATAAGTGGTAAAAGTGGGCATCATTGTCTTGTTACAGATCTTAGAAAGACTTCAACTTTTCCCATTCAGTATGTGATGTTAGCTGTTGGCTTGTATCTGACCTTTATTATGTGGAGATACGTTCCTTCTGTACCTAATTTGTTCAGAGTTTTTATCATGAAAGGATGCTGAATTTAATTAAATGCCTTTCTGAATCTATTGAGAAAATCACAAGGTTTTTGCCTTTCAATTGATGTGGCATTACTGATTTGTTTTCCCGAGTGGCCTTGAACTTCCGGGCTCAAGCAATATTCCTACCTCAGTTTCCCAAGTACCTGAGACTACAAGCATGTGTTACTGAGCTTTTTAATGTGCTGTTGGATTTGATTTGTTAGTATTTTGGCAAGGATTTCCTCATATATGTTCATCAAGGATATGGGCCTATCACTTTCTTTCATTGCTGCCTTGTCTGCTTCTAGTATCAGGGTAATGCTGGCCTTACAGAAAGAGTTTGGAAGAATTTCCTCCTCTTCAATTTTTTGGAATAATTTAATAAGAAGTGGTATTGGTTCTCTTTTAAATATTTTTTAGAACTCTTCAGTGAAGTCATCTGGCACCAGGTGGATCCAAAAGCTCCACTGGGTAGGCACTGGGGATAGGGACCATTAGGATCTTCCCAATGTTAGGTTTTACCAGCCTGGCACTGAGTTCCAAGACATGGTTCTGTGTTCACTTTCCTGCCCTACTCCCTCTACTAGTGGTGTCTTACTTCTTGCTGTCTGCCTGAGGTTGGTGGAGGGATGGTGGAGGCAAGTCCTTGGCTGCCCAGGCTGACACTAAGCTGGGTTACACCTAAGTCTGACAACCACAAAGATATATGCAGTCTTAAGGGTGCACATTAGGCCTGATACAGTTGCCAGTGATGCAGGATGAAACATGAGTTCATTCTACTAGGATATATCTCTCTGACTGATGCTTGAGGCAGGACTAGAGGCTTCTATTAGAACTGACCTAGGAATTGGGACATTTGGGCTCTATATTGTGCTGGGTCTAATGGAAGTAGATTCTTCTCTGAGCTCCATGGCAGTCTTGTTTACTTTCCTGTCCTTGCTCCCCTGTAGTTCAAGTCTTACTTTAAGCTGTCTGCTCAAGGTTGGGGAAGAGGTGGTGGCAGCATTCCCATGGCTACCACGCTATGAAGGGTTTAAAAGCTCAGTCTGCAAGTACTGGCCCAAGGAGAGGGGCTATGGGGTCCTGTCTGGCATTTGGTTTCATCATGGTGGACCTGGTACTAGGTTTTAAGTCTAAGGTGTGGACTTAATTCTCTCTCCCTCCCCAAGTGAAAGTATCTCTTTTCACACTGTTCTGCATGGAATTGCAGGAGGGATGATGTGTGTAATTCTTCACTGCCTTCTTCAATGTGTCTTCTACTATTACACTAAAATTAGGCACAGCTTTATTGAGGATGTAGCTCAGAAATACCAGGAGGAGAAAAAAAAAAGTATACCACCACATAGCAACCATTGGAAAAACAAATAATATCAGAAAAATAAACTTTAAAATAAAAAAAGTTACTAAAAATAAAGTAATACTTTATACTGATAAAAGGGTCAAATCATGAAGAAGCTAAACAATTATAAACATGTATGCATCCAATAACACAGCACCACAATATATAAAACAAAAACTAAGAGAAATAAAAGAAGTATGTAATTAAAACATAATAGTGACTCCAATACCCTACCCACAAAAATATTAACAGAGGTTCAACAAGGAAATATGAGACTTAAACAACATTATAAAACCAAATAGACCTAACAGACAGTTATACAACACTCTACCCAAAAAACTTGCATTCTTATCAAATACACAAGAACATTCATTCTCCAAGAAGACAAGGTGCTAGGCCATAAAACAAACCTCAATAAACTTAAAAGGACAGAAATAATGTCAAGTATATCAACCCACAATAGAATGAAATTGGAATTCAATAATAGAAAAATTTAGGAAACTCAAAAATGTGTGGAAATAACATTCCAGATAACCACTGAACCAGAAAAGGAAACTCATAAAATACTTGAGATGAATAAAATGAAAAATTAAGCATACCCACACTTATGGAAATTAGGAAAAGCAGATCTAAAAAGGAAAATTTATAGCTCTAAGTGCCTAAATTAAGAAAGAAGAAAGAAATCAATAATCTAGCCTTTCATCATATGACACTAAAAATAGGAGAACAAACTAAACCTAAAGCAACCAGAAGGAAGGAAATAATTATAACTATAGTAAAAAATGACAGAGAAATTAAACACAATATACAGAATAAATGAATCCAAAAGCTGGTTCTTTGAAAAGATAAAAAAAAAATTTGAAAAATCTTTACCTAGTTTTACAAAGAAAAAGCCTGAAAACTCAATTTACTAGAATCAGAAATGAAAAAGGGAATAACTACCAACTCTACAGAAATAAAAAAAATTATAAATAAATCCCATGAACAACTGTGCTAAAAAATTATATGACCTAGATAAAATGGACAAGACCTTCATGACTTTGAATTTGGCAAAGGATTTTTAGTTATGACAGAAAAATGCTATCAATAATAGGACACTATCAAGAAAATGAAGACAGCCTACAGAGTGGGAGGAGATATTTGCAGTTCAGATATCTGAAAAAGGACTTGTATCCAGAATATATAAAGAACTCTTACAACTCAATTATAAAACATGACTGGATTAAAACATGAGAAAAAGATCTGAATGTACACTTAACCCAAAGAAAATATACAAATAGTCAAAGAGATTTTTAAATATGCCTGAAATAATTTGTCATCAGGAAAACATAAATCAAAATCATAAGATATTTATTTCACACACACACTACTATGGCAAGAATAAAAAAATTAAGATAACCACAAGTGTAATAATATCAGAACCCTCATACTTGCTAGTGGGAATGTAAAATAATGCAGCCTCTTTAAAAACTGTGGCAGTCTCCAAAAGTTCAATATAGTGTTACCAAATGAACAGGAATTCCACTCTTGGGGATACATCAAACAGAGATGAAAAGCAAACACATGTCCACACAGAAATGTGTACACAAATGACTATACCAGCATTTGTATTCATAATAGCCAGGACAGGAAAGCAACCAAAATGTCTATCAATAGATGAACTAATAAGATGTGACATACATATGCAATGGAATATTATTTGGCCATAAAAGTGAATGAAGTAGTGATACATACCACAACACAAGTGAAACCTGAAAACATAATGCCAAGTGAAAGAAGTCTTTTATAATTATATAAGATCACAAAGTATAGATTTCATTCACGTGAAAGGCCAGAACAGGGAAATCTATAGGGACAGAGGTAGACTTAGGACTAGGTTAGCAAGGGGAGATAAGGGTAAAAGCTAAAGGATATAGGTTTATTTATACTGTGATAAAAATATTCTAAAATTGATTGTGATAAAAAATAAACAATCAAAATGTAATAACAGATACACCTGACTGAATACATTCTGTACAATTTAAATAGGTGATTTATATAGTATATGTAAATTAACCTCAATAAAATAATGCTCAATGCTTTAATCAGCTTGTTTTTAAAACGATATGATCACTTTCATTTTAGCTACTAAATACATTCAAAATAATAATTACTGTTAAAATGCTTTCTAGTCCTAAGAAATTGTCATTGTTTTTTTTCTTACCATTATCTCCACTTATTCTTATTTCATATTCTTTGTAGAGTCTTCCTATGCTTTTCAAAATGTCCTCCATGTCCCGTCGCTCTGGTGGCACCTCCCCCTCCATATTTTTATGGCGACTAAAAATTCCAAGCCCAATATTCACCCAGTTTTCCTGTAAATGTTTAATAATCTTGAGGGTATCATGTTTTGACATTAGAGCATCCCCAGTATACTTTTCCTTCTGTTCAGCCAGCATCTAGAGAATAAAGAGGAGGAGGAAGTAGCACATTATTCATCAAAGTCTACCTAGATCCTTAATCCCCAGTTATCCTTGATTACTTTGGAGTTACATAGCCATTTTACTATTGTTCATACCATTTCTTCTCCAAAAAGTGGTGTACGAAAGCATTTTATTTTTAAAAGCAATATAAATTTAACTTAATTTTAATACCTATGAAATAATGCACAGTTTGCCAGGATGAAAATCATTATATTGAATCCTATGAGGGACAGGCTAAGTCCTAAAGAGCTGAACATGTTTTATTATAGCAAGGTTGTAATACGTCTGTTTACATGATCCCCATTATACTGGAAAATTTACTAGCATGAATAAGTGTTTGATTCATACAAAATTTATTGGTCTCTCCCAAGTCCAAGTCCTAAACAAGAAATACCAATAAATATTAGTGAAAAAAATAAAGAACAATTTAGACATAAAGTTTGTCATTATTTGTTACTCAGATAAATAGATTTATCAACCACCTTTTATTAAGAGTAATCACTGTAAGGAAGAATTTTAACAGACCAACTAAGAGTAGGAATTTTGGAATTAGACCCAGATTCAAATGCTCACTGTGCCACTTACTATTCATAGATAACTTAAGTAATTTAACACTTCTATGCTTTAATTTCTGCATATGTAAGATAAGGATTACAAGATCTGCACCATGTAGTTGCCAAAAAAGTAAGATAACACATGGAAAGCACTTTCAGCCTAACAAAGAATAAGTTTTTAATAATGACAATTATTATTATTCCTGGTAAACATGACTTTTTAAATTTTATCTATGTACATCAAAACTGCCAGTATATAGTAAAAAGTCTCTAAAGTAGATATATAGTATACAGACCACAAACATGATAATATTATGATCCCAAAAGCAAAGAAAATGGGTTCTTGGGAATCTAGATGAGATTTCATTAGATCATGAATTTCCTATTAACCTTGGAAGTATTTCAATTTAGTATGTTTTTGGCAGACTACTGTAACATAATAATTTAATTAATGAAACTTATTTTCAAAGGTCAACCCCATTTTAAAAGAAGTAATTAGGGCTGGGGATGTGGCTCAAGTGGTAGCACACTCGCCTAGCATGTGTGAGTTACTGGGTTTGATTCTCAGCACCACATAAAAATAAAATAAAGATATTGTGTCTACCTAAAACTAAAAAAAAAAAAAAATTTTAAAAAAGATGTGATTAATGGTTAAATAAATTTAAAAAAATATATATGTAATATTATGTATGTTTTACTACAGTAAAAAAGATGTTATTAATTTTTCTTGGGGGGGTACTGGGGATTGAACTCAGGGGCACTCCACCACTGAGCCATATCCCCAGCCCTATTTTGTATTTTATTTAGAGACAGGGTCTCACTGAGTTGCTTAGTACCTTGCTATTGCTGAGGCTGGCTTTGAACTCGAGATCCTCCTGCCTCAGTCTCCCAAGCCACTAGGATTACAGGCATGTACCATCATGCAAAAAATATGTTATTAATTTTTAAAGTCCAATCTGTCCTTAAGACAAAAGCCAGATTTGTGTCAAAAGAAGCACAAATGTTACTTATGTCCAAATGACAGAATCTGAACTACTCCCTCACTGCTACCCAGGTATCTGATCCCTTTGTTCCCACTAGCAGCCTAACTTTATTTTACCCCAAAATCTGAAATAGAACTTACAATGTTTAAGCATATTTTTAAATCATTGTGGTCTTTCTGTTTTGTCTTTCATAAAACTAATAATGGTACTTTTAAAGGATAAGCTGTAACTCAGATGGAGGTGAGGAGTTTCAATTTTACAACCAACACTTCAATTTCCAAGCTGTTTTTAGAAAGTCTTACCCTTTGCCATTGCCTGAAGTCTGAAAGAACTAAATTGCATAAATTTCCCTTATTTGAGGATAAAATGTCTTTTGCACTGGAAGAAGAAAAAAGAGCAAGAGAAAGGTCTTAGAATGAGGTATAAACAAAGAAAATCATAGGTCCATACAGTAACAATTCTCCTCACCAATTTTTAGGCATGCTTTCCAGATTCAACCCTCACCCCATAGACAATCATCCTTATTTTTTATTAACATAATAAAATTGTGTTTATTGTATAAATTAGTGGGCTTCACTGTGAGCATTCATCTTTAAATTTACACATATATATTTTTTATTTTTATTTTTAGATTCTAAGTGAACCTGAGCAATTGTCACAGGACCATGGGAAACAATAGTATCTTTTTAAAAGGGCGGGAACTCAAAACTAGATCGATATAAGAAAAATTCCTGACACATACAGGAGCTTCTTTTAATTTCTCCAAAGTCTCAGAAGGAAAGCCTATTTTTAAAAAAGAAGAGTGAATTATGGCCAACCGTGCTAGTCTCACAGATAAGAGTCAGAGAAGTATGCACATGGCAGCAGCAATCAGCCTGGAGATATACCAGTTTCCATTTCCAGAACTTCCAATCTACTAAGTAGGAAACTTTTTAGGGTTTGTGAAAAACTGAAACTACTGTACTCAAGTTGACACAGAAATGGTACCTAAAAGATGTCTCTTTGACAATGTATCTTAAAGCTGAAGAAAAAATACTTAGAAATTATCCTGTCTATATCCAAAGTATAGATGCCCATTATACTTTGGATAGTGATTCATCCAGTCTCAACTTCACTAACTTATTATTAGCTTCTTCCATTATCAGTACTCTAATCATTAAAAAATATGATATTCAATCAAAATTGATCTTTCTGTAAATGTCACCCATTGATTCTACTTCTCTAAAATGCACTATGCTACAGAATTTGCAAATATTCAGATATTTGGATATTCAAGTGTGCCAACAGTATAACATAAATTGACTTTATTTTAAAAAGAGAGAAAAGAAAAATAGTTGGACTTAAATGAAGGCAACAGGGGCTGGGGCTCAGTGCTTGCCTCGCATGTGTGAGGCACTAGGTTTGATTCTCAGCACTTTATATAAACAAAGAAAATAAAGGTCCATTGACAACTAAAAAAATTTTTTTAAAAAAAAATGAAGGCAACAGCAGTAAGGCAAGGAGATCAAAAGGGACCTCGGAAATAATGAGCACTACAAACCACCAGAGGGTTCAAGGTCCTTAACAGCATTCTGCCCTAGTAAGGGATGCTGGTTAATTTCCCTAATATCAATGTTAGAGTAATTACAAAGTAGGAGAGAAAGAGACAGAGAGAATTGGACTGAGTTATCAGATGTGATATGATAAAATCAGAAAAAAAAGATTCTTGGAGACCCACTTATTTATGAAGAACTGCTGCCATTTGATAAGGCCATCTTTAATTATCTGCAATGTCTCCTTTGTAGATTCTTCGTTTCGTTCCGCCTCCTTTTTAAATTTGTTCATTGAGATTTTCCATTGCACTGTCAACTTCTGTAACACTGCAAGGTCTACAGTGTCCTAAAATGCACAGAATCTAATTACCCACTTATTCATGTAACAAATATTTATTAACATTATTAATATTAACCAGGCCATTATTAATATTACAATACTTAGAACAATCCATAGAAAATGTATCAAAACTTTATGAAGAAATTCCTCTTTCAAAATATCATTAGTGACATAATTTTCAATGATACTTTAAATATTAGGGATAAGACTTTCCTTCTGAAACATGGACCAAATTTTCCAAACGTGGACTTTCACAGGGGCAGGTGATACACTGGCAATAACAAGAACCAGGAAGCCAGTCAGAGGTGAAATGATTATGAGAGGTGTGACCCAATCAGTGTATTAATCCACAGATATGAATTAACTAGGCGAGCTAGGTGTAGCTGGAGGAGGTAGGTTACTGGGGTGTGCCTTTGGGGTTTATATTTTGTCCCTGGGGAATGAAATTCTCTCTGCTTTCTGGTTGCTGTGTTTTGAGCTGCTTTCTTCTGCCCCACCCTCCTGCCATGATAGTCTGCCTCATCTCCAGTCCTGAGGTTTGGAATCCGCAAACCGTGGACTGAGACCTCTAAAACTTGAGTGCCAAATAAACTTTTCCCCCTCTACATCGTTCTTCTTGGTTCTTTTGGTCCAAAAAAAAAAAAAACCTGTTTAAAACAAAATCCTGGGGCTGGGGTTGTGGCTCAGCAATAGCGCGCTCGCCTGACACATGCAGGGCGCTGGGTTCAATCCCTAGCACCACATAGAATAAATAAATAAAATAAAGATATATTTAAAAAGTATCCATGTGCTTATAAAAAAATCCCTAATACATATCTCATCAAATGGTTTTAAAAATTAAAGGAGTAAGGGAAGAGCAGAGCTGCCGCCCCCGCCTGCAAGGTAGGCAGACCTGCGACCGACCGGCAGAACAGCCCCAGCGGCCCGTCAGCGTGGTAGACAGATCACCCCAATTGGAGGAGGAGCACAGCCGCCGCCCGCCCCTGCAAGGGAGACTTTTCAACTATACAAGAGCAATATAAATATATAGGGGGAAAATTTCAAAAACACAACAGTTTCACCAAGCAGAAAGAAACGCGAGCAGTATGAAAAGACAAGGAAAGAAAGGACCACAAGCAATGCAGGTCAACTCAACTTTAGAAGAGGTAATAGCGGCAGCAGATGGAATGTCAGATAAAGAATTCAGGATATACATGCTTCAAATGATCTGGAGT
>NW_026000019.1:13922748-13926235 GCF_001458135.2 Marmota marmota marmota
CAGCAGAATACAACAGACACTAGTATGGCAATATGTAAATCAATGGATGTGTAACTGATGTGATTCTGCAATCTGTATACGGGGTAAAAATGGGAGTTCATAACCCACTTGAATCAAAGTGTGAAATATGATATATCAAGAACTATGTAATGTTTTGAACAACCAACAATAAAATTTAAAAAAAAAAAGAATTAAAGGAAATGACAAGTGTAAATGGTTTGACTCAATAGAAACACATCAAATGCCCATTCCTTCCTTTTCTCCCCCCCTAAAAATCATTGAATTTTCTGATAAACTTGCACAGAATGTATCCATAAAACAACTACTTACTTTATTTTTAGTTTAAACACTACTAGAATAATTATATGAAAAACATCATAGTGTTATTAAGCTCAAATTATCAGAATTACAATAGAAGAGGAATTTAAGGAAGTAAGAGCCTTCATTTACTCTCCCTTAAATTTTTTTTCCATTCTACCCACAAAAAAAGCACAAATATAAAACTATATTTAAAATTTTGCAAATTTAACAAAGCAAATCAATATTTGGTCCTAACCCTCAACACCTGCAGTCTCTTCTCCCATAATATAAGCGGACTGAGCTTTACCTTGTTTGACAGCAATATGATGAAATGCCTTGCATATTTATTCCAACCTTTTTCATTGAGGTAGAGTCTTTTAGCCAAAATGACTCTATTTCTTTCAATTACCTACAAAAAATAATGTACCATGATCAGGAACCTAAAACATTAACAAATCACTATAATTTATTACAGTAGTTTCACATGTCAATGTTTCATTGAATCATTATCTGAATCAAAATTTTTTGTTTAACCACTAATTGAATCACAAATTCACATTTTCTAAAACCACTGAACTGTAACCAAACTCAAGCATAGTATATAGTAGAGGTTTTTAAACAATTTGATCTCAAGATCCCTTTATACTCAAAAAAACTACTGAAGATTCCAAAGTGCTTTTATCTGTATGGACTACATCTATCATTATTTATTACACTGGAAATTAAACTAAAATTATTTAATATATATACCTATTTGTCAATTCACTTAAAGTGTTAGTAAATCCATTATATGTTAATATAAATAGCATTTTAACAAACTACATTTTTTAAAAACATGAATAAAATGTTATTGTTTTACATTTTTACAAGTATTTTTAATATATGCCTAGTAGAGCTGATTCTCATATTTGCTTTTTTGCATTCAATCTGCTGCAACATCCCATGTCTAATAGCTTCTTAAAAATCCACTGCACACTCATAAATGAATGAGAGTGAAAATGGCAAATAACAACTTTTTAAAATATATTTTTAGTTGTAGGTGGACACAATGCCTTCATTTTTTTAAATTTATTTTTATGTGGTGCTGAGGATTGAACCCAGTGCCTCACCCACACTAGGCAAGTGCTCTACTACTGAGCCACAACCCCCGCCCCAGAAAGAACATCTTAATGTTATTAAGAAATTAATTTTGACATCACAGAGCTATTAAAAGGGTCTTTTGGATCCTCCCCCACTCCCCAAGTTTCCCTGAGCCACACTCTGAGAATCACTTAATGAATGACTGTTCTAGACACTGTGGATATAGCCATGAACAAAAAACAAAAGTCCTCGTTTCAGAGTTAACATTCTAGGTGATATTTTTCCAGTTGGAAGGTACTTTAGGGATAATCTAACACACACCCCGTCAATGCAAGATAATCCTGTACAGAAAGGTTTACCAGGGGTCAGTTATCTACTATTTAAATTCCTTAGTGTGAGGAAGCACACTTGTCCTTTTTTTTTTCTCCTACTGAACTAATATGCCTAGTTCAATCTTGTTTCTTACATATATACTGTCATGACTGTTTCCTCTGAATATGTCAATGATGGAGCAGCCACAGTCTCTCCTCATCAGGACAGCAGGCAATGACTGAGCCTGGGGTTTGCTGCTGCTACCTCTGTCCCTGCTAAGACCTGCTTTTGGCTCGGGCCATAGGACCTTAGTATCCTGAGACATTTTAGATTCTTAGCTCCCAAGACTGATATGGTCAGAGCTCATCATGTCTAAGTTAAAAAGCTCAGAGACACTCCAAGTGGTGGCTTGCTGTCGGCCCATAAATGCAAGGAAAAGACCATTTCCTATGAAAAGGTGGTGGACCTGGACGTAAATCTAGGGAAGTTGTCTGTGAAGAGCTCCGAAGGCACAGCCCATAAAATGCCCAATACCTTCGCCTCATTTGCAGTCTATGACTAGAACACCAAGCAGTTTGGATTCTATGATAAGATGTTCTGACCACTCATGGACTCCGTCCTGCAAAGTTTTAATGGGACCATTTTGCCTATGGACAAACTGGGACTGGGGAAACCTACACTATGAAAGAAGTCCATGGTGACCCTGAAAAAAGAGGGATAATCCCCAATTCATTTGACCACATCTTTACCCACATCTCTTGATCACAGAATCAGCAGTACCTTGACAGGGCTTCTTTCTTAGAGATCTACCAGGAGGAGATCTGAGATCTGTTCTCAAAGAATCAGACCAAAAGGCTGAGTTCAAAGAGAGCCCTGACACAGTAATGTAGACAAAGACCTATCTTCCTTTGTCATCAAAAGCATGAAGGAGATAGAGGATGTGATGAATGTGGGGAACCAGAACCAATCTCTTGGTGCTACCAGCATGAATGAACACAGCTCATGTTCTTGTGCTACCTCTGTCATCACTATCAAGAGCAGTGAAGTCAGTCTTGATGGTAGAAAACCACATCCAGGTAGGGAACCTGGTAGATCTTGTTGGCAGTAAATGGCAAGTCAAGACCAGTGCACAGGGGAAAAACTGAAGGAAGCAACAAAGATCAACCTTCCCTTTCAGCCTTGGGTAATGCCATCTCTGCCCTGGTAGATGAGAAAAGCACTCACATTCCATATCCAGACTCAAAACTTACCAGGCTCCTCCCAGATTCCCCTGGTAGCGATGCGAAGATTGTACGGTAGCCAATGTGAGTCCTATATTACACAATGTAGAAGAGACTCTGACCACTTTGAGATATGCCACCCATGCCAAAACCATTGAGAACAAGCCAAGGGTCAATGAGGAACCAAAGGATGCCCTCCTTCAATAATTCCAAGAAGAAAATGCTCAACTCCAGGCCCAGCTGGAAAAGCAGTCCATTGGCAGGAGGAAGAGGCAAGAGAAGTGGAGGGAAAGTGATAGCAGTGGGGAGAGGGAGGAGAAACAGGAAGGAGAAGGGGGTGAGGAGAAAGGCAATGATGAGGATGATTACTGGAGGAAACAGCAAGAAAAACTGGATTGAGAAGCCAGGCCCTTGTAGAAGACCACAGCTTGGTTATAGAAGAGAAGATGAGGGGACTGGATTGTGGCTCAGTGACAGAGCATTTGCCTGGCATATGTGAGGCCCTGGGTTCGATCCTCAGCGCTGCAGATAAATAAATCAATAAAGGTCCATTGACAGCTAATACACACACACAC
>NW_026000019.1:13926699-14013298 GCF_001458135.2 Marmota marmota marmota
CACACACACACACATATATATATATATATATATATATATATATATATATATTAAGTGGGGAGAGAGAGGAGGGGAGAGAGAGAGAAAAGTTGAGGCTGCTAAATAAGAAGGAGAAAAAGATACATGGAGGACATGCAGCAGGAGAAGGATGCTGCTGAGATGCTAGGTGCCAAAATCAAGATTCCATGCCATTCCTAGGCCCTTTCCCCCATCACTGCTTTTTCTTTTACTTAAAAAAAAATACAAAGGCCAGGCACAGTGGTGCATGTCTGTAATCCTAGTTACTCGGGAGGCCAAGACAGAAGGATCCAAGTTAACAGCCAACCTGGACAACTAAGCAAGACCCTGTGTTAAAATAAAAAGGGTTGGGGGAATAACACAGTGGTAGAACACTTGCCTAGCATGCATGAGAGCCTATACTGAACACTACACACACACACACACACACACTCACGAAAAAGATACTAAGGATTTTTTTTGGTTAGCCATTTCCAACAGCTCCTTGTTCATCTAGCGCTCAATAAACATTTGTTGAATTGAATTAAAATGAAGAAAACAATTTTTTCAAATTTAAAAAAAAATTTAAAAATTGGATTTATAATAATAATTAAATATATGCACAGTATAAAGAACAGCAATAACACTAATACCCATGATGTATCCCCCCACACCAGACCTTAAATTATACTACAGAGCATATGGCATGGTATTGGCACCAAAACAGACATGAAGACCAATGAAACAGAATAGAAGACACAGAGACACACCCACATAAACAGTTATCTCATACTAGACAAGGGTACCAAAAAACATACATTGAAGAAAAGATAACCTCTTCAACAAATGGTGCTGGGAAAACTGGAAATCCATATGTAGTAGACTAAAATTGAAACCCTATCTCTCACCCTGCACAAAACTCAATTCAAAGTGGATCAAGGACCTAGGCATTAGACCAGGGTAGACCCTGTGCCTATTAGAAGAAAATATACAACCAACACTCCATCATGTCAGCTTGGTAACTGAGTTCCTCAATAGGACTCCTAAAGTGCAAGAAGTAAAACCAGGAATCAATAAATGAGATGGAATCAAACTAAAAAGCTTCTTCACAGCCAAGGAAACAATCAAGAGTGTGAAGAGAGAGCCTACAGAATGGGAGAAAATCTTTGCCACCTGCACCTTAGATAGAGCATTAATTCCCAGGATACACAATGAACTAAAAAACTTAACACCAAAACCCAAATAACTCAATCAATAAATGGGCAAAGGAACTGAACACACACTTCACAGAAGAAATATGATTGGTCGGGGCTGGGACTGTGGCTCAGTGGTAGAGTGCTCACCTAGCACATGCGAGGCCCTGGGTTCGATCCCCAACATCTCATAAAAATAAATAAATTAATTAAATAAAGGTATTTAAAAATGTAAGCATAATATATTATAAAAAAAGAAATATGATCGGTCAACAAATATATGAAAAAATGTTCAACATCTCTAGCAATTAGAAATATGCAAATTAAAACTATACTGATATTCCATCTCACTCCAGTCAGAATGGCAATTATCAAGAATACAAGTAACAATAAAAGTTGGAGAAGATGTGGGGAACCAAGTACACTTATATATTGCTGATGGGACTGCAAATTGGTGCTACCACAATGGAAAGCAGTATGGAATTCCTTAGAAAACTTGGAATGGAAAACATAAGAAGAGAGTACAATATCTAGACTACAAATGAAAACAATTCATACAATTTTCTTTCTCAGGTTTTAGTGAAAGGTATGCAGCAGAATCTTTAGAAGCTTCTGCTATTCCCTTCACTCAGAGGGTACACCTCATCCTGAATTTGGTTCTTACCGTTTCCTTCCTCTTCTTTAAAGTCCTTCCATATATGTATATAACTTTAAATAAAATAGAGGTCAGTTTCATGTGATTTCTTACTTTTCAAAAATGATTATTGGGGCTGAGGCTGGGGCTCAGCAATAGAGTGCTCGCCTAGCATGTGCAAGGTGCTGGGTTCAATCCTCAACACCACATAAAATTAATAAAGATATTGTGTCCAACTAAAATAACAATAAAAACTTAAGAAAATAATAAATAAAAACAATTACCAATGACTTTTTTACAATTCTGCATCAGGATGGATGTAACCTAGATAAGGTTTGACCATTCTAGAGGAATATGGGACAACTATCTCCACCTATTTTCTTTCTTCTCATCTTGTCAAATCTAGCATTATTTTAAGAACCATCTCATGAAATTGCCTTATAGAGAATTTGCAGTCATTTCAATGCCATTGAACTTTTTTCTTACATGGGTTGCTTTTACACTGGGTCTCATTAGGTGTCTGCCCTGAATTTGATCTATTTGTCCCTGAAGACAGAATATCATAGTAGTTGGGAGTTCAGGCTCTAGAGCAGACTTGCTAGGCATTACCTATGTAAACTTAGGCAAATTCCTTGAGTCCCAATTTCCTCATGTGAAAAATGAGGGTAATTATGGCCCTCTTTCATGAGATCACTGAAAAAACAGTGCTAATTACTCCTTTAGTAAATATCTGACACATAGTAATAAAAGAATGATAGCTGCTATTCTTTTAAATGTTATAATCATAGTATTATTAATGTTAATAACATTAATAAGGATAATCTATACATGTATCCCTGCTAATATTTCATTTGTTTGGATAAGCCTATCATTCTAGATTGATGCAATATTTGAATCTCTCAGTTTTTAAGTTTTTGTCAATTATTTTTGTTTTATCAACCAGAATATGGCATATTGCCTGACCCATAAGGTGTTCAAACTTTGCTTTAAAAATTAATATTTCCCGGGGCTGGGGTTGTGGCTCAGTGGTAGAGCATTTGCCTAGCATGCAAGAGGCACTGGGTTCAATCCTCAGCACCACATAAATGTAAAATAAAGATATTGTGTCCACCTAAAACTAAAAAATAAATATTTTTTAAAAAAATTAATATTTCCCTCCAGGCGTGGTGGTGCACACCCGTAATCCCAGGGACTTGGGGAACTGAAGCAGGAGGATCACAAATTCAAAGCCAGCCTAAGCGACTCAGCAAGACCCTGTGTCTAATTAAGATCTTTTAGTGAAATTTTAGAGTTTTCACTACTGTTTAGGTCTTATTCCTGTTTGTTTTGCCTCTGCATTTTAAATTGCTAATTATTGATGTATATTTGCTGGGTTCTGCAAACAGTATTTATCTTGTATCTAGCTACCTTAATAAAGGCTAATTAATTCAAATAATATTTACATTCATTTTTCCAGTTTTCTGACTAAATAATTTTATCACTAGCAAATAACAGAATTTTGCACCTTTCTTTCAGTATTTATACTTCTTGGTTATATCTGCATTTTATTATCTTAACTAATAAGTTCAGTGACAGCCGAAATTCTAGGAATAACAGAAAACCCTTTTCTCTTGAATGGGAATGTCTCTAACACGTCCCCAAGAATGCTCCAGATTTCTAATAATTATTTCTGTCAAGTAAATGAATTTTCCCAAATAAACAAGTCTTTATAAACCCTTCAGTATATTAAATTTATCTCTAACTTTAGGGCATCTGAACACTTTGACAAGGAAGGCTTCTACATTTTCATCAAATAATTGACAAGCTCCCATGGAAGGAAGGATCTAATATAAATGTATTATGCAGCTATCTCCATGGAGAACACTGTGACTTGCCACTAGTAGACTACCAAACTAATCCAACTAGACCAATTTTTTAGTCTATTATGGGGTCATAATTCACTGTTAATACCCATACGTCCCATATGTCAGAATAGGCAATCAAAAGGTAAACATTTTAGAAATATAGAATATTGTGGAACTTTGCAATTTCCCTAAAGAATTATCATCATGTTCCACTGCCACATTTTAATTCACTTGTTATATACCAAGGTAAAGAGACAGGGTGTGATATTCAGTGATCCTAATGATTCCATTATACAAAAAATAAGAACCACCTTTTCTAGTTTATTATTACATAAAGTTGAATTTTTAACATTTCCAAACAACAGAAAAAGAATTCTTGTTCATACTCTATATATTCTGGTGAAAAACAAACAAACTCTGAATTGTGCAATAGTTAGTACCTAACACAGAAAAGAAAAAGAAAAAAAAAATTTAACTTTCCATTTTCAAGGCACACAAAAGCTACCTTGTTTATCAATAAATATATACTTTATTCTTTTGTTGTTTTGTCTATGATTAAAATTGAAAAATGAAACTTTAACCAATAAACTTTGAGCTGTGGATCCAGAGAACAGTGGATCCAGAGAACAAACCTTCAGGGCCAATTCATATGTAGCTGCGCTCCATATATCTCTTTCTTCCATTAACTGTTTAATATCATTCTCCATCCTTCCTCTTTGTAATGTATATAAGTCATGGTATTCTTCTACAATTCTAAAAGAAAAATTAAGAAACAGCTATTTAGACATTTTTTAAAAAAGAGGACTATTATAAAATAGGCAATTTCTTCCTTTAAAATTTGTCACAATATGGTATAACTGATATTGATATCGTCTGTATATACTATATAGAATGAAATAGAAGAAAATGTTTCGTTCATAAATCTTTTATCTATTCACTAAACTTTTAACAATATGATATCCCAATGAATTATATATATATATATATATATATATATATATAGTTATATAGTTATATATAGTTATATATAATGATAAATTAGAATACAAGTAACAGTAATATAGCAGTTTTATTGTTATGCTTCTTTGACCATAAACTTAGGCTTCTTTATTAAAGGCATAAATCCCAATAACTGTGAGCCTCTAAATTTTAAATTTTAGCCAAGTGTTATGGCACATGCCTGTAATTTCAGCAACTCGGGAGGCTAAGGTAGAAGGAGGGCGAGTTCAAAGACAGCCTCAGCAACTTAGTAAGGCCCTGTCTCAATAAAAAAAAATAAAAAGGGGGACTGGAGTTGTGGCTCAGTGGTAGAGCATTTGCCTAGTATGTGTGAGGCAACACATAAAAATAAATAAAATAAAGGTCTATCAACAACTAAAATAAAAAAAATTTTAATAAAAATAAAATAAAATAAAAAGGGCTGGGAATGTGGCTCAGTAGTTAAGTGTCCTTGGGTTCAATCCCTGGTACTAAATTAACTAAGTGATTAATTAATTTTAAATTATACATAATTAGTACAAGATTAAAAGAAATTCCTCCCAGCCCACCAAAGGCTTAAGTATAAAAAGCTCTTTGTTACTCATTATTTCTTCATGTCTACCAGAGCATATCTTTTCCTTTTAAGTTACACTGAAGCTTCTCTCAAAATTAAAAATTTCTGAAATTAAATGCAAACACAGAAGTTTTAAAGTGACAAATAGTATCTCACAAATCTTTTAGAATACTTCCTCCTAAGGGATATTAACTCTTTTAAAGGCTCCTTCTATTTGGAAATTTCCATTTGTTCAAAATCAATAAGAAATACAAGCCGGGTAAAGTGGCAACACCTGTAATCCCTGTGGCTCTGGTGGCTGAGGCAAGAGGATCGCGAGATCAAAGCCAGCCTCAGCAAAAGCAAGGTGCTAAGCAACTCAGTGAGACCCTGTCTCTGACAAAATACAAAATAAGGCTAGGGATGTGGCTCAGTGTTCAGGTGCTCCTGAGTTCAATCCCGGATACCCTAAATAAATAAATAAGTTCACACAGGTGAATATACATGTAAAAATTCATTAAGTAATACCTTTAAGATTTGTGCACTTTAGTGTCTGAGAGTTAGAAAACAATTTTTAAAAAGGAATTAATGATCTTAAAAAATAAGAGCAAAAGCAAAAAAATTCAGAAACAACCTCAATATCTAATAACAAAAGACAGAATGGCCAGATAAAATATGATTAAGTTCTATGATAAAAGCACTCTTGCAGCTGATACTTTGATACCTAGGAAAACATTTCATTTTATGGCATAAAATGAAAAAATGATAAAAAATATATATTCAGTTTTATTTCATTTTTATTAAAAATGCATAGAAAAGGAAAATAAATAAACATTAATAACAGTTAACCTTAGAAGAAAATAATTATGGATATTCTTTATTTTATATTTATGTATTTCCATATTTTCTAAATTTTCAATTAAAAATCAGTTATGAGAAAAAAATATTAAAAAATTTCAAATCGCACAAAAAGATAACCATCCCACTTTAGAACCAACATTTTTGTTTTTGAACCAACAGTGATAAAGAAAACAAAACTTCCTTCTCCTTTTTCATCTCTTCCTTTCTGATTTGAGAAAGTGCTATTTTTTTTTGTTTGAGTTTGTTTTTTTTTTGGTCTTATAATGCCCATTAGTTCAAGGCCAGGCTGAGCAACTTAGCAAGACCCCTGTCTCAAATGAAAAATAAAAGGGGCTGGAAATGTAGTTCAGTGTAAAGTTCCCCTTGGTTCAATCCTCAGTACCAAGAAAAAAAAAAAAAGGAAGACAACGATTATGGAATAGTTATATAGGAAGATGTGAAGGATAAAACAGTACAGAAAACAATAGTATATACAAAAGTATATACAATGAATAAGTTACCTCCTCTTATTCTAGTAAATAATTTGAATTGTTTTATATATATATACATGCACACACACACACACACATACACACACATCTATGTGGTATAAGAACACAGTTTTTAATTTAAATTTTATATACTGGTATTTCTTTGCATTTAAAAAATAAATAAAATCATTCTTCAGTAAGTTTTTTTTTTTTTAAGCCTAAGCACAGGCTAGATTAAAAGAGACATAAAGCAAAATGCCATGTGTGGTCCTAGATTGAATACTGGTTTAGACAACCCAACATAAAAGACATTTTGGAAACAAAAGGGAAATTTCAAATATGATCTAGGTAATCTATGAAAATGTATCAAATAGATAGGGATTCCTAACTGAAAAAGAAACTGACCAAAAAACAGTATATACAATACAGTTTTAGTATTAAAATATGTATACATGTAAGCACATGTATACTGAAGCAAATATCCACAATAATACACATTAAGGTATTTATAGTAGTGGTAGTTGGTAGTGAGATTATGGTTTTCTCTTCACTTTTGTTTGTATTTTTACCTTATTTACAAGGCATATTTGTCACAACTGTTTTTTGTGGGGGTGGGAGGGTATTGGGGATTGAACTTAGGGACACTCAACCACTGAGCCACATCCCCAGCCCTATTTTGTATTTTATTTAGAGACAGGGTCTCACTGAGTTGTTTAGCGCCTCACCATTACTGAGGCTGGCTGTGAACTCGTGATCCTCCAGCTTCAGCCTCCCAAGCCGCTGGGATTACAGGCATGTGCCACTGCACACAGCTTGTCACAACATTTTTAACCAACAAAAGATGTAATCAGATATGAAATTACAGCCTATGGATCAAATCTTGCCTATCATTTGTATTTTTGTATAACCCACAAGTTAAGAGTTTTACAATTTAATTTTTTAAATTTTATTTTCCTTAATGTATATATTATATATGAGGGGAAAACTGGGGATTGAACCCAGGGGCACTATACCATGTTTTGTCCCCAGTGTTTTTTATCTCAAGACAGGGTCTCATTAAATTGCTGAGGTTGACCTTGAATTTCTAGGCCTCCCACCTCAGCCTCTGAGTCCCTAGGATTACAAGCAACCACACCAGGTTCCTTTTCACACTTTTGGATGGTTAAAAGAACCAACAGAATATGGGTGCAAATTAAAATAAAAATAAAGTTTAATTAAAATTAAAATGGTTGGAGACATAGCTCAGTAGTAGAGTGCCCCTGGGTTCAATCCCAGTACTACCAATAAAAAGAAAAAGAAAAAGAGAAAAAAACACATCTCACCATCTGACCCTTTTCAGAAAAAGTTTACTAATCCCTGAAATAGCATAAAAACATTAAGACCTCAGTAGATTCATTACTTCTAAAAAAAAGAACTAGATTCACCACAGAACTAATTAAAGAAATGCAATAAAAAAACAAATACCTTTTCTTACCTAGCAGATTGATAAAAGATATTAGCAAGAGAGAGCTCTCATATCCTGATACACTGGTACAACCACATGGTATAACTTTTGGCAACATCTAGCACAGCAAGGCTATGCACATCCTGTGACCCAGTAATCCCACTTATAGGTTTACACCTCTCAAAAACTCGCTCACAAAAAAGACATTTATAAAGTGTACATTTCAACAATGCCTCGAAGAGATGCCATATGTAAACAACTTAGAATAGTGTCCGAGATGTCACTACATATGCTCAACAAATGCTAGGGATTATTATTTTATTAACTGAAAAATCAATTCATACTATTGAATGGATCCATAAATTATTAGTCATATGACTTAATATACACAGCAGTAAAAATAAATTTATTTATTCTGTATGAATCATGGACAAATCTCAAAACTGTAGTATTGGTTGGTAAAAGCAAATTTTACAAACATAAAATGACAATATATATTGGGTTTTAATATATAAAGATGTAGAAAACATAAAAACAGGAAAATCACATAACTGCTGACTAGTAATTAATTCTGAAGAGTGAAGAAGGCTAATGGAGATAGCTCTTAAATTTTTTAAATATTTTGTTTCCTAAAAAAAAGGTATGAAGCTGGACATGGTGGCACACAGCTGTAATGCCACAGTGCAAGGCAAGAAGAACACAAGTTTGAAGCCAACCCTGGCAACTTAGCAAGACCCTATTTCAAAACAACATATAAAAAATGCTGGGGATGTAGCTAGCTCAGGAAGAAAGCTACATCCCCAACAAAAACAATATGGGGCAAGTATCACATGATAGTAAACATTTGAAAATTAGGATGGAGTATGCATGAGTGTTTGCTATAATGCTTTATTTTTCTGAATGTCTGAACATTTCATAACTTATAAAATTTTACAAAAAGGGAAACAGAATAAAAATATATCGTACTGTCAGGGCACTGAGTAGGTGCCAAGCACCATTCCAAGTGCTTTATTTATATTAATACCTTTAGTCCTCATAATAACCCCAAAAAGGTAGGTGATATTATAATCCCAATTTTATGGGCAAACTAAGACTCAGGAAAATAAAGCAACTTCCCCAAAGTTGCAAAGATATAGTATGGTTCCAGAATTTGTGCTATGCACACTGCCTCTCTATACTTTCTACTAGAAAACCAAAAAGGAATAACCTTCAAATGTCATTCAACAAAATGATTAAGGCTAAAACAAACAATATGCCTACAAGAGAAAAATCACATTTTCTTGAGTTTAATCCCCAGCAAGGAAAAAAAATCACATTTTCTTTCCACCTATCACCCAAATTCAGATGAAGTAAATTATACGTGTTTTGGGAATTTAAAAATTTAGCTAGCATTATATGTTATTTCAGAAGCTGTAGAATCTTCTCCCTTTTCCCCTACATAATATACATATACCTTAAGCAACTTACCTAGCATTCTTTTCAGCATCTAAAAGAGCTTGTGCTAAATCTTTGTGGGCTTTCTCTGCTTCCTCTGTTAATTTAATATCCTGCGCCCGAACCAGACACAGTTCCCTGTCAAAATAAAGCAAAAAAATTTCAAAATCACAGTTGGAGACTTCCACAAAGTTTCTACCCAGGAAATCAGGTATCTTCTTCTTGGTTATTGTGTGTATTGCCCTAGTTTTTCCATCCCATAACATCAAGAAATCTTCAGTTTAATGCTTTTCCAGCTGAGCTCTCTCATCTACTTGCAAACCAAGAAATCTAGTATGCATTCTAGATAGACTCTTGTGAGGTTTAGCAACTGACTCACATTGGCAGGAAAAGGCAGAAAGAAGATATAATGGGGTATCCCCTAAAGTAAAGTGGAGACAGATGCTGATGGACAAGGCCACCACTCTGCTCTACCCCACTCTCTGATCTGCCTATACTGTCCTCTTTATTCTTTCCACTAGTCATCTTGTTACCAGGTTAGATAATCACGAATCTTGATTGCTATATATTATTTATTCTCTTTAAAATTTGAACCTTAACATCCATAGTTATGGTAATGCTCTGTAAATCTGATTAAGATAAATATCTGTATCTTGGAAGAGAGAGCAAGAGTCTCTTCCCTATCAAATATGCGTAGATCTTAAGTTCTACATTAACCTGTGTGACTCATTTCTCTTCACTTACCCCTACTGCAATATCCAGTTCTTTCCATTTGCTTGCTAAACATGAAAGAAGACAAGAGTTTCCACCTTTATCCATTTATTCTCCATCAATATTTTTTACTCTTTAGACAAATGTCTCTGACTTTTTTGTGTGTGTTTAGGATAATCACACTTTTTACCTGGTCAGTTCTTCAATAACATTCGTGAAATTATACAATTCTTCTAAAATGCGCTGGTCCATCATTCGCTGAGCTACCAAGTCTTTGTAGAAGTCAGTCATCTCCTGGGCAATCTGGTCAAGCATTTGCACATACCTCTCTCTGAATGAGAAACAAGGGGAACACAATATCATGCAAAAGCAAAATGCAAACTTCCCTTTCAAAGTGGCAGAAGCCCAAAGTGGCTCCAAAAATCCTGAAATGGCTCAAAGAAGCTGAAGAATGAGGAGGAAAAGGAAGGGTGAGGCCCAGCATACACTTAGCAGGGATCACAATTCAGGACCCATAGAGTCCAAGAGTTCATTTCTCTTTTTCACCTAATGATGGTAAAAAGCAGCCAGTGCTGGCCCAAAGTGGAAGAGGACTGGGTGTCAGTAGAGGGGGGAAAATCACAAAAGGAAAGAAAAAGGGAGCCAGAAAATATATGACAGAAAAAGTAAAGAAAAGAAATACTAAACAGACATTCATAAAACATATGTGGGAATAACAACAGGGAAAAAGAAAGGAATCTTGGCTGTGTTTTTCCGCCATGTTCATACAAGTGAATGAATAATTGTGGAAAATTATAACCAGAGCCATAATTATTCGGAATATTATAATTGAAATGTAAAATAAAAATAAGGACCTCTTTTTATTTCTTCTTCCAGATTATAAATGCTGTGGGGAAAGGAACTATCTCTTATATTTTTTATATTAGGATGGTTTGTTTTCATTTTCCATCCCTAGAGATTTGTATTCTTTTTGCAAACCCAGTAATGCTTTGTGAAGTTTGAGCCTATGGATAAAATTGTGTAAACAGTAGGGATCTAGTGGTATTGGAATGGGAAGGACCTTCAGAGTTTCTAGTCCCTATATTACCAGGAGCAAATTTCCCTTTCAAACAGAGTACCTGATTTATGGAAGCTGGTTTTCTGCTGACAGTGCTGAGAAACTCATCCAACAGAGTTCCTTGAATTTAGTGAGTTTTTTTAATAAATAATCAAATTCATAAATAACAACACTTTCCTCAAAACTAACTAAATGTAAAAATACACCTGTTTAAAAATAAACAAAGGACTTTAATTCAAAGAAGTCTTTTTTTCTTTTTTCTTTTTTTTTGCTTCTAAATAAAACCAAATGAGATTATCTGGAAATCACCATAGATGAAGTATAGATACTATAACTTACTTCTACTGATAGTAAAAGTGATCTAGGTATTATATCCTAAGCATGAAGTCTGATAACTGTAATATCTTTTAATTGAACTGGTCATTTAGACTAATCTCTCACCCACTGAAAGAAAGGATTATCTAGCCCTTATTTAAACACTTAAAGTAACAGGAAACTCATAAATTCAATATAGAGCTCAAACATTGGAAAGTATCAATTTTAGGACTTCTGCTCCTGGTAATATAGGGACTAGACACTCTGAAGGTCCTTCCCATTCCAATACCACTAGATCCCCCACTGTTACACCATTATATCCATAGGCGCATACTTTACAAAGCGTTACTGGGCCTGCCAAAAGAATACAAATCTCTAGGGATGGAAAATGAAAAGAACAAACAAGAAACGAGTGGTATGGGAGATAGTTGTGTTTCAGTAAGCAAACCCAGGATCAAAGTCGCCCCAGGAAGAATATCAACATTGGGATGCAGAGATAGGTCTCGGGCCCACTTCAAAATGGGAGACCAGGGCAAGCACAGGACTGCCACAGGAAGCCTGTGTCCCAGAGGGAGCAAATACAGATTCTCTTTTCAGAAAGGAATCCCTGACTTATGCCCTGAGGATTCCACAGTTAAGATCTTCCCAGTATGAGCTTCACAATGAAGAATACTAATGTTAATAAATCATCATGAAAATGACAGAAAGCTGACCAACACTGTTTACACAGTTAGTCGTGTAGTTCTTTGCCCTGCTGCTTCTACCACTCTTGGCTTGTTTCTTAGATTGACAACTCAGACCTTAGTTGTCCCTATCCTCATTCTGATTTGGCACTTTGGGTTTTCCACGGTATTCTAACTACTTTATTGTATCTAATCTTAATGGCTTTCCTCTGAGTTTCTCAGTACTAGATAACAGAAAATCAGCTTCCATAAATCAGACAGTGACCAGATTTATACCTCATTTAGAAGAAACCAATATTCAGAGAGATCTAATAATTTTCCTCTTGCCCCAGAGCAAGTCAACATAGATATATATTATTCTTTTCAACTTTTTGGAAAGTACTACAGTTATAAGAAGAATTATAGTAACAATAGTATTTGTCATCCTTGTTGCTAATAATTATATTTATTAACAACCTACCTCAGCATTCTCATTTAAAAAAACCTCACTGCATTCCTATGAAGTATCTCAATACTTGGTACAGCGTAGGTACTCAATAAAAATTGTTGGCTTATGAATGAATAGATAGAAAAAATGAAAACTTTCACAGTAGTTATTATTTTTCACTTACAAATGAGAAAAGTAAGGCTCACATGTTTAACAAGATTTCATACCAACATGAAGAGTAAACTATAGAAAACATAATAAGGGGCTGGGATTGTGGCTCAGGGGTACAGTGCTTGCCTAGCATGTGCAAGGCCCTGGGTTCAATCCTCAGCACCACATAAAAATTAATAAAATAAAATAAAGATATTGTGTCCAAACAAAAAATAAATATTTTATAAAAATAAAATGAAGATATTGTGTCCAACTACAACTAAATATTTTTTTAAAAAGAAAATATAATAAAATGCAACTAGGTTCCTCATTATCAGTACAATGGAGAATTGTTTTTGTGGCTTTCTCAAAAGTAGATATAAACATAATTCTAATATGAAATCCAAAAGTTGGAACATTCCAATAATAGCTCTAACCTGATTTTGGACAGCAGTTCTCCTCTATCTGCACAGTCCACACTGACCTGCCGAATAAGTTCATGAAAGACTGTATTGTAAATTGTCTGCTCCTTCTTCAAAATATGTAGTAGCTGGTGCATCTGGCAGAAAATAAGCAAATTAATCAGCATTATCACAGTCTTACCAGAAAAAAAAAAAAACATTTTAGGAGGTAAGTACTCTAAACATGAACAAATTTTAGTAACTCCTTGATTGACATGTTCATACACATTTACAAAAATGATGATTTTTAAAAACCTCTCTAATTGTGCATCTATTTGTGGTGCATAGAGGTCATCACAATATTACTTTTATGTGATACCTGCTAAAAATACAAAACATGAATCTAATCATGAGCATATACATCAGACAAATCACAACTGAGAAACATTCTATAAGTTATTCTGTAGAATAAAGAAGCCTGTGCTCTTCAAAATACCAAGGTCAATAAATACAAAGAAAGGCTGAAGAATTGTTTCAAATTAAAGTTGTCTAAAAAGAGGCTGAGGTTGTGGCTCAGTGATAGAGCACTTGCCTAGCATATGTGAGGCACTGGGTTCAATTCTCAGCACCACATATAAGTTAACAAATAAATAAATGTCCATTAACAACTAAAAAAAAAGCTGTCTATAAAGTAATATGACAACAAAAAGCACTGTGTGGTCCTGGGATGCTAGACTAGGAGGGAAAGGTAGCTATAAAAGACATCATAGGGATTGGGTGTGGTGGCACACACCTATAATCCCAGTGGTCAAGAGGCTGAGACAGGAAGATTGTGAGTTCAAAGCCAACTTCAGCAACTTAGTGAAGCCCTAAGCAATTTAGCTAGACCCTGTCTCTAAATAAAATTAAAAAAAGGGCTCCAGATATGGCTCAGAGGTTAAGCACCCCTGAGTTCAATCCCCAGTACCCAAAAAAAGCCATTATAAGGACAATTGATTAAATATAAAATTTGAGCATGAACATCAGATAATTCTATAATATCTGTGTTAAATTTCCTCATTTTTTTGGTTTTTGGGTTTAAGTTCCTTTTTTATTTGTTCTAATTAGGTATACATGACAGTAGAATGCATTTTGACACATCGTAAATGGAGCATAACTTCTCATTTGTCTGGTTGCACATGATGCAGAGTTATACAGGTCATATAATCATATACGCACATAAGTAATAATGTCTGATTCATTCTACTATGCTTCCTACCCTCATACCTTCTCTCCCCTCCCTTCATTCCCCTATGTCTAATTCAAAGTACTTCTATTCTTCCCTAGACCCCCACATTGTGAATTAGCATCTGCATATCAGAGAAAACATTCAGCTTTTGGTTCTTTGGGATTGGCTTATTTTGCTTAGCATAATATTCTCTAGTTCCATCCATTTATCAGCAAATGCCATAATTTAATTCTTCTTTAAGGCTGAGTAATATTTCATTATGTGTATATATACCACAGTTTCTTTATCCATTCATCTGTTGAAGGTTACTTAGGTTGGTTCCATAGCTTAGCTATTGCAAATTGAGCTGCTATATAAACATTGATATGACTGTGTCACTGAGTATGCTCATTTTAAGTTCTTTGGGTTAAATTTCTTGATTTTAATAACTAGATTATGGATATTTAAGAGAATATTCTTGTTAGTAGGAGTAAACACTGACATATTTAATGGTAAAGAGGTTTGATATCTCCAACTTACTCTAAAATGGTCAAGGAAAAAAACTGCATATATAGAGGAGAGAGAATGACAAAGCAAATAAGGTACAATGCAAACAACTGGATGGAGAATCTGGGTGCTATGCTTTCAATGTCCCCTTCAAGATTCATGCTGAAGTATAACTGCCATTGTGATATTTAAAAATGGGGTCTGTAGGCAGTGATTGGATTAATGCTATTGAGGAAGTGAGGTAGTTATCACAGGAATGGGCTCCTGATAAAAGAATGAATCCAATCGATTTCTTCTCTCTCTCTCTCTCTCTCTCTCTCTCTCTCTCTCCTGTGAGATCACTTGCCCCTCTACCTTCTACTATGGAATGACACTGCATGAAGACTCTCACCAGATGCTGGTGCCATGTTCTTGGACTTGCCAGCCTCCAGAACTATGAGTCAAATAATCCACTAATGTTGATTATTGGATTACCACATCCAGATTGTGGTACTCTGTGATAACAGCAGAAAACAGACGAAGATCCCAGGTAAAGGCCACATCAGAGTGCCTTGTTTCAAATTCTATGCAAGTAAAAATGTATAAAACAGAAAAGAAATAGCCCAAAAAGTCTATATCTAAGACTGAGAGAGTTCTTTCATTAAATACAAATGAAAGTGACAAGTGGTAAAAACATGTTTAATGGAACATAAAATAATGAGAGTCTTAAAAATAACAAATGCTGAGGAAATGCCAAGGAAGAATGAAAGGGGAACTCAGCCAAGATATGAAATCAAACTCAGTGTTCATCATGACTGAAAAGATAATATTGTATACATACACAATTGAAAATTATTCATTCATTAAAAAGAATGAAATTCTTGCAGTTAGAAGAAATGACTTCTAGAGCACAGTAGAGTTAACTATGATTGACAATTAATGCATATATCAAAATAGCCAGTAGAGAGGATTTTAAATTTTCTCAGTAAAAGAAATTATAAATGTTGGAGGTGCTGATCTGATCATTGCACATTTTATACATACTTCAAAATATCACATTGCACCTACCCAATAAATATACATAATCATTATGCCAATTAAAAGTAAAAATGAATAACTAACAAAGGTCTTAAAATCACTGATGCATTATGTTCAATGAAGTACAATAGTAATAATACAGCCATGTTTTTGTTGCATAAAAACATTTCCGTCAACAGCAAACCACATATATGAGGATGATCCCTATTGGAGCTGAAAAATTCCTCTCACCTTTTAATTTTAATTAATTTTCACTGTCCTTTTCGGTAATTAAATACATAAATACTAACCATAGTGTTGCAACTGCCCATGGTATTCAGTACATTAACTTGAAGTAGTAATAGGATATGCCATATATCCTAGGTGTGTAGTAGTCTAGGTTTGTGTATACAGATTTTTGTAAGTATACACTATGATACTGACACAGTGACAAAATTGCCTAACAATGTATTTCTCAGAGTATATCCCCATTATTAAGCAATATATAACTATACTAAAAAATAATTATATAGTGTTTACTATGTGCAAGTACTTTATAGTTATTATTTCATTTCATCTCACATTAACCCCCATGAGGTAGATACTATTATTAACTATGATTTACAAATTAGGAAACTAAGGCAAAAGGACATTAAATGATTTGCCCAAGGTCACCCACTAATAAATGGCAGAGTCAGTATTCCAGCCCAGGCATTTTGCTTCCAGAGTACATGCTCTACTTCTGGGTTACACTGATCTTTACAATTACCTTGGTTGGTCCTCTATATTCCTCATTTTCTACACCAGCCCTCTCCAGCATAATATCCATCACATCATTCAGCTTGATCACTTCTACTCTTTTATTAGGTTTCCTAAAAGATTAAGGTGGTAGACTTATACAATTAGCATTACAAAAAGTCATCTCAAGTGACAAAAAGAATGTAAAACTTTTAATGAAAATGTATATATGATGTAATATTAATGGTGTTTTAAAGCATTAAACATACACCTGCTGATAGAGTAGGATATAAGTAATACAGTGAAAAATTAAAAATAAGAAAATTGCAAATAGCATGATCTTTTTTTCTTAAAATAATTATCCCCTTCAAAGATTCCATAGAACTATTGTGTAGGATGATTAACATCGGTTACCTCACAAGGTAGGAGAAGAAAAAGAACAAAGAAAGATAAACTAGCAAAATGGAGAAATACTAAAGATTAAATGTAGAATATAAAAGAATTTTACAGTACTTAAATAAAGTTGATAAATTAACATAAATTTAAATATACAATTGGACATATAAACATTGTTTATATGACAGAATTATAAGCAATTACTGTTATAATATTTTACTTAATAAAATACCAGTAAAAATAAATATATGTGTATCTAATTATTCTAAAAATACTTGAGAAAATAAATTCTACTCACATGGATGGGAAGAGTAACAGCCTGTTTTCACTATCTGTCAGGAGAGTAGTATATTTGCTACAATTAAAAAAAAATGAGTGAATGTTATTTTAAGAAACTATTTTGAGATGTAGCTCAGTGGTAGGGCATGAGCTTAGCATGCACAAGGCCCAGTACAGATAATACTCTGGCCTGTTTATCAATTCGCATACCTAATACCCAGAATCTTGGTTTCTAAGTATCGTTCTCTACTAAAAGAAATCAGAATAAATCACATGATAAAATTAAAACCTAATGGAGCCAGGTACAGTGGCACACACATGTAATTCCAGCTACTCTGAGGCTGAGTCAGGAGGATCCAGAGTTCAAGACTAGCATGGGCAAATTAGCAACGTGTCTCAAAATAAAATATAAAAAAGAGCTGGAGCTTTAGTTCAGTGATAGAGCACCCTTGGGTTCTATCCCCAGTTCAAGAAAAATACTTCATGGAATGTAGAAACTTGAAGGTGATGATAAAGGCCTGCCATTTGCAGACAAGACAATACCAAATATCTATAGACATCTACAAACTTAGATATAATGACATTTGTCATATTTGGAACATTTTAGTAAAGGAGATTTTATCACATTCCTTGATGTGTCAAAGTTTGAAAATTTCAATTCAATAAAATTCAATAAAAGAAAAAAAACATGTCTTTTTAGCTATTTCAAAGGTGAAAGGAGGGGCTGGGTTTTTAGCTCAGTGATAAAGGGCTTACCTAACATGCGCAAGAACCTGGGTTTAATCCTCAGCACCACGAAAGAAAAAAAAGAAAAAAGGTAGAAGGCTGTCCTAAGAATATTGAAGTCAACAAATTTAACTTACTAAACAGGTTATAAACTGTTTAAGAAGCTATTATAAAACTAGAACCCATCTTTCCTGATGCCTGGGTTAAAAAACATACATTTAAAGTATTTGTATATGTGTAAAAGCAAACAGAACAAAATATAAATACCCAGTGAATCAGGATAAAGAGCATGTGGGA
The DNA here is from genome assembly GCF_001458135.2 of Marmota marmota marmota. Classification (NCBI taxonomy): domain Eukaryota; kingdom Metazoa; phylum Chordata; class Mammalia; order Rodentia; family Sciuridae; genus Marmota; species Marmota marmota. The sequence goes on from NW_026000019.1 coordinate 13,944,998, forward strand.
GTTCCTTGTCCTACTTTTGTAATTTTTTATCAGTTATCAGAATTATATAAAAAACAACAGAAAGTAACCCAAAAAATGCATTCCACATAGTTGTACTTTCAAAATACTGTTCTTATAAGGAAATGCCATGTTATTATATAATATATAAGATCCAAAGAATGACATCCTCTGAATATTTTATTAAAAAACCATAGTCCAAAGTTCTAGTTTTTTAAACTATAAAACAATTAAATGTTGCTTCAGAAAATAAAAGCAAGATCTCATTGTCAATCAGACAAACAGGAATCAATGACTGGTCTGCAGTCTGGAGCAAATCCCTGAGTGTGCAATATGAAATCCTGACTTTATTTACTTTGTCTGCGTGGTCATTGATCATAACCATTCCTAAAGGACATGGTCAAGCATTCAGAACAAAAAAGCACTCAGAAAAAATCCCATTTTTATTTATTTTTATTGGTGCATTATAATTGTACATTGTAAGATTCATTATGCTATATTCATACATGCACATAATTTGATCAATCTCATTCCCCAAAACCTTCCCTTTCCCTCCCTTCCTCCTTCCCCTGATCCATCTATTCTACTCATCTCCTTTCTAGTATTTTTATTATTATTATTACTATTATTATTATTATTTCAATCAATATATAACTTCATATATGTATACACACACACACACACACACATACACACACGGGATTTACTGTGGTCTAGTCATACACGGTGTGGTAGATTTCATTCCCCAAAGTTCCATTTTTTAAAAAATTCAAAATTAAATGGCAGGAAAAGATAGAGAAGAGTTAATTACTAAAATACCAAACGTTTTTAAGTCTTTCTCATTAGTTGTGGCATCTTTCTTAAATTGTATTAGGGTGGCTAGCCCAAATATTTTCACACTACATGAACATGATGTACTGCTCTCAGGTTCTTCTGTGTGTGGGAAGGGGGAACAACGGTTGGGCACCTCAGATATTCAATACACAACATAGTACTCACTTGTCATAACACTCCAAACCTGAAACTCCTGTACTTGACACGATATGAAATTCTTCAGGAATCAAAGTATCTGTTAATGTCTTTGGCTGAAAAGAAAAGAAAATGAAGACCATCTAAATAGATGAAAAAATTAAATTGCACAAATACTAATTTCTATCCCAAAGGTATACTATTTATTGAAATATTTTGATTAGAGAAATAACAATATTAGCAATGTGGGTCAATACAGATGACAAAAAAAAATTAAGCAGAGCACATGTTAAAAATAACCATGAGTTAGAGAGCAACTTTAGTTCTAGTACAATCAGCCCTTGATATGTGCAGGGGGTGGTCCAGGCCCCCATACAGATGGAAAAAAAAATTGTTATACTGAATGGTTTTAGGGAATAATGACAAGAAAAGGACTTATATTCAGCACAGAGACAATATTTTTTTCAAATATTTTCTATCTGTGGTTTGTTGTATATGCAGGTGGGGAATCCTCAAGCGTAGAGGGCCAACTGCATTTAGAAATTCATTAACTCTTTTTTTATTTGATTCAGTAGGAAGCTTAAAATTCAATTTAGCAACATACCAAGGATAAGAATTCTACAAAATTACATGTGGATTTCTGTGAGGGGAAAACCTAGTCTCCCATACTTTTCTAGATTAAAGCAGATAACTGTGGTTTGAAAAATGGCTTAAATATCTTTAATCTTTTCCCACTAACTACCCTTTTAAAGAAATAATTGGAAAGCTCTATGAAAACAAATAAACAATGCAGTGTTATAGTGTCAGATTGCCTTATATTTGGGGGAAATTATTTTTAAAACAAAGAAGGAGAGATGATTTTTCAAATACTTTACCTTATGAGGCACCATGGCACCATCATGTGACTCTAATGAACGGTCCATACGTGGAGGACAAACTACATTCTCTCTAATCTCTCCTTTTACACATTTTATGTCATACAGAAAAGAAATGTCCCTAAAAATTAGAAAATATAGATATATAAAAATATATTTTAAAAAATAACTGTTCTGTCTAGCTAACTAAATACAGATGGTAAAGAGTTGTTATGCGGGGCTGGGGATGTGGCTCAGGCGGTGGCGCGCTTGCCTGGCATGCGTGCGGCCCAGGTTCGATCCTCAGCACCACATACAAACAAAAATGTTGGGTCCGCCGAAAACTAAAAAATAAATATTAAAATTCTCTCTCTCTCTCTTTAAAAAAAACAAAAAAAAAGAGTTGTTATGCTAAATTGTTTAGGGAATGATGAGAAGAAAAAGCCTTACATATTCAGTATAGACACATATCTTACCAGTGAGTAAAATGTCATTTATGTCAGGAAAAACTGATCTCCTTACCTCATACTCTCCTGAGGCACTAGGTACAAGTTCCCATGCATTCTTCCTCTTTTCTATCTGATATTTCTCATTCTCATCACAAACTCTTTCTTTTCCTTCCATCTCAGATTAAGATACTGTTTCTATGGTTATTCCTTCCACTTATGTACCTTCATTACATCTTTGCCCATACCCTCACAGCTCCTGTTCCATCAATCATAATTTCTGTGTATTTCCTACAATTTTAGTCTTTTCTCTAAAAATCTTTTTCTTGACCAGGCATTACCAGTCTGTGCATGACTGTATTATATGGCTGACTGGCTATCTATCTATCTATCTCTTGCTTTCTGTTAAATATCAAACTTCCTAAAATTTCCCTTCAATCTAATTCCTACCCAAACATCCCCCAAAACCATTCTCCAAAAAGCTGATGATACTTCCCACTGCCAAGTTAAATAATTTCTTATTAGTTATCTTCCACTACACTGTGGAATATTTTCTAGGACTGATCATCTCTGTTTAAAAACACTCTCCTCCTTAATTTCCTGTGGTACTAGATGCTCCTGGTTTATCCTTTCTACTTTCTTAGACTTCTTTGTGCTCTCCTGCTACTAAATGGAAGTACTCTACAAAGCTGCATCCTCATCCCTTTTACTCTTCTTTCCCCTACATTTTCTTCCTTGACAATATCATCAAATCTCACATTATCATAGATGTTACCCTGTAGGCACAACTAAATCGTTCTTCCGTTCCTTCTTTTCCCCCTCTAGTATTCACTGTCAATTAACACCACCACTCTCTTCACCAAAATCTCAACATCTATAATCAATCCCTTCCCATCCTTTGTACCTAATATCCAATCTACTGCTACCACTTATTCTTTTTTCCCCATGGTTTTATTGAGGTATAATTGAAGTACAATAAAATGCATATTTGAAGTATGCAATTTGATCAGTTTTTGCATGTATGTAACCAAAACAATCAATACAAAAAGTATTTCCATTACTTTTTCTAAAATTTGACATCATGCAGACTGTAATTCCTGCATGATTTTTTACATCAGAAACCAATTACCTTAAGATATACAGAACCCCACCCCCATGCCAACTATTTCAAAATTAAATGGCACATTTATAAATATTTCTGAGGTCAAGGAATAAAGCACAAGGAAAGTAAATAAGAAGTGCTTTGAACAAAGTGATAATAAAAACTTAAAATACTAGGATCTCTGGGATTAAACAGTACTCAGATGAACATTTATAACTTAAAGTACTTGTATCAGAAAGAAGCTAGAATAACAACCAAGTTATTTTCAAATTAAGTAGTAGGAAGGAAAAATAAGAGTAGGAACAGAAATATATGATCTAGAGAAGAAATAATATAGCTAAAATTTGATAAAAATCAAACAAGTCTAAAGAAAAAATAAGAACACACAATTTAATACCAATGGAAAGGGAGCTATCAAAATAATCCCATAGATGCCAAAAATATATTAAGGTAATTTTGCAATTGTATGCCAACACATGTGATAGCTTATATAACATGGTCCATATTAGAGAAGGATCCATGTGCTACTGAGAAGAAAGTGTATTCCATCATTAATGGATGAAATATTCTATATGTCTGTTAAATCTAAATTATTGATTGTATTATTTAGTTCTATAGTTTGGAAGTTTTTGTTTGGAAGATCTACCCAGTATTCAGAGAAGTGAGTTAAAGTCACCCAGTATTATTGGATTGTGATCTATTTGATTCTTAAGTTCAGAAGAGTTTTTTGATGTACGTAGATGCTTCATTGCTTGGGGCATAAATATTTGTGATTGTTATGTCTTGTTGATGTATAATTCCCTTAAGCAGTATGGAATGTCCTTCTTCATCCCTTCTGATTAACTTTAGCTTGAGGTCCACTTTATCTGATATGAGGCTAGAAACCCCTGCTTGTTTACATGATCCATGTGAGTGATCTGTTTTTTCCCATCTTTTCACCTTCAGTCTGTGGATATCTTTGCCTATGAGATGAGTCTCTTGGAGACAGCATATTGTTGGGTCTTGTTTTTGTTGTTTTTAATATTTATTTTTTAGTTGGACACAATATCTTTATTTTAATTATTTATTTTTTTTATGTGGTGCTGAGGATCGAACCCGGGGACTTGCAAATGTTAGGCGAGCGCTCTACTGCTGAGCCACAACCCCAGCCCTGGGCCTTGTTTTTTAATCCAATCTGCCAGTCTATGTCTTTTGATTGATGAGTTTAGGCCATTAATGTTCAAGGTTATTACTGAGATATGATTTGTTCCTGGTCATTTTGGTTTATTTCTAGTTTTTAATTTGAATTAGTTTCTCCTCTGATTGACTATTTCTCCTTTAGTGTAGTTCCTCCCTTCATTGGTTTTTACTTTTTTTTCCCATTTCATCTTCATGGAATATTTTGTTGAGAATATTCTGAAGTGCAGGCTTTCTGGTTGCAAATTATTTTAAAAAATATTTTTAGTTATAGATGGACACAATACCTTTAATTTGTTTATTTAGTTTTTTGGTGGTATTTTTTTTTTTTTAATTGTGGTGCTGGAGATTGAACCCAGTGCCTCAGGCATGCTAGGCAAGTGTACTATCACTGTGCCACAACCCCAGCCCTGGTTGTGAATTCTTTTAACTTTTGTTAATCATAAAAGGTTTTTATTTCATCTTCAAATGTGAAGCTTAATTTTGCTGGATATAGGATCCTTGGCTGGCATTCATTTTTTTTCAGAGCTTGATTTATGTTATTCAAGGATCTCCTAGCTTTGTGGGTCTGGGTTAAGAAATCAGCTGAGATCCATATTGGTTTCCCCTATATGTAATCTGATATTTTTCTCTCACAGCCTTTAAAATTCTAGCCTTATTCTGTATGCTAGGCGTTTTCATTATAATGATGTGGGTCTGTTGTAATTCTGCACATTTGGGGTCCTGTAAGCCTCTTGTATTTGATTTTCCATTTCATTCTTTATATTTTAAAAATTGTTATTATTTCATTGAAAATATTGTGCATTCCTTCGGTTTGTATCTCCATTCCTTTATCTGTTGGCTCTTTTTATATTTTCCCATAATTCTTAGAAGTTGTGTTCATAGTTTCTTAACATCTTCTCTCCGTGGTCCACTTTATTTTCAAGATTACATATTCTGTCTTCATTGCCTAAGGCTCTGCCTTCCAAATGGTCTATTTTTTTGGTGATGCTTTCTATTGAATTTTTAATTTGGTCTATTATTTCCTTTATTTCAAGGATTTCTGTTTGTGTCCCCCCCCCCAAATCTATCTCTTTATTGAAGTGATCTTTTGCTACATGTATTTGCTGTCTTACATCATCCTTTACTTTGCAGATCAGTTTAACTAAATGCAGTCCAAATTCCTCTGACATTTCTGTGGTGTTGATAGATTCTGTTATTGGAGTATCTTAGTTTGCTTGGAGCAATTTTTTCCCTTGCTTTTTCATGTTGTTTGTGTGTCTACCCATGTAACAGTATGGATCTGAGGCAGCAGTTTCCTTCCACTGTGTAGACTCATAGTGTCCCTGAAGGTTTCCAGTACCTCATTTGCTGAGAAGCTGCCTATTAGTTTTCTTTGTTTCACTCCACAGAGCAGCCAGGAATGTGAACTTCTCTATTCTGCCATCTACCACCACTTATTAATTCTGTGGTCACCCTCCTCTTAATAGTGGTCCTCTTGTCTCTTGCCAATGCCAAATCACTGGTCAAAGTTGTCATTACTTTTTATGTTGATTCCTGGTGGGGTATAGTGGCACATACTAGTAACCTCAGCAACTTGGGAGGCTAAAACAGAAGGATCACCTCATATCAGCCCTTTTGTTTTTGGTGTGTGGACTGAACCCAGGGCTTTGTGCATGTGAGGCAAGCACTCCACAAACCAAGCTATATCCCCCAGCCTCATAGCAGCTCTTTTAAAAAAATTTTATTTGATAAAAGGCTTACCAAGTTACCCAGGAAGGCTTCAAACTTGGGATCCTCCTGCCTCAGTCTCCCAAGTAGCTGGAATTATGGATATGTGCCACCATATCCTGCTAAACTCTTTTTGATTTGTTATGAGACCCCCAATATCCTTGTAGTTAGCAACCATATTAGGAGATCAAACTTCACCAGTTATTCCAGAAGCTTCACACACCATCCTTCTCTATTGCCCTCACCTCTGAGAACGAGTGCTATCATTTCCTTGTGCTTTAATCACCCACTTAAAAGCAGGGAAAAGGAAAACAACTCTATTAAGCTAGCAAAAAATAAGAAAAAAAGGATGCAAAGAGAAAACAGAGTAAGATGGCATAAATAAATCAAAATGCATATGCTCGGGATAAATATCTATTCCAGGGTATTATACTCTTAGACCCAAAGCTCCTGTGTTGGTAGCTGCTTCCTGGTAGCTGCCTCCTGCTTCCCCGGTCCTGGGAGTTTTTTCAACAGACACTGCTTCATACCAGCTCCTTTGGCCCGTCCAACAATTTTGTATTCAATTCTTTTTGTGTTTAAAAATATCTAAATTTTTTTTTCTAGAGTAGTTTATTTTTTCCACTAAACTCTGACAAAGCCATCAAAAATATGATTCAGGGATACTACTTTGTATCTTTTTGTTGTGCTCTGGATATTTGAGGTTGCAAGACATGTTACGTTTTGTTATTATTAGTTGTGTGCAGGTATATTTCTATTGGTGCCACAACAAATTATCACAAACTTAGCTTAAGCAACACAAAATTTTTTTATTTTATTTTGAGACAAGGTCCCAGGCTGGCCTTGAATTTACCATCCTCCTGCCTCAGTCTCCTGAGTTGTTGGGATTACAGGCATAAATAAGCCACTGTACCTGGCTTAACACAAATTTACTACCTTACCATTCTGCAGGTCAGAAGTTCAATACGGTTTGACAGAGCTAAAATTTAGGTGTGACAGGACTGTGTGAGGTTCCAGATGTGTTAGAGGAAGACCCATTTTTGTGTGTATCCAGGATAACAGAATCTAGTTCCTTGGGCATACAAGATTGAGACCCCTGTTTCCCTGATAGCTGTTAGCCGAGTCGTCACTAGAAGACCCAGCTTCTAGTATCCAGTTGCATTTTTTGGCTCATGTACCCCCCACCTTCCATCCTCAAAGCTAACAATGGAAGGTTGAACCTGTGTCATGATGCATATCTGCCCTCCTCTTTCTATCTCATCTGCAACCCACTTGACTGCCCTTCTTTACAACTTTCAGGGATTCAGGTGATTAGGTCACTCTGACAATCCAAGGTAAGCTTTCCATCTCAAGTCCTTTCTGCCATATGAGGTATGTATTCACAGCTCCCAAGAATACAGTAAGAACATTTTAGTAGGGGCGAGGGAACATTATCTGTTTACCTGATTTTCACATTTTAAAAATTCTGACTCAGAAGTCATTTGACATCAAAACTTTAATGTCAGTTTATTGCTGAATTCAGATATGGCTATTTTTTCAAAGTACTTTAAATATCTCATAACTATTAATTATTACTATTAATAATTATATCCATGATCTAAATGCATAAAATGAAATACAGATGCTGTATGACACTAAAGCCCCAGGACACAAAAGTCAATAGACTAAGTTTCTGCCACTCTTTGTAGCACTGAGACACAACTGAATAATAACAACTTATACTTGAATAGCACTTATGGTTTTACAAGTGCTCTTGAATTCATTATCTCATTTGTACTTTTACAACATCCCTAGAGGCACACAAAACTGAGTTACATTTTTTAGTTGTAGACAGACACAATACCTTTATTTATTTATTTTATGTGGTCCTGAGGATCAAACCCAGTACCTCACAAGTACCAGGCAAGCACTCTATCCCTGAGCCACAACCCCAGCCCTAAGTTATTTATTACCTTTTTTACAGACTAGAAAATTAACTTCAGAAAGACTAAATCACCTACCCAAGTACAATAAGCATTTTCAGACAAAAATGACAGGTAAACAAGCAGCATGCAGGAAGTAAACTGATAAATGTATTTTACTTATAAAATGGGGTCATAATCTTCACAGGAAAAAAAATTTGACACTTAGAATAGTTTTAGGAATGATACAAAAACAATAAATAGTATTTGCTGATTTGACCTAGAAAAGTATTAAAGAGTAAGGGTTCCCTTTGAAGAGAACCAGAATTAAGCACTTGTTCTACAGGGTTTTCCACATTATAAAGCTTTTTCCTCTAAGATATTCAAAAAACACCTATACATACAGATACAGGAAACTCTAAAGGCATTCTGCCTGTCAGATCTTGCTCCTTTTAGTAGGTAGCAATAAGGAATAGGAGAGTATAAGGACAGCTATACAAATACATGCAAAAAAGAAATAAATTTAAACAAACTGAAAATATGCAGAGCCAATACCTACAGCTATCATACTTATAATCATCATAAACAAAAACATGACCACCCTTTTGGATTGTATTCTGATTTATCAAAGATACTGCAAGTTTTATAACCAATGATTTTATGAGTTCTCCAATCCTGCCCCTCCCAAGGCTGTCACATGAAATAAGAAAATGACTATTAATCTGCATCTATCTGAACCTCTTCCTTCTTTACCTTGCAGCTCCTGTCAGGGAGACAGGATGGTCAATCAGGTATTTGAATTTATTCCTTCGAATAGGGTGCTGCCAGACATGGTCTACAGGGCGTGGAAGAGTACCCTGGGAAAAAGAAAAACACATGGATATCCAGCAGAGGGCACTCTAGTCAAGCAAAAAATCTATTCTTAGTAATTGAATATTTATATTTTGATACCCTGTGGAATAGAGCAGAATTCTTATTCAGTAGCATGGGCAAAGACTGAAAATAGAACATTTCTACAAATATTAAAACTAAGTATGGTAATTTTGGTAAGAAAACAGATTAATAGAAATATTCAAGCCTTAGAAATTTGGGTGAAAACATGAGTTTTCAATGTAGAAAATTACTTTAAAAAAAGTTAAGACCACTTGGAATATATAACCTGTGCTCAACTAACACTTAGTAAACAGGATACCAAAGAGATAATATCCCCAAGTAGTCTACATGCAAACTTACACACCTTTGGAGTTTTAGTTTTCTTAGGAGGCAGTAAATATTCAGGACAGGGACCGGCATTGGCTGCATAGGTCAGAGAAAGCAGAATCTCCTCGGGGATGAACTCATTCTGAAGGGAAGTAGGAAGGGGTTTGGAATGACCCACCATACTTTTTTGCTCCCTTAGTTCAGGAAGTCCTAAGAATGAAAAAGGAAAGAAAAGCTCTTATTCTAAGTTTTTGGATGGAGCTTCCCATACTGCCTCATAATTCTCATCTGTATTTTCCTAATAGAGAGAAACATTGCTTCTGATTGAAAAGGATAGTAACAAATAATATTTAAAACACCAAAGATTATCTGGTCAAAAGAAATGTATTACCTACCCTACTCACATCAAACAACAGGTTCAAAACCTCATATACAAAGCTGAACCTGAATTAGTCCAAGCTGAAAATTAACTCACTTCACTTATCATATACAAAACTGAACCTGAATTAGTCCAAGCTGAAAATTAACTCACTTCACTTAACTGGGAGAGCTTTAAGATGATGGGAATCAACTATTTTCCTTTTGATATGCAAATAAAACAAGAAATCTTTCCTTCAATCTGTCAGATTATTTATAATTTCTCTCAAATAAATTCAAAGGTAAAACGACTGTATTAAATTGAGGATGGGGGCTGGGGTTGTAGCTCAGTGATAGTGTTTGCCTCTCATATGTGAGACACTGGGTTAGATCCTCAGCACCAAATAAACATAAATAAATAAAGGATTGTGTCCATCTACAATTAAAAAATATTTTAAAAAATTGAGGATGGAAGGGATCTGAGTGGAGTTTAAAAGTAAAAGTAGGGGTTGGGGAAACAGTTCGGTGTAGAGCACTTACCTAGCATGTATAAGTCTTTGGATTGGATCTCTGGCACACACACACAAAGTAAAAGTAGAACTAGGATTGTTGGAAATGAAAAGTGGAATAATCTCAGCAAGCTCATAGAATAAGAACTGTGAAGAGTATTCTCCTCAGCTTGATTAGTACACAGAAGTAAAAAACATGGGTAATAGGGCTAATTCAGGAAGAGGCTTCCAGGAAATCAGTCAGGTAGTTTGGTAGTCACTGTTCATAACTTTCAGTAAAGAAGTACCATGTTTTCATCACCATCAAAACTTTTAAGATTTATACTACCAAGTCTCTCTCAAGGGTTTGGTATAGAATATCAGAAGAAATAGGGGGGAAACAAAAAGGTTAGGTGGGACTTCTGCAGAATCTCTCCCAACAACTCCTGAAGGTGAGACTGGAGAAAGTGTTACCCTAATAGGGTGAGGATGCTTTTAGCAATTTTTGTTTATTTTTTTATCTTTTTTTTTTTTTTTGTAGTTGTAGATGGACAGCATGACTTTATTTTATTTATTTTTATGTGGTGCTGAGGATTGAACCCAGTGCCTCAGGCATGCTCCTAAAGTACTCTATCACTGAGCTATAGCCCCAGCCCAGCAATTTTTATTCTAGTGTTAGATCTGCATTCATCTAAGAATGAAAAGCTCACAGAATTGCTTTCATTTAGAAAAATTATTAAAACTTGATACAAATACATAATTTGTATGATTTGCATGTGTCTGTCTTATCTCCACTATTCTTTTTAAGTGCCTTAATGTCAGAGACCAACTACCAAAAAAGATGCCATTGTATTTAAAATAGGAGGGTGAATTTTTAAAACAATATAAAACTCATCAGCATTTGGAAAAAGTATAAACATAGCCTTTAGGTGGAGTAATTAAACAGGACTGGCTCTAAACTACTATAAAAGAAAATGGCTTTTGGTTTTACTTGAACGAGTGTCAGAAAAACAGCTCTAGTGCCCACTGAGGATCATTTAATCATCAGAGACCAGCTTTGATAACACAGGGAGACCCTGGGCTCAGAGGAAGGGAGGGGAAAAGGGTAGGGGGAAACGTCTGGTGAAGAAAAATGGTGAATGGAAGGTGATTTCTGTCAATGACCGCGATTATGTCGGCGGGATCCTTCAAGTTTACCTCGGGTCTCCTCCTTGACTACAGAGACTCTTGACTTTTTGGCCTCAGATGATAAGGAGTTCAGAGATGCGGACGGTGTTTTCTGAAGAGACATAGTTTTTTAAAAAAAGGGAGAGGGCGCGCGAGAGCGAGCCTCCTACCGTTCTTTAGTAATTTGAAATATTCCTCAAATTAATTTAAAAGTAAATCGGCGTCGTACCAGGACCTTCAGGCTGTCCTGTAGGCAAAAGAAATGAACAACAAAAAAAAAAGAGAGAGAGAGAGAGACCCACTACGTGCTTGTGTTCATTTCGGAGTTGGAATCCACCTAGCAGTGTTCCCCTTCTTTGGGGGGGACCCTGAGGTTCTCTAGGGTCCTCTAACGTGACTGAGAAGCCAGCGAGTGTGGGAGGGTCGGGGAAGGACACGCTCGCCCCACCACAGCCTGCCCGCCCGCCCGCCCGCAGCCCTGTGGGCACCGCCCGCTCGTGTCCCCAGCTTCCCCAAAACAGTGCCCCTCGCGCAGGACAGAGCCACGGTCTCGAATGTCAGGCAGGGCTCGCAGCGTTTCTCCATTAAAAACCACAGGAAAGGACACCTGTGATCTGTACCGGCAAATTGGGTTTCCCGCCAGGCCTCCGGCCGCCCGGCCCTCCCCTGGAACGCCTGCGCATCGTCATGGAAACCCAGGACTCCGCTCCTTAGCAACCCTCAATCGGGGCTGCCTTCGGAGGTGCCGGCGGAGGAGGAAACAGCCGGAAAACCGTCCCTTACACTCTCCCGGAGCCTCAGTGCAAGTCACAGCATAGATTCACTAACAATTAAGAACAAAAGTGTTTAATCGAGCTGTTGTCACGGAATCCGACAGCGCCTCTGCAACGGCCTAACGTCCGCGGGCCGGGCTAGTGCGCAGGCGTCAGTCGGGCAGGCGCTCGCTCCCAAACGACCTCCTTGGGCCGCGCCGGAAACGAGCCAGGGTGGTTTCCGGCGTTGTCTCCATTCTGTCTTGTTTTGCATATTTTTTTAAAAAAGCTAAGCTCGGGAAAATTGGATAGCCAGAAACTCTAGATTCTTGTCCGTCGGGGTTTTCTTGCTAAAGCTGTCTGGCCCCTGGCATTTGTAACCCCGTCTTCTGTGGACGCGTGGCCTTCCCCAGAGCACGCGCAAGGCTTTCCTGTGTCCATTTCCCCCTTTTTTCTTTTGTGAAGACAAAGGAGTGCTGCACTTTATAAGGAACCAACCCAGGTAAAATCGTTTAAAAAACCAACTTTTGCCGGGCTTCGTGGCGCACGCCTGTAAACCCAGCCACTCGGGAGGTTGAGGCAGAAGGATCGCAAGTTCGATGCCAGCCTCAGCAAGTTAGCGAGGCTCTAAGCAATTTTATAGAGTTCCCGTCTCAAAAAATTAAAAAAGGGCTGGGGATGTGGTTAAGCACTCCTGGGTTCAATCCCCAGTACAAACAAAACTAAACACAGGTTTTCTCGCTTAAAAACCTGCTCTCAGGACAGACTCTTCTAGGCTCTTACACTCCTACCTACCTACCAGGGACCATTTGTATTAAAGCGGGGATTCAGTGAAGAATAATGAATGCTAGTGGAGACAAGGTCTAGATAACTTTGAGAAGGAAAGGAAACTTTATTGTATTCAGTCGTCATATTCCTTACAGTGCCTGCACAATGCCTTCAGTGTTCGCTTTGATAACACAAAACAGTTATCCAACCGATTAATAAAATTAAGGCTCTGGTTTCCAGAGTAACAGAAATATGGGCAGAGGATTCAAAACCAGAAACATAGTCACTTTTAACTCTTCCAGTCTGACATCCTGGGTGTCTGTGCATTTTAGCCTGCAGCCCTATCTCCCCTATCCCCCTAATTTTTCTTTTTCAAATAATTAAAATACACAAAAACAGCATCATAGAACACGTATAGTTCATGTTAAGGATTGGCAACCATCAAAACAAGTGACAGGTTAGAAGCCAGGCAAGTACAAGTAGGCAAGGGTAATTCCCCCCAAAGCTTGCCGCTTTTATCTTCACTGTGTCACTTTATAGTTTGGAGCCATAGCCACCAGTAGGGAAATCAGGTCCCAAAGCAGTGTCAGGTACTATATGGCTAATCAAGTCTTTAGTTACTAGAAGAAGGAAGTAATCCATCATTTATGTTCTTTTTTTTTTTTTTTTAATTAGAAGACAAAGGGTTTCTCCACCTACAACCCCCCCCCTTTTTTTTTAAGAGAGAGAGAGAATTTTAATATTTATTTTTTAGTTTTCGGCGGACACAACATCTTTCTTTGTATGTGGTGCTGAGGATCGAACCCGGGCCCCACGCATGCCAGGCGAGTGTGCTACTGCTTGAGCCACATCCCCAGCCCCATCATTTATGTTCTTAACCCAACTTGAAAAAATCTTAGTAGTACTGATAGTGGAACAAATAAATGAATACGTTCAAAAAATACATAGAAAGTAAAATCTGTGGGATTTGGGAAATGATTGGATCTGTAGTGTGAAGAAAATGCCATCGAGGGCTGTTCAGTTATTGTCTTCTCTTTTGGCTATAGACAACAGTTGCCTAAGATTAGGATGAAAAGCACTTATGATATACAAAATAGTTAATATTGAATACATAAGAAGTTACTTTTAAAACAGACTAGATTTTTTTCCAAATATATTTATTTACCACATTCTTCACATATGCAATATTTTTCCATCTTGTGTGCAGATATATTTTTTAAAGTTTAAAACATGAGATTAATGTTAATACAATACATACTAAAAGTCATCACACAATGATTAGACAAACAAGGACTTGCAAGGAGAGGAAGGAAGAATAATTCAGGGAAAGAGCAAACAGGAATTAGAGAAAATGTCTTTAATTGTAGAAAATCCTTTAAAAACAACTTTGGGTTTCTGTGACCTTCTGCTCATCTCAGAACACTATGGATGAGTACTTAAAATGGAGAGGTACAGAGAGAAAGCAGCTGCACTGGCCCAACTGAGAGAAGCTTAACTCCAGGCTCATTTCCATCCAAGAATTGGCACACTGGCACAAGAAAATTCAAATTATATTTCTGAACAACTAGGTGCATGAACTGCCTGTTTCAACAGGTTTTAAAAACAAAGTACAGCTACCACTTCATCAAGACAAAATTCCACTAGCTTGAAGGTCAGCACTCCATTGGAAAAGGCAGAAATGTCAACATAATAATGTAAAAATAAGGATCAACATTTAGGAAAAAGGAAGACATAAAAAAAATAAAAAAAGGAAGACAGAGGCAGTATTAGATTTAAAAAAAACAAAAAAAAAAACGTATCCCTTCCAATATTAATCCATTCTTTTTCTCAAGTCCAAATTCCCTGTTAATTTCTTGCTGGGTGCAGTAGTGCATACCTGTAGTCCCAGCTACGGATGAAACTAAGGCAGGAAGATGGCTTGAGACCAGGAGTTCAAGTCACCTAGGTAACAGAGCAAGACCCCATCTCAAATTTAGAAGAAAAAAAAAATACTCTATATAAGCATTCTTTGCACTCTTAACAGTTTTATTAAGCATTTAGATAGATTTATGTAGATTATACAGCTTTCCTACTAATCTAAAGTTTAGTAACTATTATTGTTATTGTCTACTGATTTTCAAGTAGGCATTAAATTTAAGGTGGGGAAGGGCTGTACTCTCCTTGCTTCAGCCAGACTAGTTGTAGTTTATCATCTCTGTAAACCGGGCATATCTGTAATATTTTATTTCAACAAAGGTTTTCAACACTCAGCTGATAGTGATGTTAAAAATGAATCAAATTGCTATAAAAACTTCACTAATGGCATTCACAGTATTCCTCAAAATGTTTATGTCCCAGTCTTTAATTTGAGCTAAAAGCCTAGAGATAAGATATGTGAAACAATGCTGAAGACACATCTTAGCTTGTGTGTGTAGTATTAAATAAACTACATTAAATTTTGCACAAGATTGTTAAACTTCATTAACAAAAAGTGTGAGCTATTTTCCATTAAGAAATTTTTTCTGCCTTCCAAGACTATAAGCTTTCTTTGCACTGGTAGAAATGAGTTCTCATTAATGTTTCCTTCCCCTCCATAAATTCTAAAACTTAGCTATAAAATAGACACACTAGTTCTAAACATTTAAAGTAATAGCAGCAATACTTCCTTTTAGAAGCTTGCTACCTTATAATGCTAAAGCAGATAAACCTGATAACATTGGAAAGATGGAAATAAGAGCAAGTGCCTGTAACAATCATGTTTAAAATGACCAGGTTAATTCCGTCATGGGAAAATCTATCAAAGTGCAGCACCAATTCGCATCATCCTGAGGGTGTATTTTAAAAGACAAATACAAGTGCAGCATTTGAAAAACCCACCCCTACCCCCGCCCCAGATACTGGGGTTGAACTCAGGGAGGTTTACCACTGAGCTACAGCCCCCGTCCTTTTTATTTTGAGACAGAGTCTCACTAAGTTGTTGAGGGTCTTCTTGAAGTTAATCTTGAATTTGTGATCCTCCTATTTCAACCTCCTGAGTCCCTTGGGTTACAGTGTTCATCACTGTCCCTGGCAAGAAAGAGGCACATTCTTAAGACACCAGTAGGGACCTGGGTTTCAAATTTAGGGAAGGAAAATAATGAGACCATATGTCTACCAGGGATAATGCTTTGCAACAATTCTGTGAGGTAGTTGTTATCCCCATTTTACAGATGAGGAAAATTCTGGCTCTGATAAATTAAGCAATTTTGCCCCAACTCATGTTGCTAATAAATACTGGGCTATCTTAATCAAAAGCCAATTCTCTTTTTAATCACACTACTGGTTTCAAACTGAGTATGCTGGGGTAGGAGAGAATGAGTGCACCAAGCAAGAAGAGGTCCAGGCCCACCATCCCTTTTTCAACCTGAAGGAGCTCTAGTCTATTGGTTTTATCTACTGGTTTAAGAGTAACATTCCAAAACTGAAACAAAAGTGTACTGTATCAGGCCACCTCATTACTAGTTATGTTAGTTTCTGTGATAATGTCACCCCCACCCAACAAAACAACTGGACTTAACTCAAAATTATACCCTTACAAAACAAAGATTTCTTTACGTGAGAGGTATCAACAACTATTACATCTTTTTAGGGATATAGACAAAAAATGATAAGTGTTTTTTTCCAGTACTGGGAATCGAACCTACGGTGCTCTACCACTGAGTTACATCCCCAGCCCAGTTTTTTATTTTATTGTTTTAGTTATTGATGGACTTTTATGTTAATCATTTATTTATTTATTTATTTATTTTAATCATTTATTTGTGGTGCTGAGAATTGAACCCAGTGCCTCATACATGCAAGGCAAGTACTCTAGCACTGAGCCACAACCCCAGCCCGTTTTTTATTTTTCATTTTGACACAAGTTCTCATAAGTTGCTGAAGCTGGCCTCAAACCTGCAATCTTATTTTTTTAAATATTTTTAGTTGTAGATGGTGGACACAATACCTTTACTTTGTTTATTTAGTTTTACATGGTGCTGGGAATCGAACATATGCTAGGCGAGCACCCTGCCACTAAGCTACAACCCCAGCCCCCTGCAAACTTATTATTTTTTTGCAGTGCTGGGGATCAAACCAAGGGTCTTGAGCATGCTAGACAAGCGCACTACCAGTGGGCTACATCCCCATGCCTACAATGTACTTTCTTGCCGATATTAGCAATTTTTACCTTGCACATATTGAAAAGGGGAAAAATATTTTCCTTTGCTTCCAAATGTTGTAGTTACTATCAGGTTAAAAGCAGATTCAATTAATTATCTTATAATTGAATTCTAATATGGGATGAACAGTTTTACGGAGGAAATTTTAGTACATCAATCCACCACCAACAACAAAAAACAATTGTTTTCATTACCCAGGATTCAGAATAAAAGTATCAACACATTTATCCCACACATAAAAGGTACTAAAAGACCAACTTAAAGGTCTAATGAAAAATTAAATGCTGTACACATACTAAAGTTTTCTTGTATTACCACACAAAAATCATGGTTATTATCATTAATACTTCTTACAGAATTCTAAATTCATTACTTTTCAGAAGAAAAAACAGTACCATTTTATAACTTAAAATAACTTTACTGCATTAGCAAAATAGGAAACAAAATAAACGAATCTTCCTGAAACATGTTAGCTAGAGGTTTTAGTTTTGTTTAGCATGTAGATGGTGGTTTAAAGAAAAGATTTTTGCTAAAAGTAGCCAGCAGTAAGAATCTCCTTTCAAAAAAGTGGCCATTCCTTTAAGTACTAATGTGTTTCTGAATGTTTCTCAGTACAGCTGGCATTCTAAACACTACAATCCTATATGCATCATTAATTATTACTTAAAATCTCAGGCAGAAAAACAAATCACTACTAAAAAAAAAATGGGAAAGCTTAAAAAAAAAAAAAAAAAAAAAAAAAACTTGACCAGTCCAATACAGTATTCAGAATTGCTACATAACAGAGTCCTCTTGCAAGAATGCAAGACTCCAGTATTTCACAGAAATGCACAACTAAGCATTTCATTCTCTTGCTTCAAAAGATTGGCAAATTCAGAACCAAATCTTAGGCCAGTCTGTTCCCTCATTACATGTAGTGGGGTTTGGTTTTGTTTCTGGGGATTGAATCCAGGGGTGCTTTACCACCAGCCCTTTTTATTTTGAAACCAGGTCGTAAGTTGCCCAGGCTGGCATTGACCTTTTTACCCTCCTGCCTTGGCCTCCAAGTTGATGGAATTACAAGTGAGTCCCCATGCCTGGCAATCCTCATATTTAAAATGCAGTGACAGATTCAAGTAACTGATTCATTTTAACTTTCAAGAAATATTTCAGAAATTACAAGGTATAGTACTCTTGTTAGGGGTTATGGTCCTATTACATTACTTCTTAGAAATATGCAGAATAATTTTTTAATAACTTGTTTTGAGGTGAACTTGTGTCTTTTAAACTGGGTCTTACGTTTGAAAACTGCCTCAACTCATCTGATTCAAAGGTATGGTAAACAAAATGGGATCTTAAGCTGGAGACCTGTGGTCCAAACTAGGTGAAACTCCACCTTATCTTCTTGTGAGATTCAAATGACTGTAGAACAGTGGTGAAAAAACATCCGAAAAGATATCCCAAAACTATCTGGATATCAATAATCTCTCAAGTGGCTGCTCCAGCTAACAATAATCATTTGAATAATATGTAAGTCTCACTTTTGGGGGGGTAGAAAGTTGAACTATATGGTATCTGATATCTCTTCCAATGTGCAAACTTTATAAACATAATAATATTTCATACATACAAAGAAAAACATTATTTTACACACCACATTGTATTAGGAATGAGTATCTTATATCCTGGAAATATCACATAATAGAGTACATTTCCTGGATAACAGTCACATATTTATCTAAAAATAGGCTACCATTGAGCAACTGCTTCAGAAGCCAGCTTCTGGATCCTTAATGATCACTTTACTATTAACTGAGGAGATTAATATTATGTTATATATGACTCGCTAGTCTGTAAAATAAGGGAAGTCACTGTTTATTAGAAAATAAAATAATTGCAGCAAAGGATACTTCTAAATAACTTCAAAGAAGTTATTACCTTAAAGTTAACAAACCTTCCATGTAATTGAAACACATCATTGACTCAGAAATTTTGTTTTAAATTACTCTGGAATCAAACAAAGAAATGTTCTTCTTGTGCTACTTCTGATCCCCTCAAATATATACTGTGACTGACATAAACTCGAGAATTCAAGGTGAAAGGCAGCTAATTGCTTCACAATATTGTATAGAGAAAGAAAAACTGAGTAGATCTGAACTTTTAAAAAAATATAAAATGGAATGTATAACAAATTTATCTTTGGAAAATTGATATTTTTTTCTTTTCTACAAGAAATACCAAAAAAATCTTTATTTTCCTTTCTTCTCCAATTGCATGTTTAATTAAAATACCTTCCAACAACATGTATGAAAACAACTCTAAGCCAGAGATACTTAAAGTGAGATACTTCCTAAGTGTTTTGGCTAACTCAGTGGCCACACAAGTATGTTTAGTCTCTGATTGGATGAAGTGAAGGAATAAAACAGATATAATTACCAAGGCTTAAGCTGAGATGACCCAGCAAAAATCTGTCATTACCTCAGCTATAAGTCTCCCTTCTCCCAAAAAGGGGAAAAAAGTCCTCTTAAGCATACAAGATTCCAGTGAACTCCCAACAATCCAGCACCAGGAGAGCTAGGAATGGAGTGAGCCATCTGTAAAGCCTGGAATAGTCCAAATTATACAGCTGTCCCCAAATCAGGCAGAATATCCTATCTTCAGTGATGAGGATGGAAATAGTCCAGGCTTCTAAAACACATAACGGCAAGTCCAGGAACGTGGCCGGATATAGTCCAGAAATGTTGGCTATGACAGGAAAAAAAAAAGAAGGAATGTTTTATTTGTGTATACCATATATATAAATTATGGTGGTGGGAGAGGTGTAATGTTATACAGTATACATCTCTAAATTGCCCCCCAGCCATTCAGAAACCTTATAAAACTAATACAAAGGTGTTTGGTATTTTCATCTATAGCACTGATTTATTCAACTTAGAAGCTTCACATGAAGTCTCTGAAGTTCAATAAACTCTACACAATTACATGACTGCTGACCAAATTCTAAATAGGTACTAGGCCTTTCAGCACCTTGCCTTCTTATTTTAGCAAAATCCCACTTTGTGTCCTAAAATCAAAATAGTGATAGATTAAGGATGATAAAATATGTACACAAAATGACCATAATATAAGGTTTTAAGGTACTAAACTATTTAAAGGAGAAGCAGACTAAGTACTATGAAATTTTAGAAATAAGATGGGAACAAAAATTTGAAGAAGCTTCATGGAAAACAGACCTTCCAAATTAGATTTTGATAGGAGAATAAAATCTGACGTGGATTCCGAGTATAAAGAGCAGCATGACCAGGGTAGAGTCTAGAGTCAAGAGTGATTAGTTCAGATGCACACAGGGGATCAATAGGAAATAAGAAGGGAGGATTAAAGCTACATAACGGAGACAAAGTCTGCAAAAAAAGGAACCATAGGGAAAGCTGATTAATTTTATTATAGATATCCACAGCTATAGGTGTGTGGAAGATACACCCAGGCTAATATATCAAGAATGCAACCCCCCTCAAAATTTGGAAGTTATCCATATACAGCTAAAAAACAAGGCCCTAAGAATCAATGAAACCCGAATATAATTACCAAAAAAGGGGGGGGTGTGGAATTCTAGGCATATCAATGTTGTCCGACATTTTTTATAAGAGTTTATTTGGGAAGAAAGAGATGAAAAACATATTTAGATGGTAGGGTCATACATGCTGCTGGGAAAACCCTGGAGAATACCTACATTTTCAGGAGACAGGAAAAAAATTAGAAGAAGCTGAAGAAAAGGCAGTAAAGGAGGGAAAAGAAGAAGAAAGAAAGGAAACCAAAAACTAGGAGAGTTCAATGTGAAGAAAACCCAAGAAGGAAGAAACTTCAAGGATAGCATAGAAGGTGTGATAATAAATGAGCGCCTTTTACTCTTTATTTCAACATAATCACAACTACCCTTCTTAATATTGCCCACCAACCCTTACATCAGAGGACAAGGAAGTTACTTTTGCATTCTAACTGAATTGAAGACTCACATTTTTCAGAGGACAGTGCTGACGTGCATACCATTCTTGAGAATAAAAGCACAAAATGACTCCATTGCCCAAGAAAAGGGAAGCCCACACCATAATGTTCCAAATTGGCCTTTTCCGACTATCATTAACAATGAAGTTGAAAGCCACTAAAGTTAGAAAACAAAAATATACACACTTATCAAAACATAATCCATTAGTGACAAAAAAAAAAAATCAGGAGATGAGCAGCCTCAGTTATGTGCTGCAATCATTTAATCATTACACTGAGCATCAACAGTTCATATATGTATTTTATTCTGGTCATTGGTTCTATAAATAAAAAGGAAGCTTGATTGTCTAAATTTAATAACCAGTAATCAGTAGGAAATCAACAGTATCTAAAACATGAAATTATCAGCATTTTAATTTTTTCCTATATACCCACTCAAAAAATGGTCAGTTTCCCAGGCAGTGCATGCTGATAGTATGTATGAATCAGGAAGTTGTTTAGATAGATTTCATGTTTTTTCAAATTATTGTTATCAATGGTCCTCAAGAGATAAACCAGTTTATTTCTCTAACTTAAAAGTGTAAACACCTTGAAACAGAGTTTTGTACAATTACTGAAAGCCATTATTCTGATATACACTGCCTTGAAATGGTCATTACTATTCTCTCATTTTTCTATATTGATTTTATAGTTTCCTTCCTGATTTTCTCTTTCAGCATAATACCCAGGATTCAAAACATGCCAAGATACTCACTTCCAAAGAACATGAAGAGCACGAAGAGCACTGGATAGAAATAGCTCAAGCAAACAGCAAGGGCATACTCATGCACTACAGCAGATATGGCAAAGACAGCCAACATGGCAGCAGACTTGAACCTCTTCGAGAAAAACTAAGGTACAAAGAAAATATGTAAAAGTAACATTTTAAAATAATTTTTAAGTAATTAAGCATGAACCACATAAGACATTATCATATGCTAAGGGCACCTAGAAAATTTTATTTATACTTGACTAAGTTTACTCCTTGGATTAACCCAAATCTATTAAAATCAATACAGAAAACATGCTCTTAAACACTTGTTTTATTAAAATGATGCATTTTGCAAAGCATTAATGTTCAAAGATCTGGATTACTTTCAAAGACATTAATTTTTAATTAAATTAATTGAGCTTACATTTGTGAGTTACCATGGCTAACAAAACAATTTTCATATGTAAACAAAGACATCAAATTTCAATCTTTAGAGCAACGATGTACTGTGAAAATAGGGCAGGCATCCTCTCTAAAGCTAAAATTTAGAAAGGAGAAGGGACTTGCCTCATCCCATATGTGAAGCCACACATAAAACAGAACTAGCACTCAAATACATTACCATTTCCACCAAAGAGGTTGTCACTTAAATGCTCCCCTTATTTAATAATAAAAACTGTAATCCATAGATTCTAGTGTTAACCAGAAGAGTTAAGATTACATTTCAGCAGCCAGGCATGGTGGTACATCCTATAATCCCAGCTACCCAGGAGGCTGAGACAAAGGATGGCAAATTTGAGGTCA
The DNA here is from genome assembly GCF_001458135.2 of Marmota marmota marmota. Taxonomy (NCBI): domain Eukaryota; kingdom Metazoa; phylum Chordata; class Mammalia; order Rodentia; family Sciuridae; genus Marmota; species Marmota marmota. The sequence goes on from NW_026000019.1 coordinate 13,967,599, forward strand.
GTCTCAGAAACTTAGAGATCTTGTCTCAAAATACAAAATAAAAAAAAAGATGTAGCTCAGCGGTAAAGTGCCCCTGAGTTCAATCCCCACTACCACAAAAGAAAAAAAAAATAACAATTTCATCAGTCTAAATACATTCTACTACAAAGAATGTCTCACAGACATGTGTCATTGATGGGAGAGAAAAATCCACACACAGGTATTTCTTCATTTATAACAAAGAAACAAAACCAAATGAAAAAGAGCTAGAAGGAGACTATTTGTTGGTAAAGAGATTCATAAGAAGCAATCCATTATTGGTGAGTATGAGCAATTAAGTATAACTTCTTCCCGCCTGGACAATATTTTGTAGGAAAGGATCTCCATTTTTTAAATAGCATGAGCTAACTCTTGCTGCTTACCCAGAGAAGGTCCTTGTAGGCATAGTAGTATAGCCAGTCATGGACCACTACATTCCAGGTCCTATAATAGTTAGAGTATGATGTAGAGTTCCACCAATCCTGAGGGGGAAAGTAAAGGTATAAGATTACATACACACATACACACACACACATACCCACACCCACACCCACACCCCTCTAAAGCAAAACCCTGGAATAGTCCCAAGGAACATGCAAATATGACACAGAATCAGAGCATACTCTGAAAAATTGCTAGTCCATATACAAACATTAGAAAAATCTTAAAAGGCGGGGCCAAGTTTGTGGCTTAGTGGTAGAGCGTTTGCCTAGCATGTGAGAGGCACTGGGTTCGATCCCCGGCACCACATAAAAATAAAAACAAGTAAATAAAGGTATTGTATCCATCTACAACTAAAAAAAAATTTTTAAAAAGAAAAATCTTAAAAGGTATTATTTATTAGTGTTTAGTATGACATTATTCTAGTGCTACATATGATTAAGTCTCTAGAGTAATTCTGTCTCATTATCAAACAAGTTATGATGGAAAATACAGAAAATACAGAATGATTTAAATCTCTAATGTTCATTTAGACAGCAATTAGTAAACCCCTGCCCATCTTGCTAAAACAATGAGAGAATTAAAAGGTCACAAAGACTAGATTGAGTGCGAATATTAAAGAGTTGTTGGGGCCAGGCATGGTGGTGCACGCCTGTAATCCCAGTGGCTTGGGAGGCTAAGACAGGAGGATCACAAGTTCAAAACCAGCCTCAGCAATTTATCGAGGCCCTAAGCAACTCATTGAGACCCTGTCTCTAAATAAAATACAAAACAGGACTGGGGATGTGGCTCAGTGGTTTTAAATGTCCCTGGTTTCAATCCCTAGTACAAAAAAAAAAAAAGTTGGGGGTGGTATATAAAGATTTAATTACACAAGAACTGACATGGTACTTACTTCCAAGTCCTGGTATCCCTTTGTATATCATTTTAAAAAATTTTTTTAGTTGTAGATGGACACACTATATTTATTTATTTAATTTTTATGTGGGGCTGAGGATGTAACCCAGTACCTTACATATGCTAGGCAAGCGCCCTACCACTGAGCTGTAACCACATCCCTTCCTTTTTATATGTCTTATTCCCAATTTTAAGACCAGACTAACAGAATCAGACATCTAAAATTTGCAACACATACTGCAAGAAAAGAGCAGTAGACTTGAGGGTAGCGTTGTGGATCACTATGAACCACTCTGGCTACAGCTTAACTCCAACTTCAGAAGTATTAAGAATATAAGCAGAATCAATACCTTTCAAAGTAAAGAAGGGAAAAGTTAATTCCCTCATAAACGGCTAATTTACTGAGGACTAATTGACTGAGGTCACTCTTACAGAATAAGACAGCCAATTTCAAATGAATGAACAGTCAGGGGAAGTCTTATATAATGCCCTTGGGACAAATGCTGTCCTACCATAATCACCAATATACCTTCAGAGGATTCAGCAGAAACCACACGCTATATTATGGAAGCAGATGTTAGAAGCAGAAGATGAGGCTATGTTAATTAACCTGTTATCAGAATTTCAGACTTAATACTGGTAAAATTTGTGGAAAATAAAATTATTTCACAATGTTTGAATCAAAAAGCTGGTTAATATCAGCCAAAAGTATTCAAATACTTAACAATGAGGAAATAAATAAAATAGGAAGAGGAAGATGAATCCAAATGTATATTACCTTATAAAACATCCTGTCACCAAAGCGTAACATCTCAGCAAAGGCATTAAGCCAGCAGTGCAGAAAGGCAAAAAAAGCAAGGAACAGTATCAGCACACCTAAAAATAAGATTGACAATATGAAGAATCTTTCCAAATAGCTCACATACCAAGCCATTAATTCTACATCATTTGTTCAGCCGGAATTATTCTGTAAAATATAAATTGTTTTTCTAGTTTACCCATCCCACAGATGAAACATATACTTTTTTAAATATATATACATTTTTAATTTTCAGTGGATCTTTATTTATTTATATGCAGTGCTGAGAATCGAACCCTGTGCTTCACACATGCTAGGCAAGCACTCTACCACTGAGCTATGACCCAGCCCCTGAAACATTTACTTTTAAAAGTTAATATTTTTTAACATTTATTTTTTGTAGCTGTACACAAGAACTTTTATTTATTTTTATGTGGTGCTGAGGATCGAATCTAGGGCCTTGCACATGTGAGGCAAGCGCTCTACCGCTGAGCCATAACCCCAGCCCCCAAAAAGTTAATATTTTTTTAATTTTAAAAAGCAATGACTTCCTTCCAAATGGGTTTAACAGACAATAGATGACTCAGTCTATTTTTAAGAAATATCTTGATACATGGCTTAACTTGGTATCCAGGGCCCCTTAAAACCTAGCCCTCATGGGGCTGGGGTTGTGGCTCAACAGTAGTGCATTTGCCTGGCATGTATGAGACACTGGGTTCAATTCTCAGCACCGCATGTAAATAAATAAAGGTCTATCAACAACTAAAAAATATATATATTAAAAAAAAACCCTAATCCTCACGATGTCCCCCTAAACCAACTATTTAAAACTGGGAGATTTTGTTCCCTTTACTTTGGTTGTCGCAACTGGAGGAGTAGGGGTTGTACCACTGATATCTAGTTGTTAAGAGGCTAGGATGCTGCTAGACAACCTATAAGAGAGCCACCCAAAAGAATTATCCAGCCCAAAATGTTAATGGTCACAGGTTAACATACCCTGGTCTAAACTTATCTCCAATAACTTTCCAGTGTTGTAAACACCATCCATACTGAATTTCTGCCTCTGCAAAACATTTCAAGCATTTGCATCCACCCTACTCTCTGACAGACCTTTCTACCTCTTCCCTGCAGGCACACACCTACCTGTTTTTCAATACTCAACCTTAAATATCATCTCTAGTATGAAACAAAGCCCAAAAGCACTTTATTTACCCTATTTATATAGTAGCCGTACACACTACAAGGTGAAACATCCATTGACTTGTCCACCTCTCTCATTCATTTATTCAAGAAATATTTATAGAGCATCTACTATGTGCCAGACAACAGGATATTGACTGACTGGCTTTAGGACACATTCCTAAAGGAAGGCCTGGTGAGGAAGGTATCCAAGTATGCAATACTCGTCCGATCATAGGGACAATGTGGACTTCACTGAAATTAAGTCTTGGGCATAGTGAGGGAGGGATACCAGAAGAAGCCTGTGAGAAAGGGAAAGGGAAAGGAGGAGAGATGGTAATGACAAAATATTACCAATGTTTAATAAAAACTTACACAACAAAACAAAACATTTCATGAATGAACGAAGAAGAGGAAGTCAAGGAAACTACAAACTGCAAGATCCCAAAGGGTAAAGACTGTGTATGTCTTGTTCACTGCCAAGTCCTCAGCATCTGGCACATAGTAGGTACTCATATATCTCTAGAAAAATAAATGGAATAAATGAAGTTAAGAGATGGAGATATGGCTGGAAAGAAAAGGAGACTAAGAAATGATACCAAGTGAGATTTCAACATGTGGTCAGAATATCCCATGCATCATGGAGGTCAAATTGGATAAGGGCTAAATCACGTGCTGGGTTTAAAAGTCAGGAGGTTACTAATGATTTTAACAAAGGACATTTCAGTAACCTGGTAAGACTGAGAGCAAGATAATAGTGAACTAAATAGTGAAAAGGAAGGTAAAACATAATAAATATGGAACATTCACCATCAGAGAAAGCAAAACTTAAGTGAAAGCTAATAGAGAAATAGAAAAATTGGCCTGAAACTTGAAGGACACTTCATTTCTGAGATAGAAGGAAAAGAGGTTACTTAAGATGGCATAAGTGGGTAGATACATTTACAGGAAAAAGGAGGAAAACCAAAGGTGCTCAGAGGCAGTGGCTATTTTCCTTCTGCACAAATGAATTAACAAGGACCCACTATACCTGGCAAGATGGAGTTAAATACACACAGGACCAGAACACGAGCACTGAAGGGCTCCTGTTTGATATTCTGAAACAAGGGGGCGCAGAGCCTTTCAAAGATGTAGTACACATAAAATAGACAGCCAAAAACCTGAAACAAAACAAAGATGATTAGAAAATTGATGACTTAATGAGAAAAAATAAAGCTTATGTTTCTGTTCCAAAAGACCCTTAAACCAATGCGACACTTAAACCAATGTTTCATATATATTTCAGTTAGCCCTAGTATATAAGATTACTATGCTGGGTGAGGTGGTGCACACCTATAATCCCGACTACTCAGGACTACAAGGTTGAGGCCACCCAGACAATTTAAGAGAAACCCTGTCTCAAAATAAAATAAAATAAAAACTGGTGTGTAACACAGAGGTGGGCATTTGCCTAGAACATGAGAGGCCCTGGATTCCATCTCTAGTACCACCAAAACAAATAGCAAACAGGTACTCAAGCTTAGTCTCTACCATAATTTTTATTAACCTTTACCAAATGACATTTTTTTGATACTTCTTTTAGTTGAGATGGACACAATACCTTTACTTTATTGTTCTGTGGTGCTGAGGATTGAACCCAGTGCCTTACACATGCAAGGCAGGTGCTCTACCACTGAGCTACAACCTCAGTCTCTGACATTTTAAAAGATCATCTAAGAACTGTTTTTCCTACTACATGAAGCCTAAACAAAAGAATAAATAAATGGGTATTAGAAACAATTTAAATGGGATCTTCTGGGATTTATGATTTTCACAATGGAGTGGGAATGGAGTGAAGGACCATACCCACAAACATATCTCCCCACCCCAAAGTACAGAGAGGGGAAAATTAACATAGATGCTTACTGAAATAACCAAACAGAATTACTTCAATTAAAATAATTTCTCTTCCTGAAGAAAATTATCTTGGATGTTGGCAAAAAAAAAAAAAAAATGCTACATATTTGTTTTAAAAGATTTCATAGTCTCAATAGAAAGCATTCTCAAGCTCCTCATTGACACACATTTACCATTTTGAATAGATTACATTATAATAAATATGAATCCCCATTTTCCAATCAACACACCTTAGGCAATTAAACAATTTACCTGTGCAAACTGCATAGCAACATAACCCCATCTCACAGTGGGAGTTCTAAAGAAAGAAGAAACAAAATAAGTTTTCTAAAGTATGTAACTGAATTTAAATAATGACCTTCACAATTAGTATTTTTCCACACAGAGTAACATTTATGGGCTGGGGGAGTAGCTCAGTGGTACAGCACATGCTTAGTTTGCATCCCTAGCACCAAAACAAACAAAAAAAAATTACTTAGTATCATTTATGATCATACAAAATTATAATATAATTCTTCCAAGAATTAATATTACCAAGTTAGACTGCTGGAATGACCATTTAAGGCTTCCCATATCAGAGAAAAAAATGAGGATACTTTCTATTATCTCTGTACCCCTACATGACCTGGCCTCTGCCTACCTACCCATCTCACTCCTCTATACCTCCAGTGCTCACCACAGTTCTACTTCATAATGCTATTACCTGGGATAGCTGTCACGGTAGATAAGGGTAGGAGCAAACAAGAAGTACAAGTACTGGTTGACTGTGGGTATTGGAATCATGCCTAGAAAAGAAAAAACAGTATTAGATCAGAGGCTCTTTGATTTCTCCCAGCAAAACTAAAAGGGGGAAATAAGGAAGTACAGGACAAAGAAAAACATGACCTCTAAGCTCATGTTATTTCCTCTTGGTCTCCTAAAACAACCTATTCTTGCATTAACTGAACATTATCAATCTAAGTTATTCCTGTGACTGAGATAATTTCCAGAGTGTGAAGCACTCTTGGTGCTTGGTAATCATTAGACTCTTCTGTAATTTCGCATTGTGAACTGTTATCAGCAGTAGGCACAGTTGTTAATGAGGCTAGTAACAGTCCACAATAAGAAGTTACAGAAGAGTCTAATGATCAATTTTTTTTTTAATTGTAGGTACAAGGACAATCAGTAAACAGTCTTCCAAATCAGCACTGATCGATGTATTTAAAAATAAGTATCATCTCTACAGAATGTAACATGTCTTCCTAAAGGCTGAAATATCCTATAACTCTAATGGAATTACATACTCGACTTCTCCTTAGCTGCATGCAGTACCCGTGGCACATTCTCTCTGACAAATGAGTGAGCCTTCATTATCAAACGAATCTACAAAAGGAAGAGGGAAAAGATGAATTTTCTATCATTGCCTTATCTCCTATAAGCAACCCCAGAACTAGATTACATTGACACTAAAGAACTTCACTTTTATGGAATAAAGCAAATTAAAAAAACAAACCCTAAAGGACATGTAATTACTCAAATTATTCTGTACCTAACAGCATTATTAATATAAATATTATAATAATCTTTTTTTTTTTTTTTAAATGTTTTTATTTTAGTTCTCGGCGGACACAACATCTTTGTACGTGGTGCTGAGGATCGAACCCGGGCCGCATGCATGCCAGGCGAGCACGCTACCGCTTGAGCCACATCCCCAGCCCAATATTATAATAATCTAAATTAAGAAATTAAGTCTGTTCAAGATGGAGGTAGTGGTGCATGCTATAATCCCAGTGACTCAGGAGGCTGAAGCAAAAGGATCTCCATCTAGGCTCAGCAACTTAGTGAGACCTTATCTCAAAATTAAAAGTAAAAGGGTCTGGGTAGCTTAGTGGTAGAGTGCCCCTGGGTTCAATCTCCAATACAAAAAAAAAAAAGAAATCAAGTCTGTTCAAAGAAATTCTGAATTGGTCTTTATTAGTCAAATAGTGCTACAGACAATATATGTTAGAAAATTCTAAAGGATATATTAAAAAATTGAGATAAGGGCTGGGGCTGTAGCTCAGTGATAGAGCGCCTGCCTCGCACTTGTGAGGCACTAGGTTCAATCCTCAGGACCACAGAAAAATAAATAAAGATATTGTGTCCATCTAAAACTAAAATAAATAAATAAATAAAATAAAAATAAAAATTGAGATAAATCTCTTACTTAGAAGGAAATAGTTACATGACAATAAAATAAAGGTATAAAAAATAAAACTCATTGTATTTATTTATTTATTTATTTTAATTTTTTTAATATTTATTTTTTAGTTATCGGAGGACACAACATCTCTGTTTTGTATGTGGTGCTGAGGATCGAACCCGGGCCGCACGCATGCCAGGCGAGCGCGCTACCGCTTGAGCCACATCCCCAGCCCATTTATTTTCATGTGATGCTGAGGCTCGAACCCAGGGCCTCACACATGCTAAGTGAGCACTCGACCGCCGAGCCACAGCCCCAGCCCAAAAGTGGAGTTTTAAATTACAAAGATATTTAATCATCTAGATGATTTTTACAAAAAGTATTTGGGGGAAAAAATTTAATTCATCCAGAATTGTTCAATATAATTTATTTCAATTACTAACATCCAGAGAACACTGGAGCTAGAATGAATTTTAAAAGATAAGATGATATGCCAGGAACGGTAGTGCACACCTATAATCCTAGTGACTCAGGAGGCTGAGGCAGGAGGATCATAAGTTCAAAGCTAGTCTCAGCAAAGCGAGGCTCTAAGCAATTAACTGAGACCCTCAGTTAAAATACAAAATAGGGCTGGGGATGTGACCCAGTGATCGAGCACCTCTGAGTTCAATCCCCAGTCCCCCTCCAAAAAAAAAAAAAAAAAGATGAGATAATATAGTTCAGCACTTAAATTCTACATCTCCTGGCACACAGTGCCATATATGAAAACTTACCCACGTTAATACAGCTAAAAATAATACCACTATTATGTCATTATTGTTATTATTATTTAACTAAGCACAGCACCCTTTTGGGTAACACTAAAAATCTTACCTGTTCAAGTATAACAATGAACCGAGAAGCTGGTGGTAGTGTATATGCTAATACAACATATGTTGGTCCAAACCCTAGAATTCCAAGCTGGAAGACCATAAAAATCAAGCCATGGACAAGAGAATAGATCACTGGATGAGAACTCCTGCTGTATCCATCGGCCCAATGTTGAAACAGGAAATAGGGAATTGAAAGCGTACACAGGAACATGATACACCATGTCCAAACAACAGTAGGAAATTTACCAAAAGCATAAGACAGGAGATTGAACTCAAGTACTAGCCTGGAGAGGAAAAAGCAGAGAGGAAGAATAGAGAAGTTAGTTTCTAATATGTACAGAATTCAAAACTTTCAGACCCCAAACTTTCAATCCTCATAAACAATACAATATTAATACACTGAACATAATTACACTGGATATAATGGCTCGCTGGACAGAGACCTGTGTCTAACCCTCTCTCTGCTTCACAACATATCAACAACAAACTCTCTAAAAGCCCTATTTGGCTATGAACTCAAGATACCTAAGGTGATAGACATGGCCTTGAACTTCTGAAAGATCAGATTCTTACATTAGTATTTTAAAACCAAAATATTAAGTGGCAAAATATTCAATAACAATTATTTTTATGTACAAAAGATGATTTTTCAGAAGGAAATAGGTATGATTCAAAAGACTACTAATATACTATTTTACCATTATTTCAAAATTGAATTTTTAAAAAAAGCATGCACATTCAATCTATGACTACCACACTGCTATTTTTTAAGTTATATTCAATATTTATTTAGTTTGTTTGTATACTGGGGATTGAACACACATAGTAAAGACTTTTCTTTTAAAGTAGTTTAGAAGATAATTCACCTTTCAAAAACATCTCAAAATATTAATCCTGACCTACACCTCCAGCCATTTCTATTTATTTATATTTTTGAGACACTGTCTAAAATACTTGTGATTCTCCTGCCTCAGCCTCTTGAGTAGCTTGGGTAACAGGTGTGCACCACTGCACCCCCTTACACTTGATTTTTTTTTCAATAAATATTTTTTAATTGTTGATGAACCTTTTTTATTTTTTTTATTTATTTATATGTGGTGCTGAGAATTAAACCCAGTGCCTCACATATGCTAGGCAAGTGCTCTACCACAGAGCCACAACCCTAGCCCAACACTTGATTTTTATATTAAGGGGCTGGGGTTGTGGCTCAGTGGTAGAGTGCCTGGTGTGCACCAGGCCCTGGGTTCAACCCCCAGCACCAACAACAACAACAAAAAAGGAAACAGAAAGCTACCTATTTTTAGCAACAGTCTTAAATATGCACCTTAGAACACTGATAAATCATACATACAAAAATCTCCTCCTGTTTGGGAAAGTTGCCTAGTCCTTTTTTTCTTTTTCTTTTTTTGGTGGTGGTGCCGGGGATTGAACCCAGAGTTTGTGCATGTGAGGCAGGCACTCTACCAACCGAGTTATATCCCAATCCCCAGGGAAAGTTGTCTAGTAATTATTGATCGTGGTCTATTAAAATTGAGTACTTTTAAAATAAAAGCAAAGAAACTTCCAACCTTCTCTTTAGTTATACTTTTCAGGAGAAAGGAATATCATCCTCTTTTTAGCCAAACTGTCCTTTACTAAAATATAGTGATAACTCCCAACTTCTCATACATCAACTAGCAACTTTCTTCTCTTACCTTCCTTCATCGATGTAATCTACCACAAGTGTGCTGAGGATAAAAAGAATGAGGAGGGCAATAAACATGTGATATATTGTTCTGATGTGGTCCACTTCAAACAGCTCACTGTAAGTGTAGTTCAAACAAATCAAATTAGAAATCTGTACCTAATTTTAAAATACCACATAGTAAAGACTTTTCTTTTAAAGTAGGTTTAGAAGACACTTAATTCACCTTTCAAAAATACCTCAAAATATTAATCCTGAAGTACAGTACAGAGACAATGAATGATCAGACCAAGGTAAAACTATAATGGATTCTCAGCCTTTCTTTCCAATAAAATTATATTGCCTTCTAGAAAGCAACATGATGCCAAATCTTTAAACAAATGGTCTGCATTCCACAACACCCACCAGAAATGACTGTTTTCCATTATAAGCAGAGTCCATTCACTGAAAATGGGGAGTTTGGAAACAACTACACTTAGCTCCCCACACTCAGCTATATACCTATTCCGGATGTTCAACCTGACACATCTGAGCTCCTTTGCTGCTGCTGCTGCTGCTGACCACCGACCACCTGCACATTCATGACACTTAATCACTTAACAGACGCTTCACCCTTTCTCTTCACTAATATTTAAAACTTTTTCTTTTAAAATGGCAATACCTTCTAGATGACTTATCCCCAGTAAATACCTTTTATATCTGACTAAAAGCAAGCATTTAACCTTATTTATAGAAAGTGGCAAGTTAACTTTTCTCTACTGACTTTTAGAGAAATCTAAATACTATTAAATCTCTAGAATAAGGATCTTCAAATTCTAATAAAAATCCACCTGAGCCATGGAAAATGTATTCTATTTCCTTGGTTAACATTCTTTTTTGTTAAGGTGCATTTTATTTTTTTTCCCATAGAGTACATACAATCCTAACATTAAAATCATAATTACAATGTTCAAAGCAATCATTTTATTTTCCCTTTACGTGAAAAGCCTGTATTTCCCCCTAGATATAATTTTTTCTTTTTTTGACACAGAGGATTGAACTCAGTGGTACTTGATCACTGAGTCACATCCCCAGCCCATTTTTGTATTTTATTTAGAGACAGGATCTCACCAAGTTGCTTAGGGCCTCACTAAATTGCTGAGGCTGGCTTTGAACTCATGATTCTCCTGTCTCAGCCTCCCAAGCCGCTGGGATTACAGGTGTGCACCACTGCGCCCAGCTCCCCCAGATATCATTTAAAAGATCAATCTTGTCAAATCATCATGTCACAAAACCCACTGAAATTGAATTTTTCATTACATGTTTAAAAAAACTCTAGCCTTCTTGTTGAAGTTAAAAGGTACAGATCAATTTGGTTCATGATTTTTCCCCTCCAGCAATGGGGATTGAACACATGGGTAGTGCTTTACCACTGAGTTACATCACCAACCCTTATTTATTTATTCTGAGACAAGGTCTCCCTAAGTTGCCCACTCTGTCTTCAAACCTTTCTTGCTCCTGCCTTAGTCTCTCGAGTAACTGGGATTACTGGCATGTACCTCTGCCCCATAAAGTAAATTTTGATGAGTGTAAGGTACATGTTATTGTTTAGATATGAAGTATACCCTAAAGACTCATGTGTTGAAGGCTTGGTCCCCAATACACCCTATTCAGAGGTGAGGATTCTGGGAAGTAATTGAATCATGAGGGCTCTGACCTTATCAGTAGATTAATCCATTAGAAGGATACATATCTGATGGTATTATTGGAAAGTGGTGGAAAATTTAGGCAGTGGGACCTAGTTGGAGAAAGTAGGTCACTAGGGGCATGCCCTAAAAGGGTATATCTTGTCCCGGGCCTCTTCCTCATTCTCCCTCTGCTTCCCAACTGTCATGAGAGGAGCAGCTTTGCTTTGCCGTGCCCTTCCACATTGACGTTCCTGTCTTGGAGCCAGCCAGCAATGCACTGGCACCTCTGAAACTGTGAGCCAAAATAAATCTTTCCTCCTCTAAGCTGTTTTTCTCAGGTATTTGACACTATAAAAGGCTGATTAACACAGTGCATTTTTAAAGACAGGCAGGTTAAAACACTTAACATAATTTTTTAACAAAATAACTATCTCAATGATCTACACAGATTAAATTTCAGCAGTATTTTAATTTCAGCAGTATTATATTTGCTATTACTGAATGAGTAAACAATATACTCAGCATAAAAGAAAAATATTCATCACCTACTCAAAATGCACCTTTAATTTTCAGTTCACAAATGAAGTCACCATAATGAATTTACATGGTATAGATTCTATTTTAAAGGCATTAGGCAATCAAAGTTTTAAAATAAATGAGAAAATTACCAAGTCTTCCAGCAAAAAAGAGAGGAGGCATTTAAGTCCAAAACTAAAAGTCTACCTACATTACAAAACTTGTCACTCTATCCCTTGTCCTTGTGAAACTAGATCCAAAACCAGAAGATCAGCAAGAAGGAAGAAGAGAACCCAATGTACAAAGAGAAGAATCAAAACTAATGACTTATATGGATATAGAAAGACTCATTAAATATTTATAGATTAAGCAATCTACAATCAGGAGACTCACTCAGGGCAGCTTTTTAGAAAATTCAAACTAATGATTAACAAAAGCAAAAACTACTCACTCTAAAAGTGATCTCCTTGCAATAAAAATTTTTCCTTGTTCTGGAGGTGCTCTGAAATCTCTGGAAAAAGCAAAAAATACAATAAAATAAGTAACCCAAATATTATAAGAAACATAATCCCATGGACAAGAGAAATGATATTAACTACAACAACCAACATTAATTACCCTTCACTATGATCTGGGTACTGTGTTAAAGATTCTGTGCATGTTATCTCAGTTACTCCTACGGAACAATTTGTGAAGGTGGGTACATGCGTAACTGTTTAGGTTGGGAGAGATGTCAGACACACCTAAGTGCAGCACCCAGCCCCTGTGGAAAAGCATTCTCTGCAGCACAGGTTGGCAACCATTCTTCCTGTTTCTAGAGAGTCTTTGAGATCAGGGACAGGCCTGCAGCCATACTTTACTCCAGGTCAGATATTGTTACTAGTTTGTCTTCCCAATTTCAATGAACAACATATGTTTATTTTATATGTTTATACATGGTGCTGAGGATCGAACCCAGTGTCTCACACATGCTAGGCAAGTGCTCTGCCACTGAGCTATAGCCCCAGCCCCATAAAGACATATTGTATAGAGTACAATGGCAAGGCATGAAATAATGTGGTTAAGAGCAAGGACTGGTGCAGACTATGGGTCGAATCCCTGCTGTTTAATCTTGAATATCATTTAAGTGCTTTGTGCTTCAGTTTCCTAAGTTGTAATATGCAGACAGTTATAATATCTATTCAGAGGGACACTATTCGGTTTAAATAAGTTATTCCATGTAGAGCACTCAACTATTATTAGTCAGTAGTCTTCAGGTATGTATGTGTTATAATTCACACCCTAAGAAGGAAAAACCTGCCCTTCAAGGGATTAAGTAATGTACCCAATGCAACATAGAGTCAATTGAAGTGATGGCAGGGCATGAATCCAGGCGTTTTTACTGCAGTCTATACTCTGAGCACTGAGATTCGCCAGAGTAGATATCTGCATTCAAAGAAAATAACTAACACTTACTTAGCTCTGTGGTTGTTTTTCATTTCTTCAAGAATGGAAAAAGTTGTGAGGGCGCAGCCACCATTGTCTAACGATGCAGATTTTTCAATGAGATTGGTCACAAAATCATCAAAGTGACTGCCAACTTCCTTCATAAAAAGTGGCTTTAATTCCTAGAATTTTAATACACATGAAGAAAAATAAGAAACTAACATATACATGTGGGTTATTAATGTTTTTCTAAAGGGCTCTCTTAAACAGAGCTGGTTCAGGAGAAAGACATACTAAGTAAATGAATTCACAGGAGTCAAAGCAGAAAAATAATTTCTATAACTGACTTGTAGTTCCAGAAATGTCTACTGAAAAAGCAATACAGTGATTTTACACTCTTTGTTAAGTGTATTCTCCTTTTGAGCACAAATTAAGATACCAAAGATACTAAATAAAATCCTACAAATGATACACAAAACCGAAATTACAGAATGAAGAAAATGAGGCTATTCCTTTCTCTTCACATTCTTATTTAGAAAACAAAGTTTTTATATTGTAGCCCCATTACATAATTACCATAAATTTAAGTCTTTCTTCTAAAGCAATCCCTTTACCCCAAGTACTCACCATTTATATTTCACAGCATGTCATTCTACATCATATCTACATTTACATGATGCTCATTCCTAACTCCAAACTATGTATTTTTCTAACCACAATACATGTACATGTATGTGAACATATTTATGTTAGCTCACCATTACACTCAGATGAATTACACCCTTTGCTCTGATCTAACAATGAGGAGAGAAATTAAATAAAGGACTAATGGTGCAGTGAATGCCACAAAGAAAGGACAGTTCAGAGTGACAGGAAAACAAAAAGAAGACAGAATACAGAAGAGAAGAAATCACTGGGTAGTGTGAGGACTGATGGAAGGAGGAAGGTTTCAAGTGTCCTTGTACGTTTCTTTCACACCCTCACACCCAACACCTCAGACAATGATATCTCTTAGCTAGGCTGAGCTTGTAAGGTTTCTCTTTTACCAGGATTAATTCTTGTCCTTTTCTTCCTGCAGTAAAATTTACTGGTAGGTAGTTCAGAAATGCAAGATGACCATTTAAATCTACCACATTCCTGTATAATTAGGTGCCTACTGCTCATTTCTTAAGGCCTTTCTTCTCTTTCTCTGAGGAACTAAAAGTTGGTAAAAGATGCTGCCAAAGGGACAACCAGAAATATCTTTATGGCTGAGGACACCATTATATTTCCTTAATCCTTAGAGCCTAGTAGTGAAGGTAATAAAGAGTCACTGCTTGTTACTGTCACTCACTTTGTAGGATGGAATGCAGAACAATACAGTACAAGCAGTGTCCATTTTGCCTTCTTCTAAGTTCAGTCACATGAAATTTGTTAATTAAAACTTCAGTATGTGATCACAAGATGGGCATGTTGGCGCATGCCCGTAATCCCAGCAGCACAGGAGGCTGAGACAGGAGGATTGCAAGTTCACAGCAGCCTCAGCAAATTTAGCAAGGCTCTAAGCAACTCATTGAGACCCTGTGTCAAAATTTTTAAAAATACAAAAAAAAA
This sequence comes from Marmota marmota marmota, assembly GCF_001458135.2. Taxonomy (NCBI): domain Eukaryota; kingdom Metazoa; phylum Chordata; class Mammalia; order Rodentia; family Sciuridae; genus Marmota; species Marmota marmota. The sequence continues at coordinate 13,982,747 of NW_026000019.1, forward strand.
AAAAAAAGGGTTGGGGATGTGGCTCAGTGGTCAAGGGCTTCTGAATCCCTGGTAATCCACTGCCCACCCCCCCACCAAAAGTGATCTCAATAAATCTGAGCAATGTCTAATACAAGTAATCTAAAAAGGATGAGGTTATAGGCTTTCTGATTTACTGAACTCTTATCTAGTCCTATTTATTTCTTTCAGTCAATAGACCATGATAGCCCCAGTACCAAGATGGAGGAAGGAAGAGAGTTAACTAGAAATTAGAAAAGGTGGTGCTTAGATAATCTTGTAAACAGAATCACTATTTGGAGTTTAAAGAAAGCTGATTTTTTATTTTTCCAGTGCTAGAGATCAAACCCAGGGCCTCACACATGGGAGGCAAGTGAACCACCACTGAACTATACCCTCAGTCCAAAACATTTTATTTTAAATAAGCAGATGAACTAGATAGCCTTTATGATAAGAGGGAATGACAACCATGAAGCAAAGACCCTATGGTAAGAATACATAATAAAGATACCAGTGATCAGAGAGAAGACTGGGGAAAAAAAGACGGGACTAGACTACAACAGACTTTTTTGCCATTTTAAGAATTTTTAACTTTATCTTGAGGACAACTGCAAGCCAATGACATTTTAAGCACACTTATAAACATGTCCTGGATGTGCAATTTAGAAAGATAAGTCCTTCTAAAAAGACTTCCAAGCAGAGATTTCTTTGGACTGAGTCTTAAAGTAAGAAAAGGGCAGGTCATTTATAGATAAATAAAATAACCCTTTCAAAGGTACAGAGGCATGAAAAATTTAAAAGTAGGCTGAGAGAGAAATACATAATAGAATTTTCAGTTTCTCAAAAAAAAAATAGGTTACTTGATCACAATTTCTTTAATATGACTCCACACGGTCATATTACTAGCCTTTGAATTTTTTGACTCACTGCCTGGCTTTGCACAGAGAACCTTTCAACCTTACTATGGCTGGGAACCAGAAACCTGACCTTTCTGGGCAAAACTAGTAGCACAAGGGCACAGTTAACACAAGGTTTTAGGTCTTATTCTATGCTGACGGCTCAGAAAGGTCTCCCCTGATGATTCACTCTGAAGTTCTTTATATTGTTCTTTCTTCTCACATATCATTATTTTCATTTTTCTGAATACCGTTTAAAATTCTGTATATTTCTACTTTTGGGCCTCTTCCTATTTGTCTCCCCAACTGACTTAAATACATATTTTTGTGAACTGTATGTCCAGCAATCAGCAAAGGAATTGGCAGGTGACTTTGTAATTTCTAAACAGTTTTTAGAACCAACCTGGCAGCAAAATTCCTACTTACTCCTTTGCTGGCTTAATTCAATTTTTAGTATAAAGTACACAGAAAGTAGTTATTTAAAAAAATATATTTATTTTTTAGTTGGTGGACACAAATATCTTTATTTCATTTTTATGTGGTTCTGAGGATCAAATTTAGTGCCTCAGGCGTGCTAGGTGAGCACTCTACCTTGAGCCACAACCCTAGCCCAGATAGTAGTTATTTTAAAAGCTATCTAGTCTTGATTTCTTTCGAGAAGCTAAGAAAAGTACTAAAAATCATCACTGTTATTGCTCATTAACAGCTATCATTTTTTATTGGATGATTGCTATATTCTTGATCTCTGTTAAGGGGCTCTTATGTGTTATTTCTAGTCTTAAAACAATCTTTGAGTAACCATTATAATTCCTATTTTACGCATGGGGGACCCAGGCTTAAAAAAGTCAAGTAGAGATCTAGTAAGCTGTAGAACAGGGATCAGAACCCAGGTCTGTATCACCCCACAGTTCATATGACACCATATTGCTTCAGCTGTACAATCTGAAATAGGTTCCATGCAATTAGTACCATAAACCCAAAAAACAAAAATAAACAGCTAAGAGAAAAAAAAAATCACTGATATACCTAACGTGAAAATGGTCAGATATCTAATAAAAAGTATAGTCTTGGGCTTGGCTTGTGGCTCAGTGGCTGAATGCTTGCCTTGTACATGTGAGGCCCTGGGTTCGATCCTCAGGACTATATACAAATAAAAAATAAAGGTATTATGTCCATCTACAAGTAAAAAAATATTTTTTAAAAAAGGTACAGTCTTGTTTAGCTCAGTTCTACTGCAGACATTTCATTTGAAAACATCATTATAGAAATGGTTTATACTAAGCAGTGCATTGTAATAAACTCCTATTTTTTCAACAAAGTGCTTGGAAATTATCCCGAAAATAACTATTACATAACCCTTGATACAAGAGGCTAATGGTTCAGGATAAACCAGCAATAAAATTAGGTCCCTGAATTATATAATTATAAGCCCTTTGCATTAGCACACCTATAATCCCAGCTACTTGGGAGGCTAAGTAGTGGAGCACTTCAAAACCAGACTGGGCAACATAGCAAGTTAAGTGCCCCTGAGTTTAATCACCAGTACCAAAAAAAAAGAAAAGAAAAGAAAGGAAGGAACGAACAAAGGAAGGAAGGAAGGAAAGAAAGAAAGAAAGAAAAGGAAAATATACAAACTAAGCATATATATATTCAATCTAGCTTTGCTGACATACTTATACATACATACATGTGCCAATGTATATCTACACAGATCCATATGTTATGACAGAAAAAGGAAAATGAATTATCAGGAGGAAATGAACCAAAATATTGTCTCCTGGTGGGGATGGGCATTGAAGTAGTAACTATTTTCTTTTTTTAATTGCAGATGGACACAATATCCAATACCTTTATTTTGTTTATTTAGTTTTATGTTATGCTGGGGATAAAACCCAGAGCCTCACACATGCTAGGCAAATGCTCTACCACTGAGCCACAACCCCAGCACCCACACTTTTTTGAAATGATTTTTTCTGCAATGAGCCTATACTACTTCTATATTTGTTTTGTACAGTTTTTGTTTTTTGTGGTGCTGGGGATTGAACCCAGGGCCTTGTGCATGCGAGGCAAGCACTCTACCAACTGAGCTATATCCACTGCCCCTACTTCTATATTGGGGGACTATGTAAGTAAACATGTTCCCCCTGCTCTTAAAGCAATATTACATAAATATTACATAAATCTATCACATGTTGTATGATAGCACAGCAGTAAAACAAACTCTTAAATCTTGGGCATTTTTTTTCCAAAGAATGTATTTTATCTAATCTAAGATGCCCCTGATTTTTGTGTGGCATGAAGAAAGAAAAGTTTCCTGCTGGGCTAGGGTTGTGGCTCAGTGGTAGAGCACTTGCCTAGCATGTGTGAGGCACTGCCTAGTGTGTGTGAGGTGCTGGATTCCATGCTCAGCACCACATATGAATAAATAAAAATAAAGGTATTGTGTCCACCTACAATTAAAAAACAAATTAATAAATAAAGGTATTATGTCCATCTATTAAAAAAAATTTCTAGCTGAACCACACAACACAGTGCCTTCCTCACAGTGTATAATATATGTGTTCTAATTGAAGAGATATTAAGTAAGCAATTTGGAAGGGAGTATTCCTCAATCAGTGATATGCAGATTATCATCACTTAATCAGTTTAGATATTCTAGATTCACATTAACCATAAAATAGAGGAGCAATCATCTGTAAGGTTGTTGTTTTTTTTTTTAAATATTTATTTATTTATTTTAGTTTTCAGCAGACACAACATCCTTGTTTGTATGTGGTGCTGAGGATCGAACCCGGGCCGCACGCAGGCCAGGCGAGCGCGCTACCGCTTGAGCCACATCCCAGCCCCAATCTGTAAGGTTTTCAACAGCTCTAAAATTATGTTAAGTGTTTATCATGAACACCAAAATTGCTTTCATATCATTTTTTAACTTTCAAAGAATAATTTTAAGGTAACTAGTTCAGTCATTGTTCTTCATCAACCACTTTTTTTTGCATAGTATTCTTGGTCAGCATGAGGACAAATCCAAGGTCTAACATAGTGCTTGACAAAGAAACTGGGCTGCTCCTAAGAGAGCAACAAGGCAGGAACCTAACTTTTTCAAGTGATAAAATCATAAAGAATAATGAGCTGACTTTCCCAAAAAGCTCCAAAATAGAATACAGACTCATACATCAATGCATTTAAGTAAAGCAGGAACAGGAAATATTATAAGAATGTAGTTATATTTGCATAGCCTCAAGAAGGTGAGATGTAGTCTGTAATCCCAGTGGCTCAGGAGGCTAAGGCAGGAGGATTGCAAGTTCAGAAAGCCTCAGCAAAAGTGAGACGGTAAGCAACTCAGTGAGACCCTGTCTCTAAATAAAATACAAAATACGGCTGGGGATGTAGCTCAGTGGTCGAGTGACCCTGAATTCAATCCCTGGTACCGCCCCCCCCCCCAAAAAAAAAGATCAAAGTAAAATGGACAGCTGTAACAGACACTGTTAGCCATCCATCTTCTCATCCCATGTTCTCTTCCATAGTCCTAAAATTCCTGGTTTTAATTGCAGGCTTATCACTACCCAGAATAAGATACCAATGAGAATACAGGAGGAATTCTTTTGTTAAAATCTCCAGAAAACTTCCTTAAGATAGCTGGTACCTTTCCTGGTCCTTCTTCTTCCCCAACTCAGGTGAGATGGCTGCAGTCATTTGCAGGAGGAGGATGACAGCCTACCCATAGTGAGATAGGGAGCAGGAAGGAGCCAGGGTCCCTACAGACCATGTACCTCTGAACTTCCTACCTCTGAAGAGGTTTATAGAAGAGGTGAATATACTTGTGTTATTATTATTATAGCAAAACCTAACTTTTAATTTATTCAATAATAAGAATTTCTGGGTAAAAAATACTTGTATCTTCAGCAGTCTGCCAATAAATCAAACAGATCAGCATTATTCAAAACCTTTTCTAGAAGAGGTTGTTAAAAGAGGCTTGTTGCAGTGGTGCACACCTGTAATTCCAGCAATTTAGGAGGCTGATATAAGAGGATAACAAGTTCAAGGCCAGCTTAGCAAGGCCCTCAGCACCTCGGTTAAGACCCTGGCTCAAAATAAAAAATAAAAAATAGGTGCTGGGGATATAGCTCAGTAGTATAGCACCCCTTGGTAAATGCTAGTTCAAAAAAAAAAAAAAAAAAAAAGTGATAAAACTTGGAGAAGCCCTCATTTGCAGACATGCCATCTGGGTCTGGCATCTGGGTTTGGTTCTTATTGTTACAATTTGCTCATTTAATGGCTGAGCACTAGCATAGAGTATTGATGTGAAAAAACAATACCTGAAATGCTATATAAGAAGCAACAGGGCTGGGGTTATGGCTCAGTGGTAGAGTGCTTGCCTAGCATGTGCGAGGCCCTGGGTTCGATCCTCAGAACCATGTAAAATTAAATAAAATGAAGGTATTGTGGCCAATTACAATTAAAAAATAAAAATTTATTTTAAAAAAGCAAACAAAATATGCCTCAACTATCATACACTTTTAAGAAGCAGAAATAGGAAGTGATTTTTTATCCCTTTAATTTTCACATTAGACTTAACAGTCCCTCTATAAAATTGTGTGTTAATAAAAGTTCCACAAATACTAACAGTAAAGACACCCTCTTTTCCAACTAGTAAAGAGGAAAAGAGAGAAAACTCAAATTACAAAAATTCATGTTGAGAAATGAACACTACTGAAAAAAAGAAAAAAAAAAACAAAAAAGACACCCTCTTTGCCCTTCTCAGCACACTCAGTTTCCTCTAGAAACCATCTTCAGAGATAAGAACAGGCACCCAGCAATCAGGCCAGGAATGTGCTAAATGGCCTTGCCCTTCTGTCCAAAATGGAATTCTCTTCCATAAATCTGAATTTCTGAGCTTTGAAATATCTAAACTCTTCCTATTAAAACACTTACCCCTTCCAGAGCTGAGTATTCAACTTCTCCTTGGCTTCTAGGAAATATTTTAGTACCTTTCAAATACATTTTCTTTTATACTTAAATAAGCCTTAGTGGTCTGTTATTTGCAACTAAAACAAACAATTTAACACAACATTTAAACAAACAAACAAAAAAGCTAATTTATCTATTAATATAAGTTGGTTGGAGCTTAATCATTTGAATCTCCTGGGCTCTTCGAAGAACTTTTAAGTCTTGTTAAAACACAATTCTAAGGATTTCAAAAGACCATGACTCAGGCCTATTACACAATTTTGTATGACCCCACTAATTTCACCCCACTAATGTCATAATCTCCCTCATTCCACTTCCCTTCTGACTAAAGAGATTACTCATCACTTGACAATGTTCTTTATGCCTTTCCTTTATAGGCTCCTTTATTCATGTAAATCGTCATACTTTGGAGATTGCTAAATAAGCAAATAAAAATACAGGCACCCAGTTAAATCCGAATTTCAAGTAAATAACAAATAATTTGTTAACTCTAAGGTATGTTTCAAATAATGCATGATGGTTTTAAAAAGTAGTCACTGTCTAAAATTCAAATTCAACTTGACATAGTATATTTTATCTGACAATTCTAGTTTGTGGAGTTAAAAGAGTTGTCTAATAAGATTTGTAGACTACCTGGTCCTTTTACAATAAGAAACAATGAATACTGAGAAAAAGTTTTAGTCAGTTACATGACGGTGACATAAGCCACTGGTGCCAACGAGGGCCTTGTGGACAGCTAGTCCAATGCTTCACCTTAAATATTAGGAGACAACCAACTAATGAAGATGTGTGACAAGTGGTGGAGCATGACACTGAATTCCAGTGACTACAAAGATTCCTGACTTTCTGGGGACTAAACCCAGGGCTTCATGCATGCTAGGCAAGCACCACTGAGCCACATCTCCAGTGCAAAAATCATTTGTTTAAAAAAATATATATATTGAGAAAGAAATTAGTATATGCAAAAACAAGCAAATTTTATGGCTATGAACAATGTTCACATACCTGCCTTCTCAATTAATTTTGTGCTAGTAAATATTAACCAATAAAAGAAAACTAACAAAAATATAACCAATTACAGACCTCTCTTATAAACTAGGATAATTTAATAAATAAGATGTTACAGTTTGGGGCTGGGATTGTGGCTCAGCAATAGAGCGCTCGCCTAGCACAGGTGCAACCCGGGTTCGATTCTCAGCACCACATAAAAATAAAGGCATTGTGTTGTGTCCATCTACAAAAAAAAGAGAGAGAGAGAGAATCTTTTAAAAAAAAAAATGATGTTACAGTTAATACATGAGATGTCTACCACACCTGCTAAGGCAGAGGCAAATGATTACATTATGAGAGCTGGAAACTAATCAGTGGATTAATCTAGTTGATGGATTAATAACGTGAACATTATTTGGTGGTAACTGTAGCCAGGTGAGGTGTGGCTGGAGGAAGTGGGTCACTGAGGGCATGCCCTGGGGATTATATATTTTATCCCTGGTTTCTCACCATCTCTCTGCTTCCTGGCTGACATCAATTTTCCTCCTCCATTCTCGTCCATCATGATGTTTCACCTGACCTTGGACCCAGAGCAATGGAGTCAGTCAACCATTGCTGAAACTGGGAGCCAAAATAAACTTTTTCTCCTCTAAGTTGTTCTTGTTGAGTATTTTGGTCAGAGCAATGAAAAGCTAACACACAAGGCTATGTCTGTGAAGCACCTAGTACGAAGACTGGCTTATAATAGGACTTCCCTTCTCCTACCTACCCGTTTACTCAGTCTAGAATACCAAGATATCACAATAATCCCTATCTCATTGTCTCCAAACTATCTTAATAAGTTATCTTGAGCTTAGACATCAGAATATTGGTCCTATATCTGATTAAAAAACATTCTAATTAATAAAGAATGGCAGAGTTGTGGGGTGTCCCTGTAGTTTAGCATGCATATGGCCCTAGGTTAAATTCCCAGCACCAAAAAAGTAAAATAAATAAATCAATGGCAGAATGTTTAATCTCACTAGATTTCAAATAACTGCCAATTAAAACAAATCTAAATCATTATCTTACAAATTCACCAAATGCAATTTAGTGATTTATTCAGAATAAAGCACTCTTTATTAAATACAGAGTATATATTAAGGATACAAAGTACGTACTCAGGAGTATAGAATAAAGAGGAAATAATCCCAAGCAGGAATGTTTAGAAAACTGTAGAAAAACATGGATTTGAACTAGAAATTAAAGGCCAACTGTACATTATTTTGATTGGTAAAGATATGAAGTTAAAGAAAAATCTGAGGTAGAACTATACATAAAAGGATTCAAAAATAGAGAAAACATGCTTTACAATCCAGCCCCAATTTCCCCCATTATATTATTCTTTCCATTGTACCCCAACCTAGACAAAGATGCTCATCAAGTGCTATTTCCAAGACACAGTGTAGGTTTTCCACCTCCATACCTATATTCAGGCCAGTCCCTCCCTTAACCGCAGGGACAAGTCTCATACAACTTTGCACCCCTCACATCCATTTGTTCAATATGAGTAACAAATAATATGGTTAAACCAGTGTCTACCTTTCCCTCAGCTACTTTTCCCTTATTCACTCAATTCTTTTTCCTTCCATTCCTCCTAACTGAGCAAACTAGTTTTATTCAGTAATATATAAAGCAGTTAAGCAGACTATTCACTTTAAAAAGTTTTAGCTTAGATCCTTGCAGGAACTCCATTCTTTCCTTTCTTCCCATCCCCTTCTACTCTTTGTCCCCCACCTCAACTTCCCATTTCAATTCCCATTACCCGTGTATAACCTTGTGTGGAAAAATATTTATTTTGCTATTAAAACCTTGATATCTGTTTTTGTTGATATTTAAGAGAAAACAGCTTTTCCCCTAATTCACTGTTGCCTGGACTTGTATTTGGGCCAATTAGGAAGCAGATCAAATTGCATTCTTCATAACTCTATTCAGTTGATAAATGGTACTTAAACATTATATTTTTAAAAATCATGGTTAACAAGGTTCTATGACACTGATTATTCCACAAAGGATGAAGAACTGGTGGTAATTCAGATGGGCACCTCTGAAAAGATCAGTGAGCGGCATGTCCCATTAAAAAGAAAAGAAAGCAAAACAAAACCTTGGAGAAAGACAAAAATTCCCCATCACTCTAAGACTTTGTAGGTTTTTATAACATCAACTGGAAAAAAACAAGATGGCACCCAACAGATCACCACAGATAAAATCATCAGTCAAATAAGCATCATGGAGGGCTGGGGTTGTGGCTCAGCGGTAGAACGCTCGCCTCGCACATGCGAGATCCTAGGTTCAATCCTCAGCACCACATACAAAAATAACAAGTGAAATAAAGGTTTTTTTTAAAAAAATAAAAAATAAAAAAATAAGCATCATGGACATCACAGGAGGCAGATGCACCTTAATGGGATGTGGAAGTCCCCGCACTGTCCCCTTTCCCTGCCACAAAAAAAATTGCTGAATCCATTATAAAAAAGAATGAGCACCAAGCCTTGATAATACTATCCAACTCCATGCCGTTTCAGCAACTTGAAAGCTTGATAAGTGTTCAAAAATTTGTCCTGATGTTTGTGGTCTTGAAGCAACATCTGAACTCTTTCCAATGAAGCAATAATCCTAGCTATCCCAGCAGCACTGCAGCCACACCAGGGCTGGAGCAAAGGTTGGAGCATTGACATATTTTTTTGCGAAGGCAAGATAGGACCTCACACAGACCAAATGTAAGTGCCAGCAGCATCATCTCCCACGTTAACGCATGAAAGAATCTGCCCCACAAGCTTGGAAATCCATTTGATTCTTTACAGCTATTGCTGAAAGAGGGTCTTCTGAAGAGAAAGATTATGGTACACTATTCAAAGCCAGGCAGTAGACACACAAGCAGTGCCTCATTTCACCACTTATAATGCGAGGTTACATATCTTGTTTTGAAGATGACAGGATCAATGGCCTCTTTGCATGAGTTTCTGAATCCACGTTACTTAAGAATTTTTTTAATCTGTAACTCCATCTGAGCCTGATGTGAGGAATTGCTTTTTAATAAATTTCCCAATTTCTTCCACTGTTATTGGTGTATAGGTTCTCTCCTCTGGAGTCAATTTTAACACAGAGATGTACTTAGGAGACATCCCAGTTCCCTCCCAAGCAGATGCCCACCCACAGTGATGGAGCCCATGAGCCAACTCACCTGCACAGGCACAAACTCTGCCTGTGCCTAAAGTTTTAAAGCATGTAGCAAACAAACAGGACAGAATGATCCTTCGCCTATTTGAATCTTTACAAATAGAGCATAAGACTATATGTTCTTAAGGCTGGGGTTGTGGCTCAGCGGTAGAGCGCTCGCCTAGCATGTGCAAGGTGCTAGGTTCGATCTTCAGCACCACATAAAAAAATAAATAAAAGAAAGGTATTGTGTCCAATTATAACTAAATATAATATATATATATATATACACACACACACACATATATATATATTATATATATATTTTTTTAAAGACTATGTGTTCTTAAAAAGAAAAATAACCAAATCTTGTAAAATTATTTCAGATTTCCTTCTGGTTTCTTATCAGTTACATGGAGCACAATACAAATATAACTGCCATTTTTGCATATAATAGTCTTCCAAAGTAGATTTACCTTAGAATTAAGCATACAAAATGTATGAATACTTTCACATGTGCTTCAGTGTTTTCATTTCACTGAGTCATTTTCCTGAATTATTTTTACTATTACAGTCGATGTAACTTTAAAAAATATCATCACAATGAACAATTAGACAAGTGTGAGACAGTTTTGCATGATATGTGTAAAAGTTTGAAATGTGTGTACACCAATAAAGAATGTTTTCACTGGGTGGGGGGGAAGGACTATTTGTTCTTGATGGGAAGGGGAAAATGAACAAAAGACATACACCAAGGAGTCTGTCCTGTCTACAAGAATGACAAGTCAGAAACACATTAGGAAACTATAAAAACAAAAATTCTTTATTTTAATCACTAAATTCATAAGAATAAACCTTCGAAAATAGAACATGGGTTGGACACAATGGCATATACCTGCAATCCCAACTATTCAGGAGGCTGAGGCATGACTATGCCAAGTTCAAGGTCAGCGTCGGGGCAACTTTGCAAGACTGTCTCAAAATAAAATAAGACTATGGATACAGCTGACATGAAGCTGAAGCTTGGATTCTTTTGTATCTTTGTAGTTTCATCCAGATTATGAATGTCTGAACACTTTGCACCCTAAAATATTTAGCTTTTGTGAGTTACTAATAAGCATGTGCATGTGTGAGTGTGTATGTGTGGGTGTTGAATTGAAAAAAAAAAAAAGCTAAGGATATAGCTCAGTGGTAGAGAATGTCTGCCTAGCATGCATAAGGTCCTGGTTCAATTCCCAGTGCCACAAAAAAGAAAAAGAACACATGTGACTTATATTATGAAATATATTTTATAAATATATTTAATTTTTAATAAATATAAAATATATTCTTAGCCAAAATTACAAATTAATCACTCAGATAAGAAGTTGCCTAACAATCATGTCTTTTAACAGTCTCTTATAACAACAAAGTTCCAAATCAGAAAAGACATACATACTCCACAAATGACCTTGTTCACCTTAGTTTTAGAGGCTCATACAGTTAACTTAATGGAATCAGGAAAAAAGAATAAAATTTAACACTCTTATTAACTTCGTCTTGACTTACTATTTCAAATATAGCAAACATGTCTTTTGAATACCACTTTATAAAGCAATATGGTGAATGGTTATAGTGTAGTCATCACAAATACCCTCTAGGATGATGGGGGTTAATTTCTTCATGTGGTAAATAGGTTCTTGTAATAATATTTCTAGTGAAAGCATCATCCCTAAGAAAGTGTTATGTTTCAAACAAATGAGATGAAAGGGAAAATGATTATGCCCTTAGCCTTGGGAGATAACTGAAAAACCAGCCTGATAATAAAGACACTGATATCAGAGTGAATATAAATAATCTCATACACATTATTTTATGTAATATTTTTAATTTTTCTAAACTATTTGTTATAAAGGCATGTGCATACACATATATATGTAAGTAAATTAATAACTAAAATAAGTCTATTTTATCTACATAATAATAATTATGAATTGAGATTGGTTAACAAACTTCTCTCATTGGAAAAGGTTTGTCTTGGATTTGAAGTCAACTTACACTCAGGCACAAATGGTATTAAATTACAATTTTTTTTTTTAAAGTATTCTTTGACCCCAGAATTTCCTGAAGGTACACTGAATTCTGATTTAGGAAATAGTTTTCCCTGCTTGATATGGCTCCACTTTGTTATTTTTTGAGTTGTTATTTCTACTTCCCTGACAGAGAATCTACTTCTAGATGTTGACTCCATATTTATTGGAGGCCTATTTANATTAAAAAAAAAAAAAAAAACAAGATTTGCCACTTAGAGCCAGAAAATGACAGTAAAGGATGGGACAGGGGCTGGGGATGTGGGTCAAGCGGTAGCGCGCTCGCCTGGCATGCGTGCAGCCCGGGTTCGATCCTCAGCACCACATACAAACAAAGATGTCGTGTATGCCGAGAACTAAAAAAAAAATAAATAAATATTTTAAAAAAATTCTCTCTCTCTCTCTCTCTCCCTCTCTCTTTCTCTCTTAAAAAAAAAAATCTTAAAAAAAAAAAAAAAAAGGATGGGACAGGAAAGAAAAGGGCAATATGCATTCTTATACAGGTCAAAGTGGCAGATCTTATTTTCCTGTTCCTTAGCAAGATAATATCAACTGATGAAAAAGGCAAATAATGCTTAAAACAATTTAACATTAAAACTGTTACTTAATAAAACTCTATAAAAAAACTGTGCATTTATGTTTCTGAAAGAGGAAGTTTCTTACCTCTGCCTCTGCTGCCAACTGTCTCTTCTTAGCTATCACCTGTTTTATGTCAATTCGACCTAAAGGAAGGGAAAAAAGTGAGTTTGAAGTTCATGAATACAAGCTGTCTAGCAGCACTATTTAAATTATGAGGCTGAGGGACAAGCAAATAGTATAAACTACAGTATAACCACAAAACATGGCATAGCCTTAAGAACACAGCATGAGAGCTGGGGTTGTAGCTCAGTGATGGAGTCCAGCAAGTGTGAGGCGCTGGCTTCCATCCTTAGTGCCAGATAAAGATAAATAAATAAAATAAAGGTATTGTGTCTATTTACAAATAAAAATTTTAAAATGCAATATGGGCAATATAAGTAGAAGGAGCTTTATACATAATAATAATACTAAATATGAAAAAAAACTACTAAATATATACACAGTGATGACAGCTATGTTATCCACATGATGCTGTAGATCCACTTCTGACAGTATGAGATGTTAGATTCCCTGAATAGATCCTACAATTAAGATTACTAAGATAATATGAAAATATTAAAAACTAAAAAACTTTTAAAACTTATTACCAAGCTGACACAAATTCACAAATTAAAAAAAAAAAGAGGAAATATGTGAGAAACATAAGAATTCTTATCAAAGGTTTCTAGCAAATCTTGAGCTTCAGAACTGGCAGCCACTCAGTCCTCTGTTTTTACTTATGAAGTCTAGGTCCTGCCCAAAATGGGAAGTCTGGAGGACACTACCTTACAGCTTAGGACTCCTACGGCTACATCCTCACCATACAGGGTGGAAACAACAAAGAGAACAGTAAGGAAATGAGCCTGTCTCTTTTTAATGCTGTTGGAGGCGGGAGGGGGGTGGATTTCCCTTACTCTTCACTAGATTTGCAGCCTAAATTCACATTATCTGTGTGGCCTGAAAAACCTCAAGAAGTATATTTATTTTAAAGTAAACCCAAATTGTATCCCCAGACAGATGCAAATGTAATTCCTCCCTGGAAGATTATTCATAAAAAAAAAAAAAAAATTTAAATCAACCGAGTTCTTAAAGAATTACAACAGATAAAGGTCCAAGAAAAAAAGAAACTTGTAGTTAAAAATCATAAAATACACCAGGAAACAGGCAACATAAATGAGAAATAGAAGAAAGCAAAACCAAGGTACTCAGAGCTTCAAAACTAATGATATTAGAATTATTAGTTATAGGATATAAAATAAGATGCTTAATATAATAAGGAAATAAAAGTGAAACTTGAAAATATAAACAAGGAACAAGAAACTACATAACCAAGCAGATCTGAAAAGGCACCAGATTTCTTAAAACACAAAATTTAAACAATTGGAATGTATAGACTAAACACATCTGCAGAAACAGTAGTAAATGAAAACGTAGGTTGATTGGTTAGTTTTTAATCTAATATAGAGCCCAGAGAAACAGTGATGGAAAATACTAGAGGTTAAAACACAGAAGGGATCTAACAAAACAGCCAGTGGGAGAGGGCACCAATGGGACTATGGTGAAATTTGATGACAAGTCCACACAGATGTTTCTGACTTGTAATTTCTGCAGAGTAAATTGGACGGAGTTATTGTTATACACTCTTACGATGAACATAAATGATCATAAAGAAAAAATTGTTCAGGGTTGTGGTTGTAGCTCAATGGTGGAGTATTCACCCAGCACATGAAGGCACTGGGTTCGATCCTCAGCACCAAATAAAAATAAATAAATAAAATAAAGGTATAAAAAAGAAAAGATACAATGGTTCAAAACAAAGTCTCAGGGAAATTGTCAGTGTCAAGAATTATAAAAAACGCCATACCTCAAATGGGAAAGATTGCAAAGGATGTCAAAGATTATATCCAAAAATTTTACTTCATCAAGCTTTATAGTATCTGAAGTGCATGAAAGATGCCATGAAGAAAACAGAATTTTTAAAAAACCTAATGGACACAAAGATATACCATCTTCATTGATTGGAAGTCTTATTCTTGTTAAGATAGGAATACTTCCCAATTTATCTACAGATTGAAAGCAATCCTCATCAAAATTTCAGCTGGCTTCTTTGTAGAAACGGACAAGCTGATCCTAAAATTCATCTGGAAAATCAAGTGACACAAAATAGAAGAATCCTGAAGAAAACCAAAGTTGGAAGACACTATCAATTTTAAAGATGGACACATATGCCAATGAAACAGAACTGAGAGTGTCTAGAAGCATGCAATCTACCACTGGGCCCCCTTTTTAGCAAGGGTCTCACTAAGTTGCCCAGGATGACCTTAAACTTGCAATCCTTCTGCCTCCGCCTCCCATGCCCCTGGGATTATAGGCATGTACCACCACGTTCAGCTCATTTGATTTTTCTATCAACTGTGAGAATATACTTTATATTCAGTTCTATGACTAGACAGTCACTTCATATTAAGCTATGTATTTCATAAATAAATGAATATGCAAACTTCTCTTTTCAACTACCAAGGGGACAAGGATGAAACGTTCGTTGTAAGAAATTCCCACACCTGTACATCACTTCCAAAAAGAAACTGCCTATCCATAAATAACATGATAACCATTATTACAAACTGGCTAGCAGCAATAGGAACTGGAAACAGAGAAGAGAGTTTGTTCACACTTAAGAATATCTGAAGACTCCACTGAAAATGACATTAAAATTGAATAAGAAAAATATTAAAAACCCAATTAATTTTCTTTTACCCAAAAGTAACTCTTTAGGGCTGGGGATAGAGCTCAGTTGGTAGAGTGTTTGCCTCGCATGCATAAGGCCCTGGGTTCAATCCCCAGCACCACAAAAAATAAAGCAAAACAAATTTTTTTTGTATCTTTAAGTCCCAGCCCTACTAAGTAACCTTTAGTTCTTCACTCTGGGTACCAAATTCTTAAATGTCTTCTATATTTCTTAATTTTCACTATCTGTAAACCTCTTTCTTCATTATTCCTATGTCAGAGGAAAGGGTGGCCTCTTTTTAAAAATTAACTATTCAAATGAGACTAGATCTCTCTCTCATCCTACACAAAAGTCAACTTAAAATGGATCAAAGACCTAGAAATTAGACTAGAAACTCTACAACTCCTAAAAGAAAACACAGTACTTGTAACTACAAACACCACGAAGCACAACTTCAATAAAGATACATTTTTTAAAAAATAAAGTATATAGGGCTGGGGTTGTAGCTCAGTGGTAGAGCACTTGCCTCTCACACATGCGGCCCTGGTTTGATCCTTAGCAACACATAATAAAGATTTTAAAATAAATAAATTATGTTTCATATGTCACCACTTTTAATCTTTTTTTTTAATGATGGCAATCTTTTTTTATACCTTTTTTTATTTTTATGTGGTGCTGAGGATCAAACCCAGTTCCTCACACATGCTAGGCAAGTGCTCTACCATGGAGTTACGACCCCAGCCCAACATATTTAATCTTTATATCCCAGTGAGAAATACACACACACACACACATATATGTATGTAACCCAGTGAGAAAAGCAAGGTAACTAATATCATTTCTCTTTAAAAAAAAATTAACATTTTAAAAAATTAAACATCGTGCACACTGTCACGTGATCTATATCTTGGGGCTGAGGTTGTGGCTCATTGGTGGAGTGCTTGCCTCACACGTATGAGGCACTGGATTTGATCCTCACCCCACATAAAAGTCAATAAAAATAAAATAAAGTTATTGTGTCAATCTACAACTTAAAAAAAAAATCCCACATCTTCTGATCCCACTCATGAAGCATTAAAAAAATAAATAAATAAAGATAGGTCAGGAACTTATAGTGACTATAATTTTAAAGATGACTAAGGAGCCCTAAGCAGTAACTAATTACCACTTTTCAAGTTTCAGTTCTTTCAGCAAATGTTTTGTCCACTTGTGGCAAGAATCAAATTAGCTAATGTGTAGGCACTAACAGGATTTTATTGCCTAGAGAAGTTCAAATTTATTTACAATTCTGATTATTTTCTAAAACACTCTGAATGATTATGTCTTAAACTACCTTCATCCTAGTTTTACCTTGCTCTCCATGAAGAAACAGAAGTAATCTAGAAGTGTCACTTAAAATTAGTCTTTATGTCCACAGGATGGTTGGGCTTAGACAAGTGCTCTACCACGCACTGAGCTACACCCTCAGCTCAAATATTGACTTCCTCTGCAAAAGTTCCCTCTACCCTACCCGTGCTCCCATACCCCTGCTATGTATTATAATCTTTTGTTTGTATATTTCTCCTGAGATCCTAAAGGAGGAGTTTGGAAAACATAACCTACAGACCTGCATTTACTGTCTACAGTGGGTTTTTATTTAACAAGTATATAAATTGAATGAGTAAATAAGTTACCAATTCAATGATCTTCATTATTTGTCTTTCTTCAGAATGTTTCTCCCCAATATTAACTCCTCCTTCGTTGTATAAATTTCATTTTTTATATAACATTAGAATATGCAGCAATTTAAGGGGCTCAAGTTGTGGCTCAGTGGTAGAGCACTTGTCTAGCATGTATGAGGCCCTGGTTTGATTATCAACACCACATAAAAATAAATAAATGTAAAAAATGTTTTTTAAACTTCATTATGTCAACTTAAACAGCAACACTTACATTCCAGTGGAATCCAGCTACTGATATTGAAAATTAAAGTAGGAAAAACAAAATAATGTACTTTTATAAAATGTCTCAAGATGCCAAAGACAATATCAGAAAGTTTTACCCTATTTGTTAACCAAACAAGGGTCAAATATCAAATCCGTGTTGAAATCTAACCTATACAAATGTCACTGCAAAAACAAATATCCTGACGTAACAGATGACATCAGAGTTACATCATCAGAGTTACATTTACAAGTCTACCATTCTTAATCATAAGCCTTTACTTTAACAAGCACTGTGTTATACTCCTCTTTGTATTCAAGTACTTAGCAAACTTGGATATAAGAACTAAGTAAAAAAAAAAAAAAAAAAAAAATTTTTTTTTTTTTAAATAGAACTTCCTAATTTCTCCCTCACTCCTAAGATTTATAACTCAGTATAGACCTAGATTAGGTACTCTGCTAATTACTAGTTTTACTCATTATATCTATTATGAGAGTAATTAGTAATTTTGATAGTATCAGTTATTTTTAATGATCTACTTATGTGTGTGATTTTGCGGGGGGGGGGGGTTGCCATTCACTTAACTTGGAGCTCTAAGGGGCAAACATCAGTATTGCTCACTATTATACCCCAACATATAACAGGATACCCAATAATTATTAGTAGGTTAGGTGACTCTTTGTTACCAGATATAAAAACTATTAATATTCATTTATAATAGAGAAAAAACAAATAAAATTGTAATCCCTACTCTGGAACACTGAATTTATTATTTCATTAATTCATCCCAAAAAATGTAAAGCCTCACCATTTCTATGAGTCTCTAGGGACTCCTTTGTAGGGTTTTTCTGGTCTTCATCTTTCTCAGAGTTTTCATTGGACTTGGATAGCCGGTTTCTTACAGACATCTTCTCTTTATCCACCATTGATTTGCTAGGAAAAGAAGATGTAAAAAGCTTTAAGCAATGGCTAGAAGAACAGGTTCTGAATGTTCCCAACACAAAGAAGTGATACATGATTGAGATGATGAATAAGCTATTCAGCCTGATTTGATCACTTCACACTTTATACATGTATTGAAATATCATGGTAACCTATAAATAATATACAATCATTATGTGTCAATTAAAAATTTTTTAATATGGAGTGATATAGCTTAGTGGTACAGTGCTTGCCTAGCACACACTAGGCCCTGGGTTCCATTCCCAAAATCACATACACAAAAAAGAATTAAAAATTATAAAACAAGGGGCTGGAGTTGTGGCTCAGTGGTGGAGCACTTGCCTGGCTTGGGCAAGGCCCTGGGCTTGATCCCCGGCACCACATAAAAATAAAGGTATTGTGTCCAACTACAACTAATACAATTTTTTAAAAATTATAAAATAAAAGCTTTGAACTAAGCATCTGACTTAGGTGAATTTCAGAATAAAACCATAAGAGATGTGACAACTGATGATATGGTCTTCCTTGTGTTTTCCTTTAATCACATTTAATCATGAGTATAAAATACTGTAACAAACTTGAAGAAATTAGATCCTATGAATAGTTTAGTTGAACAAACAGGCACCAAGTATATGAAAAATCAAAAATTAAACAGCAAAGTACAGCTACAAAGATGCCACAGATAGAGTATAATTGATAATCAATCCATGGTAAAAACAATAACTCGGAAGTTCAAAGTCCGGAGATATCAGAAAAAGACATAAAAGTCTCACAGAAAAGAAGGTATTTGGGGACTGAGTCTTGAAGGATGAGAACATAACACTCCATGTGTGAGAAAGGGTTAAATCAAGACCTTTAGAAGCCCTGTTCAGGGGACCATAACTGAAGCAGACCACTAGAGAATGAGACTAGACTTTGTTGTCTACTCCATGGAAAGCCCCTACTGTGTGCTTTAGGTTGTCTCATTTAATCTTCATAACAATTCTGGGGGAAAAAAATGTTATTACCTCTAATATGAAAAAACAAAGGCTCAAGAAGTATTACCATCAGTGCCCTCCACCCATACAGGAACACAACGGCAGCTGAACAAGCTGAGTTATTAGGAAGGCCTACAATAGGAAATTAGAAGATCAGAAGTGGAATCTGGCTGGATAGTTTTGAAGAGTCCCAGGGCACAAGGGTTTACTCTGGCTCAGGTACTGTCAGAAAGCAAAGACAATTCTACAGTTAGTAGACGCAAACAGAGTGCAGCTGAACAGAAGTCCCCCCTTATCTACAATGGATACAGTCTAAGACGCCCCCCCAGAGAATGCCTGAAATCAGGGACATTATCAAACTATTCATATTTTGTTTTTTCCTATACACACATAAAGTTTAATTTATAAATTAGGTATTGTAAGAGCTGGGGTTGTAGCTCAGTGGTAGAGTGCTTCCCTGGCAAGCACTCTTCCCTGAGGCACTTGGTTCACTTCTAAGCACCACAGATAAATAAATTAAAGGTCCATCAACAACCAAAAAAAATTTTTTTTAATTAGGTATAATAAGAGATTTAACAACAGTAATAACAAAATAGGACAATATACTATAATAAAAGTTTGCATTTGGGGATTATTAAGTAAAGGTCACCTGAACAAAAGTGAATCTGATAACCAAGATGGCTACTAAGTGACTATTAAGTAGGTAACATACACATGGTGGATACTCTGGAAAGAGATAATTCATGTTCCAGGCAACAAAGGATGGTATGGCTCAAGATTTCATCAAGAATACGAAGAATGGTGTACAGTTTAAAACTTACGAACTGTTTTTATTTGAAAACTATGGTTGGCTGCAGGTAACTGGATACTATGGAAAACAAAACTGCAGACAAGCCGGTACCACTGTTAATTGGTAAAGCAGCACAATCATTCACATTAGCCTGGAAAGGGGGATGTTTCATCTTTTATAACTTAGCAATGTTTAGTTTCCTCTGTGTTCAGACATGATTAATGCATAACCTTGGTTTTGTCTTGATACATCAAGGTCACCAGATGATCTTATCTAATGTTGGTGTTCAGAGAAATTGTTTGTGTTCAACAGAAGAATACCAAAAGGACTTAGCTATTAAGTGCCAGGTTGGCTCATAGTAACACCAAGGCCTAGCTGAAGTGTCAGGGAAGCCCTAGTGTACAAGAGGCTACTTTTCTTCTAATTACAGTAACTTGCCCAAGACCACAAAGTCTATAAATAAGAGCCAGATGTGAAGTGGCATTAGTGAGATCCAAACTACAAATGCAACTATTAAAAAAAAAAAAAGGTTGATAACAAAGTGATATGAGGAAAAAGATTAGGATTGAGAGGAGTCAAACTAGGAAAGCCTACAAAATTTGAATTTTTTAGGAAGGCAGTGGGGAGAATTTTAAGTACTGAAAACATGGTCAAAGTCAAATTTTGGAAAGATCAGAATAAAAATGGTATCAGATATTATCATCCTATGTACATACATAACTATATGACCGGTGGGATTTTACATCATGTACAACCAGAAGAATGAGAAATTATATTCCACCCATATATGATTTATTGAAGTGCATTCTACTGGCATGAATAACTAATTAAAACAAACTTTTTTAAATATTTATTTTTTAGTTTTAAGTGGACACAATATCTTTATTTTACATTTATGTGGTGCTGAGGATCGAATCCAGTGCCTCATGCATGCTAGGCAAGCACTCACTCTACCCACCGAGCCACAATCCCAGCCCCTAAAACAAATTTTTTAAAAAGAATTTTTAAAAAAGTAGGGCTAGGGTTTATGGCTCAGTAGTAGAGTGCTTGCCTAGCATGTATGAAGCCCCGGGTTCAATTTTCAATTTGGTGGAGGAGAGGGGATGCTAGAGATCCAACCTAGCACTTAAGACTGCCTTCTACCACCAAGGTACACCCCAGCCCCTCATTACATTATTTTTAAAGTCACATATATTTAAATTCTGGGTTCATGGTCTTCCTAAACTTTTAAAGATGTCTTTTGTGTATGAAATGATAGAATATAGCAAATGGTGAGTTTAGTTGCTTTTTCAGCTGTCACTGTTTGGCAACATAAAAATCTAACAACTCTGGATCAGTTCCCTTTTAATTTTTTCTGAAATCATACAAATGAAAAAGAATGCAAAACAGTAGATGAATATGTCAAAGAAATTTCTGAAGAACAATAATATTTGATTAAGAGGAACCTAGAAAAGATCTGGCCAGGGCTACTGGTAGAGACTTAAAAGTCATCTGTGTTACCATGGTAGAGGAAGCCATGGAGCATCTAATCCTCAAACAGAAATGAGTAGAGAAGCGAGAACTGAAAACTAATCTCTGGTGCAGAAATCACGAAAGAAAACCAAAATAGATGTAAAGGGAAACAAGATGTTTCAAAAAGGAAATAATTTTACAACAGATAATGTGGAATTAAAAATAGGCACTCTTGCTGGGCACTCTAGTTCAGGGGAAGCATGCTTAGTGAAAGACCCTGGGTTTGAGCCCCAGCACTACAAAAAATAGATATGTTTTTAAAAGGCACTCTTTAAAGATATTAGTAAAAGATTAAAATACAAAAGACAGTAATGTAAGAAAACTGAAAAATAAATGCGAGATTAAAGTCTATTACCAGAGCCCTATGAGAGAATACAGCATAGTGCAATGTTTCTCAGACTAACAACAGCCAATTCGGCATGTTTACATGCTTTACATGCATTAAGTATGTAAAGTCAATATATCAGTAGTAAGTAACAGCAGTGGTAATGTCATCAACAAGAGCACTGATTGAAGGGGCACCTATGTACCTCCCAAGAACTGTGCTGCTAAGTCCTTTATATTTTCTCAATATTTACAACCTTAGATAAATACTCTCCTCATTTTAAAGATGAGAAAAATGTAGTTTAGGGAGGTATTTTAATATATATTATATATGTATGTACGTATGTGTGTGTGTGTATATATATATTTGAATTCCAGTTCTGCAGTTATAGAATAATTATTTTTTAACAGTCAATAAATATTTAAGGAATTTCACATGTTGTAATTCTTTCACTGCCCGTCAAGGTCACCGTAGTTCCTCTGATGCTGAAGTTTGAAATTTATCTTTAAGATAATCCTTTTGAAAAAGTACCAATGCTAGATTAATATATATATCCCAAGTCATAATTTTCCAACAGTTTTGTGATCTCTCCCAAGAGGGCTTCTCCTGTAGCCACACATCTATTGAAAACACTCATACAGTAACTTTGTCGTTTTGCTTTACTCACATGAATATGTGGGATGGAATTATAAGACAGTTAACAAAAACTATAAAGACCTAAAAAAATTTTTTTAATCTTAGGCATTGGTATATCCCACAGATCTATACTGTTTCTGAGTATGATGGATCAGAGTGGCAATTAAGAACATGGCAGCCAGGCCACAGTGGCACACACCTGTAATCCCAGCAGCATGGAAGACTGAGGCAGGAGGATCCTGAGTTCCAAGCCAGCCTCAGCAACTCAGCGAGGCCCTAAGCAACTCAGCGAGGCCCTAAGCAACTCAGCGAGGCCCTAAGCAACTCAGCGAGGCCTTGTTTCTAAATAATTTTTTTTTTAAAAGGGCTGAGGATGTGGCTCAGTGGCTAAGTACACCTGGTACTAAAACAAACAAAACTAGGCAGATCCATCAACCCTAAAAAGTGATCCTGAGGTCAGCTTCTTGAAGAAAGTTGATCCCAGAGATTGATGGGGAACTTTGAAATCATCATGATCTATGTGCATAATTCAAATAGAAACAAAAGAAATCCAAATTTTAAAACTGCAGGCTGATGGAACAATTGAATCTAGCATCGATACTTTTTAAAAAGGACTATCTTAAAGATAAATCTCAAACTTCAGCATCAGAGGAACTACAGTGACCTTGAGGGGCAGAGAAAGAATCACAACATGAGAAATTCCTTAAATATTTACTGACTGTTAAAAAATAATAATTCTATAACTTCAGAACTGGAATTCACAACAAAATCTATCAGATTCTACAGCCTACCATCTACCACTAGCCTGCCTCCAACCCACTACCTCTGCTCAAGTCTCCTCCACCAACTCTCATCTCACCCCCTCTGTAGCTCCACTGCACTCTCCATCTGTCAGTGTCATACTATCCCTCACAATAAGCCTAAATTTGTCAAACAGGGACTATGGAATTTTCTCCTTGAATTTCCAAAATCTCGTGGAAAGTACCTGGGGCACAACAGGAATGCATTAGGAGAGGAAGTGAATGTATCAAACATTCCATAAACCAATTATCCTAAACTTGCAGAACCAAGAGGAAAACATGCTGGGAGGATGCCAATGCGCATCATCTTCACTGTTAATAGCTTCATGTGTCCTACAATTGTTCTTTTACACAATACCTTTGTTTTATTTATTTATTTTTATGTGGTGCTGAGGATTGAACCCAGGGTCTCGCACACGCTAAGCGAGTGGTCTACCACTGAGCCACAATCCCAGTCCCCTACAATTGTTCTTAATTGATGGTGGGGGATCCCCTAGACTCCAGAGAGTATTCACAATCTATTTCAAGCACTTCATTAAGTGAAAAAGACAATTATACTTTTATTACATAGAAAAGTTATATATGCTATCTAAAATAATATTATTGGGGCTGGGGTTGTAGCTCAGTGGTGGAGGGTTTGCCCAGCATGTGTGAGGCACTGGACTGGGTTCTCAGCACCACATATAAATAAATAAAAATAAAGTTCTATCAACAACTAAAAAAAAAATTTAGAAAAACAATAAAAAATAAAATAAATTATTATTTTTCTCTGGCTGTTATCCTATATTGATTAGACGTGCTCATTAAAAAGTAAAAAAAAAAAAAAGAAAAGAAAAAACCTAAAAAAAGTTTGATAGACAAATGCTGTTTAACCGACACACACAAAAATATTAAACCTGGGTATCCTGTAGAAAAATAAAACATTAAAGGAAACCATGATGGTTAAAATTAGGAACAATCAATCTACTCTAGAAAAAACCATGTCAAAAGCTAAATCACTGGGGCTGGGGATGTGGCTCAAGCGATTGCGTGCTAGCCTGGCATGCGTGCGGCCCGGGTTCGATCCTCAGCACCACATACAAATAAAGATGTTGTGTCCGCCAAAAACTAAAGAATAAATATTGGAATTCTCTCTTTCTTAAAAAAAAAAAAAAAAAAAGCTAAATCACTGAAAGACAGTCCTGTAAAAAGACTAAAGGAAAGAAAGATTTCAGAAGACCAAGCATTTTTAAAACCACTGGTATTACAGGCATGTGCCACCACACTCAATTAGTGTTGTGGGGTTTTTTTTGTTTTGTTTTGTTTTGTTTTGTTTTGTTTTGGGGGGGGGGCCTTGTTGTTAAACCAACAGAATCTTTTTAAAAGATTAAAGTGGACTAAGTCCTGTCCTTACCTAAAACCCTTCAAACACAGGATTTTTTTTTTTTTTGCTCAGTGCTTGGGGTTGAATTCAGGGCCTCAGGCATGCTAGGCAAGTGCTCTGCCACTGAGCTACATCCCAGCCCTCTGCTGTTTCTGAACTAGCTGTGCTCCCCACTCAGAGGCCTTTCTTTCGGTGGGGGGGGGCGAGGGGGGGAACATTCCTGAAGAAGCCCCAGAGGCTGCCCTCAAGGCTTTCCCCTTCACTTCATTCAAGTTCTCTATAACTGTCCCCTCCGCTGGACTTCCTTCTTTACCCTATCTGAAATGAACACCCTGAGCCAAGTGGGCTAGGAATCCCAGTCATTCAGGAGACTGGGGCAGAAGGATTCCAAGTTCAAGGTCAGCCTCAGCAACTTAGAGAGGCCCTAAGCAACTTAGAAAGACCATGTCTCAAAATGAAAACATAAAAATAAAAGGGGGTAGATATAGATGTGTGCTAATCCCAGTACCACAAAATAAATAAATAAATAGATAGATAGATAGATAAATAAATAAATAAATAAAAATAAAATTAATGCCCTGGAATTCTGCTCCTCTTCTACCCCCTCACACTGCTTAATTTTTCTTCAGGGCACTTGTGTACAAATTACATTATACTATTTCTTTCCTATCTACCCCAAAGGACTGTAATCCCCTTAAAAAGAATTTTCTCTTGTTCACCATTTTTAAACAAATACCTAAAAATGTATCTGGAACACATTCTGCACTTCATACAGTTTGATGAACTAATTCACAAATAGTTACCAAATATTTTCACATACAGTAAGAACATGAAACCAGATTGCTCACCACAAGTTCCTGGAGCCATCATTCAAACGTTGGTGTAAGCTAGAGCTTGACACTCTGTACTTCTTTGTAACTTTATATGCTAACACTAAAAACTACAACCCTACAACAACTGGCTAGGTGTGGTGGGCCATGGCTGTATCCCAGCTACCTGGAAGCCTGAGGCAGGCAAATCACCTAAGCTCAGGAGTTCAAAAGACAGCCAGGGAAACACCACAAGACCCCAGCTCAAAAATAAACACACAGGGGCTGGGAATCTAGCTCAGTTGGTTGAGTGCTTGCTTCATATGCACAAGGTCCTGGATTCAATCCCCAGCACCACAAAATAAATAAATAAATAAACACACAAGGGCTGGGTTGTGGCTCAGTGGTAGAGTGCTCACCTTGCATGTGAGAGGTGCTGGCTGGGTTGGATCCTCAGCACCACATAAAAAGAAATAAATAAAATTAAGGTATTGTGTCCAACTACAACTAAGGAAAAAAAATTTTAAATAAACACACAAACAGAACAATTAATAAGGATATTGCTGAGTCTGGGATTTAAATTATATGTATATAATTTTAAATGATCTGTTCTAAAGCTTAAGACTTCCATCAACATCAGCCATTCAGGACCCATCCCTACAGTTTGTCTATTGGCAAATGTCATGTCCCTTACTCCACTGGAAGATCTCTCAAACTTGAGATTTTTTTTTTCCTACTGAAACAATTCAAACAATTAGAATAAATGAGAACTGTTAATAAGTTCTCTTTAGAGAACACTTACTGTCTGCTAAACTGTATGAAAAAATCCTTTGTATAGATTATCTCCTCTATTCCTAATAATAATCTTTCAAGGTGAGTAATCCTGTCCTCATTTTCAAATAGAAAAAAGTAGTGACTGCCAGAAGCACAACTACAGAAGACAACAAAGAAAGAAAGAACACTTTAAAAATAGGAACCAGCACTTAAAGAGAGAGAACAGGCCTTTTAATGTAGGACCAAAGTTTAGTTTCCCGGGCTGGGGTTATAGCTCAGTGGCAGAGCGCTTGCCTCGTACATGTAAGGCACTGGGTTCGATCCTCAGCACCACACAAAAATAAATAAATAAGCAAAATAAAGATTGTGTCCATGTATAACTAAAAAATATTTTCAAAAAGTTTAGTTTCCCAACACATCAGTGTAATAAGGCAGACCTGAGCTGAAG
This sequence comes from Marmota marmota marmota, assembly GCF_001458135.2. NCBI lineage: Eukaryota > Metazoa > Chordata > Mammalia > Rodentia > Sciuridae > Marmota > Marmota marmota. Next base: position 14,009,510 of record NW_026000019.1, read on the forward strand.
TCTACGCTTACTGACGTTGGACATCAGAAAAAGGCTATGGTAGTTTAAACAGAATGCAAGGGGAAATTTTTCATTTGCATTGAAATTATTATTTTTTTAAAGAGAGAGAGAGAGAAAGAGAGAATTTTTTAATATTTATTTTTTAGTTTTCGGCAGACACAACATCTTTGTTTGTATGTGGTGCTGAGGATCGAACCCGGGCCGCACGCATGCCAGGCGAGCGCGCTACCACTTGAGCCACATCCCCAGCCCTGAATTTTTTTTTTTTTAAAGTTCTAACATTTAAAAGGTATGTATCAATCAACTGAAAAATTCACACATATTAAGCACCATAATCTTCGGTGATATTAGATAAATATGTTGTAATACTTCAGAGGCCTACACCTCTCTATTCTTGCACACAAACACAAAATGTGCTGAAAGAAGTCATAATTAACAATTTAAGAAAGTCAAAACAAGACCTCAGGGAGAAGGTAGCATCCGAGTGGAGTTCAAAGAAGGAATAGAAGTTTTTGAGGCATTAAAACAGGATGAAAGTTAGTGAGCACTCTATGAAAAACATACCATAAAGCGCAGGCCCTGGTGCTAGACTCCTTAACTCAAACACTTCCTTGAGAGCTAACATAAGCCAGGTGTGGCATACAAAGATGTTTACAACAACCTGTGCTCTCAAAGACTGAGGAACTAATGGGAGAAAGACATAAAACATAATTATCACACCTGCTGGTATTACTGGACAGCGACAGAGGTGTAGAGTGTGAAGGGAACACCAGTCTATTCCCAAGGAGCCTAGGGGCGATGAGGAAAGGTTTCCTGAAGGAGGGAAAGTTTAGGTTACTTCTCCAAGGAAGAGAAGCTATAAGGCTAAGCACAGGGTATGAAAGGGCAAGGGCCCTTAAGAACTATTTTAAGAAGTTTGGAACTTAGGGGAAAAAAAAAAAAAAAAGAGCTAAGCCAGGGGTGTAGCTATGTGATCTGCCTCAGAAAGAAAAACAGAAGAGAGGGAAGGAGGGAGACCTAATGCCTAGTGGAGGTTTTTAAACAGAGACTGACTGCATATTTATCTTGAAGAAAATTAAACTCAGGACCTAAGGAAAGGATACACAAGAGAAAGGAGAGATTGATGGGGACCACAATAAGGTCACACACCAAAGACAATAAAGACCTGAAGTAAGGCTCAATAGCATGTATTTATTAAAATAATAAAAGAGTGGAGAGATAAGGGAGATGAGATAAAGTTACAAACATTATCCTGAGGAGTCCCTGAGATATCCAGGCAGCTGTTCACATAGATAACTCACTGACTAAAGCTACAGCCCTGCCAGTATGCTAAGTAATTACACCTGGGGAAGAGAGAGGAGTAGGTAAAGTCAAAATCTGTGCCTGCAGGCCAGCCAAGCGATTATGACCAGCTGAATATACAAGCCTGGGCTGAAGACAGAGATCTAGGATTCATTCATAATGAATGAATTATAGTACTTAAAATTATAGTACAGGCACAGATAAGGACAAGCCACATGAACTCAGGAAGCCTCCCAGGGAGGTGACCTAAGAAATAATACAGCTAACATTTACATAGCACTTCTTAACAACCTATAGAGCAGATACTAGTATCATTCTTATAAATGATTAAATAATTCCAGTTATTATGGGGCATTTAAAGAACAGTAAGTTACAAAATCAACATACAAAAAAAAAAAAAATCAACAGATTTTGTACATACCAACAACAAATCTGCTAAGAAATCAGAAAAACAACCCCATCCACAATAAACTCAAAAAAAAACACCACCTAGAAATACCTCTAACCAAAGAGATGAAAGACCTCTACGATGAAAACTACAGAATACTGAAGAAAAAAATTGAAGACCCCAAAATACGGAAAGACCTCCCATGTTCATGGATGGGCAGAATTAATATTATTGAAATGGCCATATTACCAAAAGCAATATACACATTCAATGCAGTCCCCATCACAATACCAATGATATTTTTCACAGAACTAGAAAAAAAGTCCTAAAATTCATTTGGAATAAAGACCCAGAATAGTCAAAGCAATTCTTAGTCAAAAAAGGCAATGCTGGAGGCATCACAATACCCAACTTAAAATTATAGTACAGAGCTATAGTCACAAAAACTGTGTGGTACTGGCATAAAAACAGACAGTTTCTAGAGGCCTCATGTTTTCCCTTAAAACTCCCTTTGTTTCAGCCTACTTGCCCTTGGCCTACTGTGACACTCACTTCTGGTTCTGGACAAAGACAGAAACAAATCCACACAGATACAACGATCTGATCCTACCAAAAACACACTCTGGAGAAAAGACAGCCTCTTTAATAAATACTGCTGTGAAAACTGGTTTACCATATGTAAAAGAATGAAAAGAGACCTTTCTCTCTCAACCTGCACAAAAATCAACTACAGGAGCTGGGGTTGTAGCTCAGTGGTAGAGCCCTTGCCTAGCACCTGTGAGGCACTGGGTTTGATCCTCAGCATCATATAAAAATACATAAATAAAATAAAGGGATTGTGTTCATCTAAAACTAAAAATATTTTTTTTAAAAAATCAACGCGAAATAGGTCAAAGACCTAGGAATTTAGACCACAAAAGAATATGCAACTCCTAAAAAGAAAAAATAATAATAAGGTCAACACTCCAGCATATAGGCACAGACAGTAACTTTCTAAAGCTCAGAAAATAATGCCAAGAGTTAATAAATGGGATGGTATCAAATTAAAAAGCTTCTGCACAACAAAGGAAATAATTAAGAATGTGAAGAGAGATCCTACAGAAGGGGAGAAAATCTTTGCTAGCTACTCTTCTGATAGAGAATTATTATCTAGAACATATAAAGAACTCAAAAAACTAAACACCCCCCCCAAAAAAAAAAAACAATTAATGGGCAAATGAATTAGATATTTCTCAAAAGAAAAAATACAAATGGCAAAAAAAATACATAAGAAAATGTTCAACATCATTAGTAGTCAGGAAAAGCAAAACTACACTGAGATTTCATCTCCACAAATCAGAATGGCAGTCATCAAGAATACGAACAATAATAAATGCTGGAGAGGATGTGGAGAAAAAGAAACACTTTTACACTCTCGGTGGGATTGTAAATGAATACAACCACTATGGAAATCTGCATGGAGGTTCCTTAAAAGACTAGGAATGGAACCACCATATGACCCAGCTAGACCACTCTTTGGTATTTATCCTAAAGAATTAAAGTTAATGTACCACAGAAATACATGCATACCCATGATTATGGTAATACAATTCACAACAGCCCAACTGTGAAATCAGCCTAGGTGCCCATCAACAGACAAAATGTGGTATATGAACACAATGGAGTTTTGTTTTTTTTTTATTTTTGTTTTCGGCGGACACAACATCTTTGTTTGTATGTGGTGCTGAGGATCGAACCCGGGCCGCACACATGCCAGGCGAGCGCGCTACCTCTTGAGCCACATCCCCAGCCCCACAATGGAGTTTTATTCACTCAAATAAAAATGAAATTATATCATTTGCAGGAAAATGGATGGAACTTGAAAGTATTACATTAAATAAGGCAAACTCAGAAGGTCAATGGTCATGTGTTTTCTCCCATATGTGAGAGAAAAAGGAAAAGAAAGGGGAGGGAAATTGAACAACAAATCCCATCAATATGTACAACTATAATGCAACAATAAAAAATGTGGAGAAAAAAAAAGAAAGTGGGGGTGGGGGATCTCATGAAAATCAAAAGGAGATCAGTAGAATAAGAGGAAAGGAACCAGAGGGTAAGTG
>NW_026000019.1:14013313-14047916 GCF_001458135.2 Marmota marmota marmota
AGGGTGGGCGGGCGAAAGGAATTGCTAGGGAGGCATACTGGCCAAATTACATTGTTACATTGTGAGCACTAGCGAATATGTAACAAGTCCCATCATAATGTACAACTATAAGGAACCAAAAAAATGTGGAGAGAAAAAGAATTAACAATAAAAAGAAAAGGCCTAAAGTAGAGTAGAACCAGGAGCAAGCAATGTTGGAAATCAAGTTAGAAGATTCAAGAAGTAGTAATCTAAGGTCAATGGAAATTCAAGTGTAACAAAAAAAAAAAAAAGGAGAGTGGGCCAGGGTACAGATATTTCACAATTTGAGGACATTAATAACTGTGATTTACTTAACTACATGCATAGTTAGTTTCAGGAACAATGACAAATAGACTGGGGTGGGTTGCAAAATGAGTTAAGGAAATGAAAACAGTGATCATAAGACAAGTCAGTCTAGCTGGGTACAGTGGCGCATGTTGGTAATCCTAACAACTTGAGAGGCTGAGACAGGAGGATCCCAAATTCAAAGCCAGTCTCAGCAACTTAGTGAAATCTTGTCTCAAAATATAAAGAACTGGAGATGTCGCTCAGTGCTTAAGTACCTGTGGATTCAATCCCCAGTATCAAAAAAAAAAAAGAAAGAAAGTCTCTCAAGAGGTCGAGCAGTGAAGGAATCAAGTGTACTTAGCCAGTAGCCTTTGCAGAGCTGGCATCACAGGCTGGCACCACCCCATTTAACATGTCCACTCTATTTTCAGATAAGCAGGAGATTTGTTCAAAAAGTCACAGCCAATGAGTAGAAGTGCAAATATGTTCCTCCTTGGTGACATGAAGTTGACTAGGTAGCTATTTTTAAATACAACACATTGATTCAACAAGAATTTCAGAAACTAATCTGTGCGCTGCAGTTATGTAATGTTCTGTGTGATAAGTAACTTGTTGTCAGAAAGCAAATAATATCAATTTGAGAAATAAATGAATCATGTTGAAAAAAGTGTCAACATTAGTCTGCCTGTAGCATTCTCGTTAACAAAGCATTCAGAAGAACCTAACATTACAAATAAATACTGAATACCTATTCTGGTAAAGAACTCTGCGACATCACCCTTAAGTAGGGGGAAAGAGAAACAACTGTGAATAAAATTTTAAATCCAAAACATAAAATATTTGGACCTTCTTCCTTCCAAACAAGTTTGCCCTAGTGCAACCCCACAACTTTTACATATGGCAGAACCAGGTTATTTAATCAATTAGCAAAACTGAAGGACCTGGGCAAATTTGATTTACATCTCTACAGTTAGTACAATCACTTATCCACTGTGGTAAATTCCAAAACAGGGGCTCCTCTTAGACAAACCGAGCTTGACTGGCCTTTGTTAAATTCTTTTTCCTTTTCTTTCTCATAGGAAACTGCCACTCTTCCCTAGTTAATGTTTCTCATTCAAAAGTTCCTTCCTGCTGGCCAGGGTGGCGCACACCTGTTACAAATCACAGCAGCTGGGGAGGCTGGGGCAAGAGGATCAGAAATTCAAAGCCATTCTCAGCAATTTAGATGAGCAACTTGGCAAGATGCCGTCTCAAAATAAAAAACTAGGGGCTCGGGATGTGGCTCAGTGGTTAAGTGCCCCTGGGTTCAAACCTTGATACACACACACAAAAAAAAAGTTCCTTCCTTTTTCACTCAAGTGCTTTATTGTGCCAGGTGCTGGTCTAGACCCTAAGAAGACATAAAGAAGATAAACTAGCCCAGCCTTCATGAAATTTACTAGTAGAGAACAATTAAAGCATCTAATTAACTAACATACTCATTACAATTAATGATTAATTATTGGTAAGGAGACTAAGGACTGCTAGGGAGACAAGGAGATAGCTTGATTTCCAAAGGAAACAATATTTGGGCTGAAGTTTTAAAGAACGTTTAGGAACTGGGGAAAGGGAGAGGTGAAGGAGACATTAAAGGCCAAGCAGATAAGCAAAGAGGAGGCTTTCCAGGAACAAAAATTAAAGCCAGTGTGGCTTGAGTCTGAAGAGCCAGGGGAAAAAGAGGCTCCAATGAGCTGGTGACAGGAAGAGTGAGCTCACTCAGACCTAAGAGAATGTGAAACCCTTGAGGGGTTCCAAACATGTGATACACCGAGACACGTGCTTTTCTTCACAATTACTCCTCTTACTCTTCCATGCATCAGACCTCTTTCCAAAACCCAGTCCCAGGCCCCCAGCAGCACAAACTTCCTTAACTGGTCATTCATGATGCTGCTCAAGGCAAGCAAGGAGGGGGAAAAAAATCTTCAAGTTGAATTCTGTATTTAAGAGAAGAAGAAGATAAGTACTCTTCGGGGGTGGATGGGGGAATAGTTTAAACAAGGGGTGGCACTTAACTATTCAAGTGATAGCTGGACTTAACCTATGCATAAAAGCAGAGAACACAGTTTATAGATGTTTCTTGCAAATAACTTCTAAAAATATGTGTGTGTGTGTGTGTGTGTGTGTGTTTAAATTACATGGGTATTAACATTTAAAGTCAAAGATTGAAAACTTAACTACAGCCTAATATTTAAAAAACAAAACACGAGCCCACAACCTAACAGATTTTGACATTTTATTGCGCCATCCTTCCCTTCTCACAGTTTTTCCCCCCTAAATCAACAAAAAGATGACTTCCCGAATGCAGTTTGTGGTTTCGCTTTTTAAAGAATAAAATGCCTTCTAATTTATAACTTTCTGTGCTACTGGCTTGAGAGATGCCACAGGGCTGGGGGACACCAAACGAGCATCCGAGGTTTAAACGACTGCCAGTAACGTGGATGGATGCCTGACCATAACTTTCCCGTCCTCCCCTCCCAAACTCCCGGGGACTGGCGGAGCCTCCCGGTCTCTGGGCTGCGGGGACTGGACAGCCCTGGACAAGGCCAGGCCCGCAGAGCCGGAGTTGCAGCCGCCACCTCTTTCCCCTTCTCCTCGGGCTGAGGCAGGGGGGACCCAGACGGGAAATGAGAAGGAAGGTGGGAGCATGGGCATTACCTGGGGCCCAGCCGGGCTGCGGGGACTTCGGCAAAGAGGGCCGGGCAGGGAAGCCGTCACTGCACAGCGGCGGGAAGGTCGGCTACAAAAGATGTCCCGGGGCCAGGGCCCGCAACGCCGCGAGCCCAGCCGCAAACGAAGATAAAGCGCCCGACTCGCCCGCCCCTCGGCCCCCAACCTCCAGCCGGCTCGCCTGCGTCACGCGCACGGTCCTCGAGCTCGGGACTCCATTGGTGGTCCCGGCGATCGCAGGCTCCTCCCACTGCCCCGCCCCTTCCCGGGCGCGCGGGTACCCGGCGCTAGAGCCTTCAGCTGGCGCTGGCGCTGGCGCCCTGTGAGCGGTGCTTCGCACTAGCCGCTCGTGACACCGGCCACAACAGCTTGCTTTCCGCTTCCACCCAGCGGTCAAATGTGGGACAGAAACGTGACCAACACAACTTCCTGCAAGTTCGAAAAGGCACCCTGCGTGGTAGCATGGGACAGGGGAGTCTAGTGCTGCTTCTGTAGACTCGCATAAGCCACTTCTGGAACGGAGGATCATTGACATTGAAACTGATCGTCAAGGAACAAAATAGAAACTCTAGTCAGAAACCCGTGTCATGAGTAGCCTTTTGCTCTGTAAATCATGCTTGACAATGCCCTTCAGCAACATGCGAACTAGATAAGGAGAAAGAAGTCACATAAAATAAACAGATAATCAAGTAACTTAAAAGGAATCTTGGGACTTCATAATCAAAGAGAAAATGATGCAGAGAGATTTAGGACGTAGATGAGATCCAACAGTTTATTGCTTAGATTTTATGAAGTTAAGGATGTGGGAGAATTTAGGGTAAAGATTGCTAAAAGTGAATGCTAAGAGGAATAGAGACTGAAGAATCACACTCAAAGCCAGCAAACCAGTATCATCCAATTTGGCCTGGCTAATCATTCCCTTAACTTATCCCATTGGAATAATCACTGTTGAGATGGCCACTCCTCCAGGTCAGAAGCCCTAAACAAAATGGATCAGGTTTATTGGAACTCACTAATCTCAGTAGACTTCCCCTCAGTAGAAGAGATCGAATCCAGGAGCTTTACCACTGAGCTACATATGCAGTTTTTGTTGTTGTTGTTGTTTTGTTTTGTTTTGTTTTGAGACAGGGTCTTCTAAAATGCTGAGACCAACCTCAACTTGGGATCCTCCTGTTTAGCCTCCTGAATAGCTGGGATTTCAGGCTTGCTGCTACCAAGCCTGGCTCTGTAGACCTTTGAACAAAGTAGATAGATAAAAGTTCCCCTGGACACCCATAGTAGGCAGCACTGTAGCATTGAGTTGAAAAGGCACTGGCTGTCATTGGCAGACCAGCACAGTTTTGTTTGTTTGTTTCTTCTATAACAATTGGGATTGCTGCTTCTGTCAACTATATGCAAACAGAGTCTGGTAGATCCTCTCTGCTTTTGTGTTTCACCTCTCCCCTCCCACCAGTTTAAGAGCAACAGGAACATAGGAATCCATTTCTGTTGGGATTCCAATATCCACCTTATATATACCCCAAGAAGACACTTGTCTATTCATTGTTTGATTTATTCATTTTAAAAAATATTTTGGTTGTGTTTTCCTGGTGCCAGGGATACAGCAGTGAATAAACAGAAGCAGGCTTTGCACTTGGAAGCTTATGTTTCTAATAGGGAAGATAAATAATAAAACAAGCAAACAAGACAATTGCGGGTACTGATAAATGTTAAGAAGAAAACACATCAGGGTAGTTAGAGAAAGACATGACATAATGCACAATCAAATAATTTAAAAGGAAACTTGAGGCTTTGTAATCAAAGAGAAAATAATTCAGAGAACCAAGCATGGTGGCACACACCTGTAATCCCAGTGATCCCAGAGGCTGAGAGGCAGGAGGATCACAAGTTCAAGTCCAGCCTCAGCAACTTAGTAAGGCCATAAGCAACTTAGCAAGACCCTGTCTCAAAAAAAAAAAACTATGTATGTAGCTCAGTGGTTAAGCACCCCTGGGTTCAATTTGGTACCCCCCCCAAAAAAAAAGAAATAAAAAATGCAGACAGATTTAAGACATAAATTAGATTTAATTGTTAATTGCATAGATTTTGTGAAGACAAAAAGTTTAGGTAACCTTCTGAGGAGGTCTGAACTAAGACCTAAATGAGGAGGAGTCAGGCATGCCAACCACAGAGAGGAAGAGCATTCCAGACAGGGCAATGAGTGTGAGGGCTCTGATACTGAAGAACTGTGGCTGGCTTGAGGAACAGGAGGCCAGGAGTACTGAGCACACTGAGTCACAAGTATGAGACTGAGGCTGTAGTGTTAAGCAGGAGCTTAATCATATTGTTTGGATTATTTGGTTAAGTGCAAAGGGAAGACAAACTTCTTTTTTAAGTTAACCTATTTTATAGAGAAATTTGGAGGGAGCAGAAATGGAACAAGGAGAAGCCAGAGAAGAAAAAGAAGTTATTGGACAAGTCTATGGGATAGATTAGGGGAGTTGCTATGGAAATACAAGTTAAAAGATTTCAGGATGGGGCTGGGGATGTGGCTCAAGCGGTAGCGCGCTTGCCTGGCATGCGTGCGGCCCAGGTTCGATCCTCAGCACCACATACAAACAACAATGTTGTGTCCGCCAAAAACTGAAAAATAAATGTTAAAATTCTCTCTCTCCTCTCTCTCTCTCTTTAAAAAAAAAAAAAAAAAAGGTTTCAGGATACTTCCCTGAGGCACAGGTGTGAAGAAACTAGTAAACAAGGTAACTCCAGGTTGTTTCCTTAAGCAACTAGGAGGATGGCAATATCATTTAGTGCAAAGGCAAATACCATATTATATGATTGGAAGGAATCCAAGCATGTCCCCCCCGCTGGCCTGAAAAATCTCATATCACTCAATCCTTGAGATCAAGTCCTGGTTAATTACTAATGTCAACTTCTTCATACTCTAAAAAACATGTGTAGGGAACTCGTAATTAGTTCCGGGCAAATAAAAATTAATAAGTCTGTTGGGGAGATAAATAAGTGAGCCATTTCAAAACAATATGATAAGTATAACAATAAAAATAGATTTTTAAAAAACAGTGCCTACCTAACAGTGTAAATATTAAATGAGTTAATGCTTTCAAAGATTCACATACAGACCCTGGCAGATAGAAGTGCTCAATCAAAGGGCTGGGATTGTAACTCATAGGTGGCGTGCTTGCCTAGAATGCATAAGGCACTGGGTTCACTTCTAGCACCCATAAAAATAAGTAAAATAAAGGTATTGTGTCCATCTACAACTAAAAACAAAATTAAAGAAGTACTCAATTAATACTAACAATTATTATTGTTGACAGTATTATCTTCTGGTGAGAAAAGGCAGAATGGAGGAAGATTAACTGAGCCCAGCTTTCTGAGTTTAGTTGTTAGAGAGGAGGAATTGCCCAAGCAAAAGAGCAGGGTCAAAGGCCAGAAGACAAGAAAGAGCCAGAACCATCTAGGAGACATGCAGGTGATTGATTATTTTTAAAGGGTAGGATACTTCCTGAGAAATGGCAAGAGGAAAAGCTGGTGTCCAGACTTGAATTTGGAGACCAATGTCTATGAGACATTCTGATTCAGACTCTCAGACAGCAGGGAGCCAGTGAGGGATATTAAGTAGGAGGGAGTCATAATTTTGGAGACCTTATTAGAAGGAAATGCAACTGGAGGTGGATAGATTAAGTGGAAAGGTGATGTGGTAATATAGGTGAGAGATGATAAAGGCCTAAACTAAAGCTGTAGCAAGTGGGATAGAAAGAAGGCATATCTGAGAGATATTAAAAGAATAATTAACTGAATTATTAGCATTTGGATGTGGAGATGAAGGATATATTCAGGATTTAGCAAGCTAGGTGGCTGGAGTTAAGGCTGACTAAGATAAGAAAATACACCCTGGAGAAAGAACAAGAAGAAGCTTTCCTTGAGTTAATATTTAAGCTACATTAGTCCATACTGAGAAGAACTGACCAAGAAGCAATCAAGTTTTGTTTTGTTTTTACAGTAGAACAGCTTTCACATTTTTTTGTTATGTCAACAGTGCATAGTTACTGCAGAATATTTTTAAAAATTAAGAAAAGTACAAAGATAAAGGCCACCTAGTATTCTACCCAGAGATGCAACTGAATTTTGATGGGGAGAAGGAAAAGAACAATGGCTTGAACTTTACTGTCAGAAGGCACTGGCTTCTACAGGGAAGATAAAAAGGGAAACTGCAGGGGAACCAAGCCAGATTTCAAAACACAAACGATCTCAGTTCTTCAAAGGGCCCCCTTAAGGATACCAAACATGCAATAAACCTCTATCCCATCCTAAGCATGTGTAACTTCACCATTGGCATTCAAACATACAGAAAACAGATTGAGTAAGAGTGAGGCAATGGAATGAATCAGGACACAGAACTTGCCTGGTATGTTCCTTAAAATTTTTTGGAGTTGGAATCCTCTCTCATTTAAGTATTCCTGAAGCACCCAACACAGCATCTATGTGTCATGTGTTATATGTATTGAATGAATTAAGGAAACAAACTGAAGGTATAAGACTGCAAGGTGTGGGTCGGACACAATTTCATTCCTTCCCTTGGTGACTTACTCAGCTTGAAAGCTGTTTTTCACTTGTCTTCTACAAAGACAAGGCTTCATATACAAGGGCAAGAACCATATATCCCAGTTAGGTAGGATGCCATCTTGACTGTAAGGATCTTCTATACCTCTAAATAGCAAAGTACGTTCCAGGCACCCCCATAGATGTCATGATAGTTCAAGACCTACGCACGTGAAGAAACAACATCAAGAGTTCCTGAATCATCACTGGTGACGAGTACTCTCCGTAAAAATAGAAGAGCTGACACACAGCTGTGCTCATGACCCAGTTCATCTTTTTTGACCCTATTACTAGAGATTATTCCATGATTCTCCAAAAGACAGTGGCTAGTTTCTTTTAATCACCCAACTTGGATTTTTTAATTCCATAAGGAAAATAGATTTATTCCTTATTAGATAAATAACACAAGCTTATTGGAAAAACTCCTTCCTCCATACATGTAGAGCCTTCTTCATTTAACACTCCCCACCAGATTGGTACATTTATCCCAGTTGATGAACCTACACTGACACATGATTATTACTCAACATCCACAATTTACCTTGAGGCTCACTTTTGTTTTTTTTTTTTTTTAAGAGTGAAAGGAGTAGGATTTATTCAAGAATGGAAACAGAACTCTCACAGGGAGAGGGGACCCAAGAGGTTGCCCCAGGGCTCATTCTTTGTGTTCATATCTTTGTTTGGTGACTTCAAGCTCTTCTTGAAATAATTACTTTATAACCTGTAAGAAATTAGAACTTTATTTTATTTGTGTCAAGTATGTCTTTCTTTGAAAGTTCAGAAGGTATCGCTTAGTCAATTTTAGTAATTTAATCAATATTTAGTAAACTTCATCGTTTTATATACTTTAATTACTTCCTTCTAAATTTCCATTCTTTCAGTTTTGAAAATTCCCAGTCTTTCCCAGTCTTTCTAAACTACCATGCTACAGCTTCTCTAGTGTCCTCCTTGACTTTGCTTTTTCTTTCTGTCTTTCTTTTTCCCAGCACCATAGATTGAACCCAGAGGTGCTTAACCACAGAGTCACATAGCCAGCCCTTTTTAATTTTTGAGACAGGGCCTTGCTAAATTGTTGAGACTGGCAGCCTCAGCAGGAGGTTGCCTTCTGCCTCAGCCTCCCAGATCTTTCAGATTATAGGCATGCGCCATTCTGCCCAGCTTTCATGACTTTCTTGATTGTCTCCATATTTGCAGACAATTATGTTTTCCTTAAGGTTCAGATGGTTGGGTGGTTAGATGCACAATGGTGCAGTAATAAGGTTAGATTTTGGGGTGGTTTTATTTTTTGTGTATGTGTGTAATTTTACAATATTGATTAGCTTTGGGATCCTTTAAGAAAACACTGAGCTAGTCCACAGTCACTCCAAGACCTCTTTATAGTATTATAAATTATATTTCAAAGGCCAGTTATGCTATGGGTATCATTTCCCCAAGGTCTATCTCCTTCAACTTTTATACATTGAGGTTCATTTTTTAATTGGCTGACCCAACCTTTGAGATTTTTCCTTTTTCCTTTTTTTCTTCTTTTATTCTGATCAGATTGATACATTTCTATAAAGAATTTTGTGGGATGGGGGTTACTGAGGATTGAACTGGGCACTTAACCCCAGAACTACATCTCCCCCAGCCCTTTTAATTTTTTTGAGACAAGATCTTACTGTTACTTAGGGCCTCCCTAAGTTGCTTAGCCTGATCTTGAACTTGCAATTCTCCTGCCTCAGCCTCCAGAATTGCTGGGATTACAGGCATGCACCACCATACCTGGTTTACACAGAAATTTCAAAGTAATTTATAAACCAAATTTTCCCCTGTGTTTTATGTCCACATTGTACAATATTGAATGACACTCAGACCCAGCTCACTTTTTGTTTTCTATTTCTAATATTTTTTCTTATCTAGGGAAAAGCAATTTTCATAGCTTCTCCTGCAGATGTCTTTCAATGACTTTTGGAAAAACAAGTTTTATCTGCAATTCTCCCTTTCCCAGACTTGTTTATTTTAGGACATTGTTTCCATCCCACATACCACTGTCCTAATTCAGGTTATCCTTACTTCTCACCTGTAATTGCAGGTATGACTGAATCCTAACAAATACCCACACCTCTACTTTTTCTTTTGCAACCAGACTGGTCTTCCTAGAATGAAACTATAATTATTACCCTACTCTGATTTGGGTTCTAAAATTTTTTTAAAAGATTTAAAATATTGTGCAAGTATATGTTTTCACTTATATCTTCTATTACCCCCATACTCATAGCCAGTCAAAATGAGACTACCATGCCATGATTTCTCAGCTCTGCCTTAAAAAATTCTACTTCCTTGTCTGCAGATTACTTTTAGCCTCACATCTCTGCCTGTAGAAATCAAATTCACCCTTAAAGACCTATTTTTATTACCACTTCTTTCTCAAAAACCTTATATTCCCACAGGCCCTTCATAAGTTAACCCAGCTAAGTGGAACCTACCTGGCAGGAGAACAAACCAAAAAGACTGGCTTCAGCATCTCTGCCTGAATTTAATTATATTTGGTTGTGTAGCAGTTTATATCCCAGGATATTGTTGAAAACAATAGCACAATTAGTAGAAAGTAATTTAAAGTCTAACAACTGGGTATGGTACTACAGAGGTATGCAGCTTAGCAGAGAGGCTGGGAGAGAGACAGGCTGAGAGCTCTGCTAAAATCGCTGCCAGGACAGTTCTCCTCCAAGGAGTGACACAAAAAGTTTCACACTGGAGGGGAATAGACTATTAAAATAGTTCACACTAAACAAAAATAAAAACAAGCCAGGGAGTTGGGTGTGGTGATGCATACCTGTCAGCCCAGCCACTTGGAAGGCTGTGTGAGGCAGGAGGATTGAAAGTTCAAGGCCAGCCTCAGTCTCTTAGTGAGACCCTGTCTCAAAAATAAAAAGATCTGAGAATGTAGCTTGGTGGTAGAGCATTCCCCCACTTCTGGGCAAGGGGGCCAAGGAGAAGGGGAAAAGGAATCAGTGTTCAGAGTTGTTACTGGATAAATATCTATTTTTCAACAAAGAATCATGAGACTTGGAAATAGGAAAGCATGACTCTCATACAAGAGGAAGAAAAATCAGGCAACAGAGTCTCCTGTGAGAGGGCCCAGATGTCAGATTTAACAGATGAATCCTTCAAACAGCCATTATAAATATGTTTTTAAAAACTAATGGAAACTGTGCTTTTAAAAAGCAAAAGAAGTGTTGGGTGTGGTGGCGCACTCCTGTAATCCCAGCAGCTGAGGCAGAAGTATCAGGAGTTCAAAGCCAGCCTCAGCAACAGCGAGGCAGTAAGCAACTCAGTGAGATCCTGTTTCTAGATAAAATACAAAATAGGGCTGGGGATGTGGCTCAGTAGTTGAGTGCCCCCGAGTTTAATCCCCAGTACCAAAAAAAAAAAAAAAGAAAGAAAGAAAGAAAAAGAAAAAGAAACGGGGCTGTGGTGCAATTCAATGGTAGAACTAGCACTTGGTTCAAATCCCAGCACTGAAAAAAAGAAAAAATTAGAAGAAGCTGTGATAGCTGTGATGATAGTGTCTCCTCAATTAGAGAATATTAATAAAAAGAAAATATTTTTAAAGAGCTAAATGGAAAGTCAATATTAAAAAGTACAACTGAAAAATTCACTACAGGGCCTCAGTGGGAGATTTTAACTGGCAGAAGAAAGAATTAGCTAACTTGTAGATAAGATAATAGAAATTATGCAATATAAAGAATAAAGAGGAAAAAATGAAGCCTCAGAGAAATGACAACATTAAGTGCACCAACATACAAATAATGGGAGTATCAAAATGAGAAGAGAGAGAAAAAGGAACAGGAAAAAAATTTTTTTTCATTGCTGAGGATTGAACCCAGGGTCTTGTACATGCTAACAAGTGCTCTACTGTACCATATCTCCAGTTCAGAAAAAAAGTATTTATTTAAAAAAAAAAAAAAGTTGCTGGAAATTTCCAGATTTGTTGAGAAACATGAACCTAAATATCCAAGAAACTCAACTCCAAGGAGGTTAAACTCAAAGAAATCCACACCTACAATATCACAGTAAAAATGTTGGAAGCATGTAAGACAAAGAGAAAATCTTGAGAGGAACAATTTATCAGGAACTCCTTCAAGATTATTAGCTAATACCTCATCCGAGACAATAGAGGCAAGAAAGCAGTAAAATGAGGTACCAAGGTGGGGGAAAACTATCAACCAAGTATTGCAGTCAGAAAAGCTCTTTCAAATATGAAGACAAGGTCTGGGGCTGGGGCTCAGCGGTAGCACACTTGCCTGGAATGTGTGAGGCATTGGGTTCGATTCTCAGCACCACATATAAATTAATAAAATAAAGGTCTATCAACAACTAAAACAAATTTTAAAATATGAAGACAAACTAAAAACATTCTCAGGTAAACAAAAACTGAAAGAATTTAATGCTAGCAGACTTCCTTACAAAAAGGGCAGACTGTTGGCAGTGCACACCTGTAATATCAGGAACTCAGGAGGCTGAGACAAGAGGATCACAAGTTTGAGGACAGTCTGGGAAACTTAGTGAGACCTAATCTCAAAATAAAAAAGGAAACGGGCTGGGAATGGAGCCCAGGGGTAAAGTGCCCCCTGGTTCAATCCCCAGTACAAAAAACAACAACAACAAAAAAAGTCATACAAAAAAGCAAGCAACAATAAAAAAGTAAAAGTAGCTATTTTGTATCAGACAAAATAGACTTTATGGCAAAAAAATATAAAATTAATACAACTGCTTTACAAAACAGTCCGGCAGTTAAACCTAGAGTTACCATAAAATTCAGTAATTCTACTCCTAGTTATTACCCAAGAGAGCTGAAAATATGAGGCCACACTTATTCATAATAGCAAAATGTGGAACCAACCCAAATGTCCATCAACTAAAGAATAGGTAAAATATGGTACATCTGTACAATGAAACATTATTCACCCATAAAAAGAAGTGACGACACACTCTAACCTGGATGGACCTTGAAAACATGCTAAATAAAAAAAGGCTATGGGGCTGGGGCTGGGGCTGGGACTCAGTAGTAGAACACTCGCCTACTACATGTGAGGCACCAGGTTCAGTCCTCAGCACCACATAAAAATAAAATAAAGGTAGTGTCCACCTACAACTAAAAAAATACATTAAAAAAAAAGACTATCACAACAGACCACCTGTGGTATGATTTCACTTAGGTAAATCTACAGAGACAGACAGTAGATTGCAATTGCCTAGAGTTGGGAAAACTGCAGGGACATCAAGAGTGACTGCTCATAGA
Source organism: Marmota marmota marmota (assembly GCF_001458135.2). NCBI lineage: Eukaryota > Metazoa > Chordata > Mammalia > Rodentia > Sciuridae > Marmota > Marmota marmota. The sequence goes on from NW_026000019.1 coordinate 14,026,212, forward strand.
TACAGGGTTCCTTTTGGGGTGATGAAAATGTTCTAAAGTGATTGTTGCTGTGGTTACACAACCTTGTGACTATACTAAAGAAATTATTTTTGAATTGTATTATTAAAGTAGGTGCATCATATGCTTTCTAAATTATATCTAAATAAATTTGTTTAAAAGATAGAAAAAGCCTCTTAAGTAGTGATAAAGTCCTGAATGGTAGTTACCTTTTTTGGGGGGAGGGGTGATTACTGGGGATTGAACTCAGGGGCACCAGACCACTGAGCCACATCATCCCCAACCCTATTTTGTATTTTATTTTGTATCTCACTGAGTTGCTTAGCACCTCACTTTGCTGAGGCTGTCTTTGAACTGCAATCCTCCCACCTCAGCCTCCGGAGCTTCTGGGAATACAGGTGTGCGCCACAGAGCCTGGACGGTGGTTGCCTTTTGCAGGTTTATGAGCTAGAAGTATGGCATGAGGAAGCCTGTGGGTATGTCAGGCTGTGGGTGTAGCTCAGTGGTAGGGAGCATGCTTAGCAGGTACAGGGCCTGGGTTCAATTCATTCTACCAAAAAATAAAAATAAATATTCAGTGTCCCACTCTAAGTGGTGATTACATGACTATATGCACACGAAAAAGTTCTTCCAACTTAAAATTTGTGTGCTTTACTATATTTAAGACTTTGAACAAAAAGAAAAATGTTTTTAAATGTCAGCTTTACTTAAAAATAATTTTATTTTAAAATAATATTAGTTAATTAAAATTTTATTCTTTTGTTAACTTTTAATAGATAAGAATATTTTAAGACAGGTGCAGTGAAACACACCTGCAATCCTAGTAACTTAGAAGACAGAGGCAGGAGGATCACATGTTCAAGGCCAGTCTGGGCAACTTGAGGGAGCTCCTGTGTCAAAATAAAAAATAAAAAGGGCTGGGGTGTGTCTCAATGGTAGAGCACACCTGGATTCCATAGCCACTACTATATACACACAAAAGATTATTTTAAAAGATATGAAAATAATATTTATTTGACTTTTTGGGCGGGGTACCAGGGATTGAACTCTGGACCACTCAACCACTGAGCCACATCCCCAGCCCTATTTTGTATTTTATTTAGAGACAGGGTCTCACTGAATTGCTTAGCGCCTCACTTTTGTGGAGGATGGCTTTGAACTTGAGATCCTCCTGCCCCAGCCTCCTAAATCACTGGGATTACAGGTGTGCACCACCATGTCCGGCTTATTTTACATTTTTGATATCAACATTCTTTTTTCTTTTTTTGAGATTGACATTCTTAATAAAAATATAGTCAACATATTCAGGTTTGTACACTTTAAGTTTTATTACATTTTTTGTACTAATCCTTTAGATGATTGCTTTATATAGAAGATAAATAAAAGCTTTCATGATAATCTAACTAATGACTGTTGTTGAAATGATGGCAAAATAAGTTATATAATAAATACATGGCAATATATGCATTACATGTTTTAATCTTATTCCTCATCCAAACATCACTGAATCTTTAGCCAAAACATGCCATAATATTTGAATTCTGTCATTTTTAACATTTCACTTCTCTTTCCATCATATAAATAACCATATATATATATATATATATATATATATATATATATATATATATATTTGGTTGTTGTAAGATCAGGCAGTGGTGACCAAAAGGAGGCAGATTCAAGAAGGCCACTGATTGAAGCTTTCTTGAGATTTTGCTCCTGGGCAGAACTCTCAGACCAGCAGAGTGGGAAGAAGGTTTGAGGAAAAGCGAGTGACCAGACTGGAATTTTTATTGGGCTTAGGGCAGGAAAGGAGGGCTTGGAACAGGAAAATAGGTTTTTAGAGTCCCTTGTCCTACTAGAGTTGGTTAGGGGGGAGCTGGCTAAGATCCAGGATTGGCCCGGAGACCCCTGGTAGAGCACACCTGGATTCCATAGCCACTACCACATACACACAAAAAAACCCGATGATTGACAGGCAGTTCTGTCAGTGCCTGATAGGTGTTTCTTTCGAGGGAGAGTTGCTTAGTGCTTTGTTCCTTAGTCACCTCCATTGACCTGACAGTTGCTATGAAGGATTATTTGTTGAGTTATGTAGGTATATTTTTAGAGTGTTATTAACTTGATTTTAACTTTTAAAGATTTAATTGCATGTGGGTCTTAATTTTTCCTCATCTCTTCATCTCACAAATGTTACTGGTGTGCCTACATACAGCATGTGTGCTTTGCATTATGTTCCAGTTATTTATATACTTTCTGACCTTCCTCGACTTTATCTTCCCACACACCTATACACAAACACACTCACCATCCTGTAAAGCTCCTGAAGTGCAAATATTGTCTTACCCCTTCCTGGTTCCACTGTGTGGTGTCCAGCACAGTGATGGTAGGCACTCAATAAACAGGTTTTTAATGTCAGAGATCACACACACGGGAAGGGGGAGGGACGCCTCAAGACCCAGCAAGCAGGAGTGACAGGTGTTGAAACTCTAGTCTCTTGTCCTCAGGACACAGAAAGCAAATGCAATAGAGAACACATTCACCCAGTCTGCTCCACCCGTGAGTGTCCTTTGACACAATGAGCAATTTATATAGGTGAGAGACTCACTGACTCCGGGTTGGCTGATATGTGGTAACAAGACATACATCTTCCTGTTATGATTTTTAGAGTGAGAGGTGGGGAGACATTAAACTTCAGGGATATTATAAGTTCCTTTTTGCAATATTCTAACAGTCCACCTTCCAATGCCACTAGCTTCTAAGTGTTGAAACTACCAGTAAAAATTCAAGTAACAATTCTGTTGATTTTAGCAATATAAGGAATAGCCGCCATCTGTTAGAAATTTGACTAAAATTCCCTACTAAGTTGCTGGGGCTAAATAATTCTAAGTAACGAAAATAATTTTTCCTTTTTTCTAAATAACAAAAATAATTTTAAGCGGCAACCAATTTCATCAAATCAATTGATTAATTCAATTTAATCAAGTCCATTAATTTGGTTGATTGGATTAGATTGACAAATTCCAGCTATGAACTGGAAACAGTTCCCTCATAGGCTATACCATTTCGTGAACAGAATGAATCAACATTCGTATTGTCCTCAATTTCGGATCAAAGCAAACTTGCACAAACCTAAGACAACACAGAATGTAGGTTGAAATCATGCTAGTTCCAGGCAAGAAACAGTGGCCTTATCACCCACTCCCTCTTTACCAAGGCAATTTTATGACTTGAAAAGTTTGTGGTAGAGATAACGGCAGGAACAATATCATGGAGTAAGAAGAAACAGGATGTGTTCAGGAGATACTGAGTCATGAAGTAGGTCAGAAAACCCAAGACTTCTCAACAGTTTCTGTCAAAATGTCCCTTAGAGAAAGAATAAATCTGAATGCTCACTCTGAAATTCAGGCATTTGGCCCCATCCCTCACTCAATCTTTGAAGTCTCCTGTTTTATCTTTAAAATGAATGTAAACTTTGCCTCCTACTCTGTCATATCAATAGTAGTATATAAAAATAATGTTTTCCAGGCCTGGGGAGGTAGCTCAGTGGTACAGTGCTTGCCAGCAAAACTGAGGGCCTGGGTTCAATCCCAGTACCTCAAGAAAAATAATAAAATAAATAAGATTATTTTATATCATTAGAGGACTTTTCTATTTTTGGTTAGTAGACTTTGGTTAGTAGGTTTCTAGCACATTCCTCTACTCCCAGTGACTCAAGTGGATGGGTTTAATTCCCAGTACCAAAAATAAAATAAAATAAATAGGTTTCTGCTGGTTTTATTCATTCATAAATATGACTGAGTCTTTCATATAAGCGCTTGTTTTTCATATTTGAGAAATCATAAATATGAGAGTACATATAACATATACATGTTTCTAAAATTAATAATTAACTGACCACTAAATAAATGCCACTCAACCTAACAAATAGAATATCTTAGAACTTTAAAGCTCCCAGTATACCCGCCCCCAGATTGCTGCTTAGGCCTATTCTCCTTTCCTAAAATCAATGTCTCAAAATTCCTTTGAGCAATCATTTCTTTGTTTTTCTCTATAGTTTATTTATCACAAAGATAAATCTTCCTAAACTATACATCATAAAGTAGTATAAATATCTTCACTTATTTGTGACCTCTATATTATTTATATGAGTGTATATATTATATGTGCCTTTTGAGCTGCACATTGCTTTTGTGATTTATCCACATCAATATGTGTGTAGCTGAAGATCATTCATTTTTACTTGTGAACAATATTCTTTTGTATTTGTCCATTCCAATTTTGCTGGACATTTTGGTTGTTTTGCTGTTTGTAGTTACAAAGTGTTGTGTCTGCAGGTGCACATAGGAAAGAATTTCCCTAGGGCAAATACCTGCTGTGAAATTACAGTCAAATAGTATTTAAATCTTGCTGGGCAAGGTGGCGCACTCCTGTAATCCCAGTAGCTCAGGAGACTGAGGCAGGAGGATCACAAATTCAAAGCCAGCCTCAGCAATTTAGCAAGGCGCTAAGCAACTCCGTGAGACCCTGCCTCTAAATAAAATGTAAAACAGGGCTGGGGATGTGGCACAGTGAGCAAGTGCCCCTGAGTTCCATCCCCAGTACCCCTCCCAAAAAAGGTATATAAATCTTCAATTTTAATACACAATTCTTGTGGCAGATCATATTTTCTAAAGACGGTTACTGTGCTAACTTTCCATTACTGTAACAAAATACTTGAGATAATCAACTAAATAAAGGAAAAGATTTATTTGGTCTTGAGTTTCATAGGTTTGTGCCCATGGTTGCTTGGCTGTATATCTTTGGGTCTGTAACAGCACAATACCCTGTGGCAGGAGTGCATGGTAATGAAGAACTGTTTACCTTCTGGCAGCTGGAATGCAAAAAAGAGAAAAACAGGAAGCGGTCAAAGTCCCAATATCCTTAAGGACACACCCCCAATGACCTAATTTATTTCCACCTGTCAACGTACTACTTCCCAATAGTCACAGGCTGGGGAAAAACCTTTAACACATGGTCCTTGGGGGCATTTCAGATATAAGCTATAGCACCATAAAAATATCTTCCATCCCATGTATACTTCTTATAAGATGACTTTGCCACACCTTCCATTAGGAGGTAGAGTCTCTATACCTTTTCTTCTTCTAACTGGGTAGACTTTGCAACTGTTACAACCGAGAGAGTATGGCAGAAGGCATTTCATGTGACTTACAATGTTTCTTCATAAAGGGTCATGCAGGTCTACTTTGTTAACTCAAATACTTGTTCCTAAAACCTTCAGCTCCTGGGGGCTGGGGTTGTGGCTCAGTGGTAGAGTGCTTGCCTAGCATATGTGAGGCACTGGGTTTGATCCTCAGGACCACATATAAATAAATAAATAAATAAATAAATAAATAAATAAAGGTATTGTGTCCATCTACAACAAAACAAAACTTCAGGTGTCTCGTAAGCACTCTGACCACCCTGAGACCAGAAGGCCACGTGATGTGAGCTCTATCAACCCATGTGAAGAGATCATCAGGAGGGTCCCTGAGACAACATGAAGAGAGACTTTAGCCAGTCCCCAGCTGCCCCAATTCCAAATGTTCAACTGAAAAAGGAGAAGTGATTACAGAACTGTCTAAGTTTTTTCCAACTTGCTGTCCCACAGAAAGTATAAGATACTGTTTTAAGTTGTTAAAATAAGTTTGTAGCCAGGCAGACAACTCCAGAACAGTAAATACCAAAACGTTTCCCTAAGTGGTTGTAAGGGAGACCTAACTAGCAGTGAAGTACCTGTAGAGATGTCCCTTAACACCTTCACATATGTGACAGGAAATATGAGCATGGTTTTAGTTTGAATTTCCCTGATTTTCATGTATTTAGTGGTTGTCAACTCCACAATTGGTTGTACTTGGTCAGAAGGGTAGGTTACTGAAAGACCAAAGAAAGTGCCCAGAGATGGCGTTGAAGGCATATGATTTATTGGGGAAATATTTATTGGATCAGTGACTGCTCCAAGGAGAGTTCAGTGGCTCCAGAGGCTGAACCAGTAGGGCCTTGTCCCTCAAAGCATGCACCAGAGAAAAGCACCTTCATTCCTAATAGCTCTTTGTTCAGCAGTGGCTCTCTGACCACAAGTGACATGTATCCTCTGCACAATGCCCTCAGTTCTGCCCCAGTCACCACTGAGAGTGGAGTTTTATATGTTAGGCTTCAGGATCAGTGACATGATCTTGCTTAGTTTGCTTACTTTGCTTGTAAGACCACCATCCCAAGCAGCAAGTGCCCTAGAGTAAGAAAGCAGCTTTCTACAGATAACACTAACTGAAGTGGCACCCCCTTTCTCCATAGAAAAGCCCTCTTCACCATGACTGATTTTAAGACTGTCAGCAAAAGAGTCTCCGTGAAAGAGTCCAATATAGATGAACTTCCTATTCTCATGTTGCCCTATTTTACTTGGCCACTGGCCAGGAAGATACCAGCACTCCAGGTGCTGGACACCCCTTACTAGTTTTTCACAAATATATCCAGTATAGTACTTTGTAGAAATATGCAAACAAGGCCTCTGGCCTTGAGCTGGGCTTCACAGAGATGTCTACATTTTTAAGATACATTACAAATGGGCTCCATGGTAACAGCTGGCAGGGGGAGGAAAAAAAGGGGAGAAGAAGCTCTCCCCTTCTCAGGTGTTGTCCTTGAAGAGTTAACATGCCCAAAACAGTGAAAGAAAAAGCTGCTTTTATGTGAACTTCTGCAGACTGTGAACTTCTGAGCCCTTCCCCTTACATGGTATAAAACTCTGAAACTCCCTGAACTCGGGGTTCAGGGGATTGATTGATTACAGCAAAAGCTGTACCCTCTGAACCTGGCTGCAGCCAAATAAAACTGTTTCCTGCTATCTTTGGTGCCTTGCTTCCTTTGTCCCTACAACAGAGCTAGCTCCCCATGTGCAAAAGACAAAGCCAGTGTCCTTCAAGATATGTATCTGGACATTCCAACTCAGGCTTGCTGTCAGTGTTCCCTTATTTTTGGTACCGAGGATTGAATTCAGGGGCACATAACCATTGAGCCATATCCCCAACCATTTTTTGTATTTTATTTAGAATCTTGCTAAGTTGCTTAGGGCTTCACTAAGTTGCTCAGGCTGGCTTTGAACTTGTGATCCTTCTACCTCATACTCATGAAGCTGCTGGAATTACAGGTGTCTGTTACCATGTCCAGCTTGGCTAGCTTTTTGATCACACAAAGAGGACATTCAGGGACATGATGTTTTACTGTTCCCCTTTTCTTTAAGAGAACATGGTGACCCATTGTGTTTTTTCTTGCACATGGTGAAATATATTATAGCTACGACTTCTAGGTTGTTGCTTACCCTCTGCTCTTTTAATAGTGCATTTTGATGATTAGAATATGCAGCAATACTTTTTTATTATTTGAGCTTTCTTATATTGAGAAATCTTCCCATAATTATTTCCAATTATTGTGTGTCAACCAAAAAATGTTTAAGCTGGATGTGGTAGTGCACACCTGTAATTCCAGTGATTAGGGAGCCTGAGGCAGGAGGATCACAAGTTTGAGGTCAGCCTCAGCAACTTAGCAAGGCCCTGTCTCAAAATAAAAAATAAAAAATAAAAAGGACTGGGGATGTTGCTCAGTGATTAAACACTCCTGGGTTCAATCTCTGGTGGAAAAAAAAAGTAAGAGATAAAACTATCAATGGAGAGAAATTATTGGCCTATATTTTTGTGACCTTGCATTCAGTGATGCTTCCTTGGATATCATACCTCTACATATAACTTCTAACTCATGACACCAAAAGTACAAGTAACAATAGGAAAAAATAGATAAAACGTTATTTGTTAAAAGGTTTTCGTATCCATAATTCTTAATTCAATAATAATAGTACAATAACCCAATTTTTAAATGGACTAAGGACTTGCATAGACATTTCTCTGAGGACAATGTATCAATAGCCAATGAACACATGAAAACTGATTAGCATCATTAAACATTAGGAAAAAAGCACTCAAAACCACAAGATTTAATTTCATGCCCACAAGAATATCTATAATAAAAAGATGAATAATAGCAAGTGCAGGTGAGGATGTAGAGAAATTGGAACCCTCCTACATTGTTGCTGTGAATGAAAAATGATGTAGCCCCTTGGAAAACAATTTGACAGTTCCTCAAAAAATTAAACACACAGTTACCATGGGTATGCTGATATTCTTTGGTATTTTTCTGAGGTCCAGATTTAAAGTATATTCCTTCAGAAAGTATTTGAATTTACTCTGCCAGGTGGAGCAGCAGCAACTACCAAGACCACTTGAAACTGAATTTTGACCTGGGGGTATAGTTTCAGTGGTAGGGCACTTGACTTGCAGGGGCAAGGCTATGGGTTTGATCCCCAGTACCAGCACCACAACTAAACAAACAAATAAATAAGTAAATGAATAATTTTTAAAATTAGTTAAATTCTCAGCCAGAATCTTTTTTTTTTTTTTGTATTAAGGATTAAACCCAGAGGCTTTTTTCTTTTTTTTCCAATGAACTACATCTCCAGATTTTTTATTTTTTATTTTGAGCCAGGGTCTCACTGAGTTGCTTAGGGCCTTGCTAAATTGCTGAGGCTGTCCTCAAACTTGAATCCTACTGCCTCCTGAGTTGCTGGGATTACAGGCATGCACTACACACTCAGCTTTACTGGGAACTTTATGTTGATTTTGCTTTGCTTTTTGCATGGTTAGGAACTTTCACAAAAACATATTTCTCCCCCAACAAAGCTTAGATTGAAATGGACAAGGATGCCTGATGAATCCTTCACATGGTGTTTTGTCCTATTTTACTTGCTGAATTGGTATTTTTTGGGAAGTTCCCAGATCCATGTAGGGATTTCCATCACATCTTTCCCCGTAGGGCCAATCCTTATTTTCTCCCCTGTTCTCTGCATTAGGCAGAATTCAAGCTTTAGGACTCCCATGTAGACAGATGTCACCAGAACAAATATCAACACCTGAGGGCATTGCTGGTTTCAAGTTTTCCTACCAATTCAGCCAGACATTTTATAGCTCCGTGTTGTTAAAACTGTTCATTTTTTTTTTTTTTTTAATTTGGTAGGTCATTAGGCTGAGATGGCTCACAGCACCTTGGATTGCTGCATGAGTAAACTCAAGTTTACCCAACCACCCACTAACCTCTAACTAGTGACTGTCCACTTTAGCCAACCAAATATATTTTCTTTGTCTTGCTTTCACAAACACTTTATGAAAGACTTTCCTCTCACCTCCCTTGGTAGAGCAGTAAACCCCTCTCAGACTGGTGCTACCCAATTCCTGAATTGCTGAATGGTCAAATAAACTTATTAAAATTTTGGTACTGGGCACAGTGGTGCACGCTTGTAATCCCAGTGGCTCAGGAGGCTGAGACAGGAGAATCTTGAGTTTAAAGCCAGCCTCAGCAATGGCAAAGCATAAAGCAACTCAGTGAGATCCTGTCTCTAAATTTAAAAAAAAGAAAGAAAGAAAAATAAAAAGAAAAAAACACAAAGTAGGATTGGGATGTGGCTCAGTGGCCAAGTCCCCAAGTACCCTTGAGTTCAATCCACGGTATCAAAAAAAATTTTTTTTACATGTCTAAGTTTATCTTTTAAGAGTTTGTATGTATTGGGCTGCGAATATAGCTCAGTTGGTAGAGTGCTTGCCTCACATGCACAAGGCCCTGGGTTCAATTCCCAGCATCAACACACACACAAAAAAAGAGTCTGTATGTATTTGTGTGTGCATGTGGTGTGTGTGTGTGTGTGTTTCAGCACTCTTGGGGAGTTCCAATGTAAGGGTCCCGCGAAACGTCGGAGAAAGAGACCACCAAGTGACCACTCATGCAATTGGCAGAAGGGGATTTATTGAACCAGCATGCTGGGGCTCCGTGCCCACTCAAGAAGGGAAAGCAGCCCAGAGCCCCGAGCAGGGGCTGAGCACTGCTTAAATACACTTTTTGGGGAGGGCGGAGGGCTTTGTATACATCAGAACAAATCATCATGAGGCGCGGGAAAATTGAACAACAACTCCTAAACATGATTAGTTCATTCATTGGCGGGAACAGGTCAGGCTGGAGTGATAGGTCATTTCTAAACGGGGTACACATTCAAACTGATTGGTTTTAGGGCCTAAAGGACTACGTGACCAGTTACACAGAGCCCTGAATTATTAAACAACCAAACAGGGGAAATGTTTACTGGGCAGTTCCAAGCATTGTCTTAACAGCTACAGAAATTTCAGGTTTTGCAAGTAGCATAGAAACCTAACAATACCTAATCCTTTACATTTTAACTTAGACCTTGCAGCTTAGAAACTTTACAACACCCGGTCTTTTAACCTTTAACTTTTACGCTTTAACTTCAATTTCTTTTACCCTTACACCAGGATGCCAGAAAGAGTTCTCTGAACACCTAATTTGTCATAATGCCTGAAACAAAAATCTGACAAAGCACATTAGTTGCACAAAAGTTCACATGCCCCATCCATGACTATTCAAAATAATCTTTGAATAAACATTCCTCTCTGGGAAAATATACCATGCTCATCTGATGACTTCTTTTATCCCCTGGACATTCTTGCATCACTCATAGTTTAAGTAACACAGTGGAGTGAGAGATTAGATTAAAAAGGTAAATTGAAGTCACATTTAAAACAGTCTTCAGTGAAAAAGTAGAAATATAGAATATTTAGATTGCCTAAGTTTTACTTTTGTGATTCAGTGGAATGAAATTCCATGCCCAACATACTTCCAATTGGCAATAGTTATTTTTCTCAAATGGATTATTTCCTTCAATCTTTTGAGTGATTCCTATATGCCTGCCACTGGTGATAGTGTATGGGATAAAAGAAACAATGAAAGGCACTTTTCTCTCCATAAGCAATTTATAAACAACTCTTGGAGACCCTTCTTGTATGAAAGTGACAACTATGTAAAGCAGAATATGGTAAGTGACAAATAAATGGTGAAAGGTCAGAGAGCTAAAGAAGTTCAAATTAGGGAATGGTACCTCCATCTTGGAGTGTAGGTAGGGTGGGCAACTGTCCTGGAGTGCAATTGCTGGGGACTGAGAGGCTTTTAGGGGTGTAGAACCTTCAATGAGAAAACCAGGATCCCTGCAGACAAATCAGAACAGCTGGTCACCTAGCAAAGGCAGGGATATAAGAAGAGTCAGAGAAGGCTTCATCCAGGACAGGAGACAGAAGCTGAAAAGAAAATTGTAGAATTAGTTGGATTCTTTTGGCTACCTTCATTAATACATTGAACATAAATACAACCAAACCTCCTCCTCCACACTTCAATAATAGCCTGGCAACCATGTAGTGATCCTGTTCTTGTGTCAAAAGACAAAATTACAACAAATTTAGTTTAAAGATCTAATGGCTTTTTTGCAGTTCTACAATCAATCAAATCACATTCTATAAAATAGAATGGGTGTGCCAGGTACCGTGGCACACTCCTGTAATCCCAGCAGCAGGGGAGACTGAGGCAGGAGAATCTCCAGTTCAAAGCCAGCCTCAGCAAAGACAGGCGCTAAGCAACTCAGTGAGATCCTGTCTCTAAATAAAATACAAAACAGGGCTGGGGATGTGGCTCAGTGGTCAGGTGCCCCTGAATTCAACCCCCATACCCTCCCCTACAAAAAATAGAATGGGTGTTCTGCTGAGTTGGCAGAGGGGGTGGCTTAAAGTCAGAGAAGGCCTGAGGACAGTAGAATGAAGAAATAAGCAGGTTTCCCTCATAGGGTTAAAATGGAATTTTCTTAAAATGCAGCTCAGGTAAACTAAGATCCTTCCGATGGTTACTACTGAAGTCAGAATTAGACAGGCAGTCAGTGTAAATCGAGTCAGGTCGGATCAAGGAGGCCAATTTTGAGTGAGGCTGGGAAGTTGGAGACTGTCCCCTGAGGGATCTTACCAAAAACCTGCCGGCTACTCACCTGTTGCCAAGGTAACCTGTTCCAGGAATTTCCCCTCCCTACTGGGAGCTATAAGGTTGTTAATGAGTCTTGGCTACTCCACCCTGCCCTTCCGGCTTCAGCCCACCTGGTTCCCACCTTTTGGCCACCCCACCGAGCATTCCCTGGGCCTAGTCAGCAGGCAGAAAGGAGAAAGGGGAAGAGAGCAAGAGAACAAAGGAATCCTAGGACTTATAAAAAGGGCAGAACACCTTGTTTCTTGAGATACCAGGATACCAGCTATGGCCCCCTTCTTCCTCGTGGGAGAAGTCTATGTTACTCCTTTTTTCCTGCCTCGGTGTGCTTCCCTAATCAAACTTCAACATGTGGGGAAGCAGGACCCGTCAGCAATAACCGGCGGTATCACTGTGAATCTCCTGTTTTGTTCTGTTTTGGAAAGCTGGCCCATTTCAAAGTTCAGGTGGATTCCTTAACACTCAGCACCAATGGTTCTACTTTGGTTTGGTTTGGTCTGTTAGGCTGAGGAATGCAGTTTGAAACAATGGTCTCTCATAAATTTTGTTTAACAGTGATACTCTCTTTCAGTAGTCATATGTGTTGGAATCTTTTATTCAACCATTGTCTGCCACTCAATCACTGCACCGGTATAGATGTTACCGCTGTTGACCGGTGACGGGTCCTTGCTTCCCCAATGTTGAAGAATAACACCAGAGAGCACGCCGAGGCAAGGTCAGAGTAGAAATTAGAAGTTTATTAAAGGACAGCAGAAAAGACTTCTCCCGGAGGAAGAAGGGGACCCAAGAGGTGGAATCCGTGGAAGGGATGTTGTCTCCCCTTTTTATAGGTTTGGTGATGGAATGTAGGTTGGAAGGCCCGAGGGGTGGGACACAGGTGGGCCAAAAAAGTAATCTGGTCAGGAAGGACTTCTGAGTCAGCACCTTTTTGCTGGGGGCTGTTCATTAACATTTCTTTGAGGTGGACTTTGGCCTAGGGCCTTTTGGGACTTCATTAACATTCCATGAGTTGTCCTGTGTTTTCCCCAGTCATTCTCCGCAGGGTCTCCATTTTAGATTTCACTCGATATTAGACCCGATTTACCTAACTACACTGACTACCTAATTTTAAATCTGGCTTCATTGATAGTGTTCTAATTTCCAGTTGCTTTACTTCCCTTCAATGATTCATTAAATGAAAACATTTTTTTTTTTTGTACTGAGGATTGAATCCAGAGGTGCTCTACCACTAAACTACATCTCTACTTCTCCAATCCTTTTTGGGGGGCGGAGGGGTTGAACTCAGGGGCACTCAACCACTGAGCCACATCCCCAGCCCTATTTTTATTTTATTTAGGGACAGGGTCTCATTAAGTTGCTTAGCGCCTGACTTTTGCTAAGGCTGGCTTTGAACTCAGTCTTAGGTTCCTGAGGCTGCTGGGATTACAGCATGTGCCACTGTGCCTGGCCTCCAGCTCTTTTTATTTCTTGAGATAGAGTTTCACTAAATTGTTAAAGCAGGCCTCAAATTTGGTGGTCCTCCTGTCTCAGCCTCCCAAGTGGCAGAGATTATAGGCATGTGCCCCTGAGCTAGAATCCTAAATGAAAGCCTTTTATAATTCCTCCTTCTGTTCAACTGTATTAAATTACAAATTAGTCTATCTGTGGCAGTTATGCCCCTGGGTCAGTAATTACAAGAAAGGCTGCTTAGAAACAGAAAGTTGGGCGTCATAGAATAAAAATTCTCGCAAACAACAGTTGACCTAACGTTTCCCTACAGAGGAGAGAAAGCCTTTATCTGTATGGAATGATCTAAACCAGTGTTTCTCAAACATTAAGGTGCCTGCAAACTACTACCACCTCCTTATCTTGTTAAAATGCAAATGACAAGTGGGCTTGGGGCTCTGCATTTCTAAAAGCTGATTCCATTGCTGTTGCTCCTAGGCCCAGGCTTTCCGCAGCAAGGCAGTAAAGCCAAAGGCCTTTTATGTGTCTTCTACCTTCCCAGATTTCCCACCACTCCCTAAAGTTCTTTCACAGTGCTGCTATCTGAAATTTTACCAATACTTTTATGAGACAATCTGCCAATTTATTTCCAACTTAATACTAATTCTTTTAATCAAATAGTTCATCATATCCACTGAGTTAGAAACTAATTAAGAATGAACATTAATTTTATAGGTAAATAAGGAAGAATTTTAAGAATGAGGTGAACATAAAAGTAGGCATGAGGGAATTAAGAGGTGGATATTGGACCCCTGCACGTAAGGGAAAGTGGCAGGTAATGCAGGCAGTAGTGCATATACATAATCCCAGCTATCTGAGAGGCTGAGGCAGGAGGATGGCAAGTTCAGGGCCAGCCTCCACAATTTAGTGAGACCCTGTCTCAAAATTTAAAAAAAAAAAAAAAAAAAAAGGCCAGCATGGTGATGCACACCTGTAATTCTCGCATCTTGGAAGACTGAAGCAGAAGGATCACAGGTTTAAGGCCAGCCTCAGCAACGTAGTGAGGTCCTAAGCAATTTAGCAAGACTTTATCTCAAAATAGAAAATAGAAGGGCTGGGATTGTGGCTCAGTTGTAGAGTACTCACCTAGCATGTGTGAGGCACTGAGTTCAGTCCTCAGCACCACATAAAGATAAATAAAGATATTGTGTCCATCTACACTAAAAGAATATTTTTTAAAAATATAGAAAATAAAGGGGTTTGGGGATGTGGCTCAATGGTTGAGTACCTCTGGGTTCAATCCCTGGTACCAAAAATAAATAAAATTTTAAAATAAAAAGGTCAAGGGATATAGCTCAGTAGTAGAGCACTTGCCTGGCATTCATGAGGGTTTCATTTCATCCTCAGTACCATTAAAAAAAAAAAAAAGAATTGAGAAAGCAGAGACACTTGGGGTCAGGAGGACAAAGGTAATATGAGGAAGTAGGAGGAGGTGAAGAAAGAGAGGTGAGAAACCACCTGTACAAATGTCAGAGCTTCCGGAAGCCTTGCCTCTGGCCATTCTGAAGAAATCGTGATCCTAATTAAAACAGCAAATCTATTCCTAACTTTTTATAGAGGGATAACCTGACACATACATATGTCGATAAGGATTAATTGTCTTCTCTTAATTTGCTTATGCAGTTGTGAAATGCAAAGAGTCCTTTTGCTAAATGCATAAGCCGGTTGATTCTGAGGCAAATATCTTTTAATAAAAACCAAAGATTTCAAGATAGAATTTAGACATATATATATATATATATATATGTGTGTGTGTATGTGTGTATAATTGATTATTTATGTATCATATAATTGGTTCTTTTTCATTATACATTACTGTAGAATTCATTCTGATATACAAGCATGGAATATATCTTATTTTAGTTAGGAACCCATTCTTATGGCTGTACATGATGGTGGAATTCATTATGGTGTATTCATATAAGTACATAGAAAAATTATTTTAGATTCATTCCACTGTCCAAATAGAATTTAGAGCTAAAGGCAAGATTGGTGAATGGCATCCCAGAACGGTAGTACTTAAACACCTCTGAGATCACCCAGCCTTTTTAGTCTATGGGTGAAGAAACTGAAAACAAGTAGTTGGTTGCTCAATGTCTGTCATTCAAATAGTTAATGAAATAGATTGCACTTGAACACCAGGACTCTTGACTCTTAATCAAGTGCCCTCTCTAATACTACACACTAGTTCAAAAATCCAGGTTCAAGGACTGAGGATGCACCTCACAGTAGAGCATTTGCCTCACATGCCCGAGGCCCAGGGTTCTATCTCCAGTACTACAAAACAAATAAATTTATTGATGAATTGACTTTAAAAATACTGGTTTGGGGTGGGGAGATGGTAGAGCACTTGCCTAGCCATGTGTGAAGGCCTAGGTTTGATTCCCAGAAATAAAAAAATTTACAAAAATCCAAGTTAATATTTCCCAAAAGACTTCACATTTTTTAATGTGTAGAAACCTGTGTGCTTAGTGATCTTACACATAATGGTTCAACTAATTTTGACTAATTTTCATGTTGTTATTGTTGTTTTGAGTTTTGTTTTCAGTTCTAGGAGGGCCATACAATTTGTATAGTCAAAACCAAAATTAATCCATTTATTTTCCAAATATATTCCAGGGTTACCTGGAGCCCTCCTTTTGAGAAACCAATGAAATATTTTATTGAAAATAAACTGAGTTTTCTTTTTTTCTACCTACCATTTTTTAAAGATATTTATTTTTTAGCTATAGGTGGACGCAATATTTTTATTTTATTTTTATGTGGTGCTGAGGATCAAACCTAGTGCCCCACACATGCTGGGTGAGCCCTCTACCTCTGAGCCACAACCCCAGCTCCTTTAACCTACCATATTTTAAGGGAGGCCAATGACCATCTCTAGCTATTTTAACTATCTTAGGTTTTTTTTTTTTAGTATTTTTTTAGTTGTCAATGGACCTTTATTTTATTTATTACATGCAGTGTTGAGAATCAAACCCAGGGCCTCACACATGCTAGGCAAGCACTCTACCACTGTGCCACAACCCCAGCCCATGGGTTATTTTAGTTAATTTACACAGATCCTTATTAGTCAGCTTTTCATCACTACAAAATACCAGAGACAGGCTAACTTATGAAGAAAAGGATATTTACTTAGCTCACGGTTTGGGAAGTTCAAAGTCCAGGATTATACGACCCACTGGTTTGACTTCGGATAAGGACCGAAAGGTGCCACATCGTGGCAGGAGGGTGTGTGGAGGGGGAAGGGATTGAGAAACTAATGTGACTCCATTTTTGAGAAACCAGCCTCTACCTCAGAGCAAAGCCTGTCCAAGGAAGGGGGCGTGACCCTTGTCCTTGGAAAAACCCACAGAGCACTCCTAAGCACATACTCACCCTTCTGAGTTGTTTGTCTGTAAATAACAGGAGAAGTCTGTGGCGCCAGGTATCCCTGATTCAGTTAGACTAGGTGAGGACCTATAGCAACCCCCTAGCAACCTCCAATCAGCATGAGACAGGGAAAATACCTGGAATGCCAGATGACCCCCCCAGTAGTTTATGGTGGTTGATAACATGTTGGGAAACCATGTAGTTTAGCACGTACACCCCTCATGGCCTAAACCAATCAGTTCAAACAAATCCCCCTATTGTACTAACCAATCACCTCTACCCAACTTGTTCCCGCCAGTGAATGTGTTAATCAATGTTAAGAGTTGTTGTTTGATTTTCCCGTGGTATGGAATGATTTGCTGTGTGATGTTGTGACGCATAGAGTACCCCCAAAACCTATAAAATCTCACTGAACAAAAGACCAGACTCACTCACTTCCTGCTGTGTCAGGAATGGTTGTGAGTCCAGGCTCGAGCTTGCAATAAAGACTCTTGTGTGATTGCATCGGATTCGGCTCCTGCAAGTCTATTGGGGTCCCACGAATCTGGCATAACAGGATCACATCTCAAACAGGAAGCTGGAGAGCCACAGGCTTGCTCTTTTATAAGCAGCCTCTCAAGAACTATCAAGGGGTTGCCTGGAAACTACCTTATTCCCTTTAGAGGGCATGCCCCCCCATGACCCAAGACGTCCCACTGGGCTTCATCTTTTAAAGGCTTCCCATCTCTCCAATACCACCACCCCGGTGATCAAGCTCCCAATGCATGGACTTTGGGGGGTTCCCGATCCATGTCCAAACCAAGGCGGATCCATTGCAGCACCCATCCCGGGTCATCAGTGATAAGGGTTGTTTCCTTCCCTTGGCCCAGAAAGGCACCTTTCCCACAGGAATTTTATGATTTACTGTGAGTAAGCAAAAGGCAGTTCAGATAGCCCTTCCTGTAGATGCTGCTTCCCAAGTACTTCACTCAAAATAATCAATATGCTGGGTTGGCATATTTTGAGATGCCAAGTGCTTAACTCCCACAATACCTATATTCCAAGTCTGAATTTGGACAGCCAAGGGCAATGTGAAATGGAACTGGGAGCCAAATAAGACACACCCATGAGCCCTGACCTGTGACATGATCCCACCTGCCAGCTTCACATACTTGGCTAGGATATACTATAAAGCATCCAGAAAGTACATATGGAACAAATGAAAGGTGATGCTATGTCATCATGCAGGTCAAAAGCAGTGGTACATTTCACTAGAAAAGGCACAAACTAATATGTTAACTTCCCAGGATCCACTTTACCCCCTATCAAAAATGCATTATAATGTCAGGCTTTTACACTCCAGTGTGATTAACTCAGTGTATTGCATTTTCCAGAACAATTTGGATCTTGTACCTTAGTATACCTTAGGGCTATTCTAAGTAAGTGCAACAGGAAAGCAAGTCCTCCTCATTACTCATTTCTATAGAAGGCAAGAAAATATTATTTTTAGTAGAAAATTTATAGAAGTCACTCTTGGTTAAAGAACAAACTATTCTAGCATTATAATTATATAATAAATTATATAATTCTGGCATTATTATAATTAAATTTTAGAAAAATTTGTCTCTTCATAGGTAATTATTATTGTATGAGGTTTTGTTTATTTTTGCAACAGGAACATACCTGTTGCCTAGGCTGGTCTCAGACTCTTAGACTCAAGCGACCTTCCTGCCTCAGCCTACCCAGTAACTGAGACTACAGCTGAACACTACCCAACTCCAGCTCCATAGGTACTGATATTTTTAAGGAAGTATTAAAAGAATTAGAGCTAGCATCTCTCTCTCTCTCTCTCTCTCTCTGTGTGTGTGTGTGTGCGTGAGCACGCGCTCTAGAGATTAAACCCAGAACCTCAGGCGTGCTAAGCATGCTATGCCATCCTTGGAGAAAAGGACAGAAAAACACACTATGTCCCTATAATGCCCCTTTCCACTCCCAAGAACCTAGTCAGGTTAAGAGAACATTAAGAGCAAGTCTGGGCCAGAATACCCAGATAAGTATTCTCTCTAAGAACACTGACTTTCTCCTGTGTATGCTGGGAATTAGGTAAATGAGTGTTATCTGTAGAAAGCTGCTTCCTTGTGTGCATACCAAGTTCCTTGAGATGCTGGTCATCCAACGGAACAAAGCGAGGTAAGGTCATGATGTCACCTCTCCTGTAGCCAAGCTTATGAAACCTCTCTCCCTGCAGTAACCGGTGTGGAGCAGAGCACCATGGAGAGGACAGTGCTCCAGCCACTCCCAAACCAAACATCATGAGGGATGAAGGCACTGTTTCCTGGTGACCAGGAAATGGCCAGTCCATCATCACCACACTTTCTGGTGAAGCACCTGGCCAGCCCATTGCCACTGGATCTTCCTTGCAAGCACTTCTCAGTAAACCCTATGTCTCCCATTCCACCTCTGGGTGTTTTCTTTGGTCTCTTGACTACTTATCCCATTGGCCTGCTGCAACTGGGCTGTGGACAGTGTACATGCACTTAACACTGAACTAAGACCCCAACCGCAAGAATCAGAATCTTATAACTAGGACCACATAACGTTTCTCTAGTTGAAGTTAGGAAAGAAAACTTCTCACAAAATATTCTTTAATGTATGTCAACATTAAACTTAATGAACTCACTTGGATAAATCACAAATGTTTTCCATGATGGCAAAGAAAACCATAGAATCAAAGAAATTACCTAGTGCAAACTTGCACTTTGTAGATGTTTAAACTAATTCTTACATTGTTGTACTTAACATCTTACCATTAATGAAATGAGGAGAAAACAAAATCTACAGAAATCAAAAGAAAGGAAAAAGGTGGGCGTAGTGGTATATGCCTGTAATCTCAGCTACTTGGGAGGCCAGAAGCCAGCTTAAGCAATTTAGACCCCTGCCTTAAAAAAAAAAAAGGGGGGGGGGCTGAGGATGTGGCTCAAGCAGTAGCGCGCTTGCCTGGCATGCGTGCGGCCCGGGTTCGATCCTCAGAACCACATACAAACAAAGATGTTGTGTCCGCCGAGAACTAAAAAATAAATATCAAAAATTCTCTCTCTCTCTCTCTCTCTCTCTCTCTCTCTTTAAAAAAAAAGAATAAAAATTGGCACACCTGTTGTTATGCTCGATTCGGGACCCCCAAAAGACCACCAGAGACCAAGATCGATGTTAAACAGCAAAGAGGTGTTTATTGCGATCTAGCTCGGACCTCCGCGTGCACACAGCAACTGGTGACGCTGAGAGGCCCCGGCCCAGGGTTAGCAGCAGTTTTATACATTCTTTGGAGAAGGCAGGGACCCCCACATACATCATAGCATCTCTTAGCAAATCATCACACATCGCGGGAAAATCAAATAACAACTCTAAAATATGACTAGCACATTCACTGGCGGGAACAAGTTGGGTAGGGGTGATTGGTTACTACAAGAGGGGCATTTATTTGAACTGATTGGTTTAAGCCAAGAGGGGTGTTCATGTTAAACTACATGGTTTCCCAACACGTTATCAACCACCACAAACTACTAGGAGGGTCATCTGGCATCCCAGGTATTTCTGTGTCTCGTGCTGATTGGTGGCTGCTAGGGGGTTGCTATGGATCTCCACCTAGCCTGACTGAGTCAGGGACACCTGGCGCAGCAGATCTCTCCTGTTATTTGTAGATAAACCACTTAGCAGGGTGGGAATATGCCTAGGAGTGCTCTGTGGGTCTTTCCAAGGACAAAGGTCGTGTCCCTTCCTTGGACAGGCTTTGCTCTGAGATAGAGGCTGGTTTTTCACTGTAATCCCAGCTACTCAGGAAGGAGAAGCAGGAGGATCAAAGTTCGAGGCCGAGTGGGCAACTCAATGAAATCCTGTCCTGAAAACTAAAAAGGGCTAGGGATTTAGCTCAGTGGTAGAGTGTTCCTGGGTTGAACCTCCAGTACCACGCATACACTCACACACACACACACACACACACACACACACACACACACACAAAGAAGGAAAGAAAGAAAAGAAGTGGATTCCATTAGTCAACCCCCTGGAATCTGGACAAGCCTTATGATTTGCTTTGACCAATGGAAAGCAGCAGAAGTGATGCTATGTGAGTTCCAGGGCCTTTGCCCTCAGATTCTTGGCAGTTTCTGCCTTCACCCTTTTAAAACAACACTGCCAGGCCAAGAAGTTTAAGTAGGCTGCCTAGCGATGAGAAACCTCAGGGAGAGAGAGACAAGTCCCAGCCTTACAGCTATCCCCACTAAGGTCATGGAACAAATTCTATCATGTCATGATCATAATCAACGTAAATATAATGACTTACAATATATATAAAATTTTTACTAAATGTGAAATGAATATATTGTACAATACACATGTAAATAGAAAGAAAGCTTTTTTTTCTCCAAGATCCTATAAGAGAATATTCCCAGTATGTCCATAAACTTGGGAATTGTGTTGTAAAATGAACAGAAGGGCAAGGTCAATGACATTTTACCATCACTTAAAATCTCTTAAATTAATGTAGGTAAGATAAAGGCCAGGGACTGGGGTTGTGGCTCAATGGTAGAGTGCTTGTCTAGCATTCGTGAGGCACTGGGTTTGATCCCTGGCACCACATAAAAATAAAACAAATAAAATAAAGGTATTATGTCCATCTACAACTAATTTTTTTTAAAAGACAAAGGCCAGACATTAAAGAATACTGACTTTTGACAACTCCAAAGAAAAGCCAGAAAGGCCAGTTACATAGCTAAGTGGGTCACAATGTGCATGTATGTGGTGTAAGGAAGTAGTTTGGAAATAATATCTACACTTAAGGAATCCCAGTAAGGACAAGAAATTCAAGTGTTTGTTCTTTATGTTATACAATTTGTTTATTGGCTAGTTTGAGGATTTTCTGTAGGGGGG
>NW_026000019.1:14048612-14070797 GCF_001458135.2 Marmota marmota marmota
TAAGAGACAGGTACTAGAGATAGAACCCAGGGATGCTCTAATGCTCTATACTGAGCTATACTCCCAGCCATTATTATTATTATTATTATTATTATTATTATTATTATTATTATTATTACAGGGGTTTGCTAAATTGCTGAGCCTCAAACTTTTGATTCTCCTACCTCAGCCTCCCAAGACACCAAGATCACAGGTGTGCACCACCATGCCCAGCTTTACTGGCTAATCTTTAGGTATTTAGCTTGTGACATGCCTAAGCCAAAATTGAAAAGAAGACTAGGGGATAAGGGATAGCTCAGGTGTAGAGCCTATGCTTAGAGTGTGGAAGGCCCTGGGTTCAATCCCTGCACCCCCAGCAAAAAAAGAAAAAGAAAGAAAGAAACTTAAAAAATACAGTAATTTGGGGTTTGTGACTTTCTCATTTACATTTCTTGCAAGGCTTTGAGTATAAACCACATACAGACCTGCAGTTGAATAGACTGCACTATTTATGGCTCACATTTCTAACATCAAGAGCACACCTTTCTAAAGAAGTCCTTGAGTACAATAGAACTGACATTGATTATACCAGCAAGCCTTCCTTTCAGAATTTTGTTTGGAATACTTTCATTATTGGGAACAAGAGGGGGACAGTTGTAAAAGGGCCCCTGACCTACAACTGACCCAGAAGACCCAATATCCCTCTTGCCAGGCCATTAGGACATCAATTTTCCCTCCTCTTTAGTGGGTGGGGCTATGGAAGAAACCTATCCTTTGAAGGTGAACCTATCCTTCCCCACATTCCAGAAATGATGTTTCATTCCAGAAAGAGGACCAGTGCTCTCTCCAGTAGATTTACTGGGCAGGCATCATGTTCCCAAGGTCATGCATGTGCCCCCAGCTTGTCCGAAGTCAGTTGACTGTTATATGACCTGAAGTGGGTACGCTAGGCAAGAAAGGGCAGCGGCTCAAGTGGGCAAGCACATGCTCTTGGTTTTCACACGGTGGAGGCATATGACTTCCCCAAATGGGCAGTAGCTATGCAAGCCCTGAGTGCAAAAGGTGTGGCTACCTGGCACTCCAGAGTTTCCCGCTATAGCTCATCCCACCCTCTATCCCAACCCATCCTAAGTCTAAAGCCTTTTCTCTTGGGTGTATTCCAGTTCCTAGCTGTTCTGTGGGGTGTATCTCACTTCACTGCCTCCTGCCTTCTCTGATTACCATCCCTGCATTGCTGGGTTTGTTTCTGTGCTGGGGTAATAGGCCTAATCTTAGGCATGACACCCAGGACAAGGATCACTCCACTGTTATCTCAATCTCAGAAAACACTTCCTGATGGCAATTTATAAGTCTTCAGGGTTTATGTTTGACCTGCATATCTTTTTTATTTTTAATATTTATTTTTTAGTTGGACACAATATTTTTATTTTATTTATTTATTTTTATGTGATGCTGAGGATCAAATCCAGGGCCTCACACATGCTAGGTGAGCACTCTACCATTGAGCCACAACTCCAGCCCCTGCATATCTTTTTTTTTAATATGTATATATTTTTAGTTGTCAATGGACCTTTTTTATTTATTTATAAATGGTGCTGAGAATTGAACCCAGTGCCTCACACATGCTAGGCAAGTGCTCTACCACTGAGCTACAACCCCAGCCCCTGAACTGCCTATCTTTAAACAGCTTACTTCATGAGGCTCATGAATCAGAATAATAGATATTTATTTCTCAGAGGAAAAGCATTAGAAAAACCCAGAAATGTTGTCATTGTTTTAACTTCATTCTTCTCCCTCCCACACACAGTTTAAGAAAACACATTTAATAATTTTCTGAATCTCTCTGAACTGAATTTTGAAACAAAGACTCACTAAATGCCAGCCTGGCCTTGAACTTGTGATTCTCCTACCTCAGCTTCCCAAGTAATTAATCTGCTTTGTGCCTCTAAAATTTTATGTACTTTATGAATAGGATCTCGTGGCTTTTTGTATCTTAGCATAAGGGTTATCCATGTTGTTGCACATATCAGAACTTTATTCCTTTTTATGGCTATATGTAATTCCACTCTCTGGATAAACATTTTTTGTTACCTATTCATTTGTTGATGGGAATCTTGATGCTTCCACTTTTTGATTATTGTGAATGGTGCTGTTACAAACATTCTTATACAAGCTTTATTTGAACACTTGTTTTTAATTCTTCAGGGTATATAACTAGAGTGTAATTGCTGCATCGTGTGATAATTCTGAGTTCAGTTTGTTGAGGACCTGCCCAACTGTCTTCCACAGACTGTACTTGACATTCCTACCCAGCAATGTATGATGTTCCATTGTCTACATCCTGACCAACACTTGCTGGTTTTCTTTTCTTTTCATTTTTCTTTTTCTTTCTTTTTTTTTTCCCCAGCTATAGCAATCGTAGTGGGCTTGAAGTAGTATCTCAATGGGCTTTGATATTTATTTTCCTAATAATACTGAACATGGTTTCATGTGTCTATTGGGCATTTGTAAATATTCTCTGGAGTCATGTCTACTCAAATTCTTCACCCATTTTTAAATTGGGTTGTTGGTCTTTTGCTGTTGTGTGTTTTATATATTCTGGATATGGATAAAAGTCTCTTATCAGATATGTGACTTGAAAATATTTTCCCTCGTTCTGTAAGTTCTTTTCCCTCTCTTCACAATATTCTTTTTTTTAATATTTATTTATTTATTTATTTTTTTAGGTGGACACAATGGTGTTGAGGATTGAACCCAGCACCCTGTGCATGTGCATGCCAGGCGGAGGGCGCTACCGCTTGTGCCACATCCCCAGCCCACACAATATTCTTTTATAGCAAAAAATTCTGTTTTTTTTTTTAATTTTTTAATATTTATTATTTAGTTTTTTTGGCAGACTCAACATCTTTGTTTTGTATTGGTGCTGAGGATCGAACCCGGGCGGCACGCATGCCAGGCGAGCGCGCTATCGCTTGAGCCATATCCTTGGGCCGCATCCCGAGCCCATCTGTTTTTTTCTGGTGCTGGGGATTGAACCAGGTCCTTATACATATTAAGCATGTGCTCTAACCACTTAGCTATATCCCAACCTCCAGTTTCTAATTTTTATTAAATCCAAATTATCTATTTTTCTTTTTTGTATATACTTTTTAAAAAAATGTTTTTAGTTGCAGATGAACCAGGTACCTTTATTTTATTTATGTATTTATTTTTTAATTTATTTTTAAGTGGTGCTGAGGACTGAACCCAGTGCCCCAATGTGCTAGGCAAACAATCTACCACTGAGCCACAACCCCAGCCCCTTATTTATACTTCTGATATCATACCTAAGAAGCTATTGCCAAATCCACAATCATGAAGGTGCACCCCTGTGTTTTTTCTAGGAATTATATAGTTTTACCTTTTATATGTAGGTCTCTGCTCCATTTTGAGTTAATTTTTGTCTATAGTGTGAGGTAAGGGGTCTGTCTTAGTCCATTTTGTGGAATACTTGAGACTGAGTAATTTTTTTTTAATCTAACAGAAGTTTCCACATACTTATTGCTGAGCCAACTTTCTAATGCAGAACATTAAAATAAAGAGAAAAATCATTTTCCTAATAAAACATCTCTAGCTTCCCAATGAAAATATTTTCAGCTTAATATGGTAAGATGATAATGACCTCAATCGAGCATAAATATGTATGCCATTGTACATACACTCAATTCCTTAGACACCCAGCTTGGTTCTTCTTCAAGTTCTTTTCTTGGAGTTGTACCTGATTTTATTACTAGATTTCATCTAAATTTACTGAAGAAAGGGACAATTTGCCTTAGTTTCTTGGCCAGAAATCTCTTGATCCTGAAAATCTTGTGAAGAGACAGCAAGGAATAGAGTCAACCACACACACAATGATGGCAGAGGAAAGGAGAGGACATACTGGATACTTCATTAATGGAAATTTATTCTTTCACAGTCTGGACATAAAGAAGCCCAAGATCAAGATGCCAGCAGGTCTGTCTCTGGTTCCAAGATGGTGTCTTGTCGATGCACCCTCCAGAGGAGAGCAACAGTGTGTTCCTAACATGGCATAAGCACAGAAGAGAGAAAATATGCCTACAAGGCCTCTTCAGAGCAGTATTAATTTATTAAATCCAAACACTTCCCATAGGTCCCACCTCTTAGCATGTTTCATTAGAGATTATATTTGTAACACATGAATATTGGGAGAATATGTGTTCTCCCAATATTCACATTCAGACTATAGCAGTATCAAACTTTATTCTTTTATTTTTAATTTTTTAAAATATTTATTTTTTAGTTGTAGTTGGACCCAATACCTTTATTTTATTTATTTTTATGGGGTGCTGAGGCTCAAACCCAGGGCCTCATGCTAGGCGAATGCTCTACCCTTGAGCCACAACCCCAGCCCCTCAAACTTTATTCTTTTACATGTGGCTATCCAATTGTCCCAGTAAACCTAAGCAATGTTTTTAAAATTTATATTTTACTTTATTTTTCTTTTATTTTCTTACACTTTCTTTTCTTTTCTTTGGTACCAATTGAACCCAGGGGCACTCAACCACTGAGCCATATCTGTAGTCTTTTTTTGTATTTTATTTAGAGACAAGGTTTTGCTGAATTACTTAGGGCCTCAATAAATTGCTGAGGCTGGCTTTGAACTCAGCCTCCTGAGCCCGGGGGATTACAGGCGTGCGCCACCACTCCCACCCAGCTACTTTCTTGTTAGTTCATTTGTGTTATTAGTAAGAAAGTTATGGTAACTTTATATCAAAAACAAAATAATAATAACAACAATTATTATTATTATTATTATTATTAATAGCAATAGAAAGTAAGGATTGGAAAAGGAATACATGCCAATCACAGCAGCCAGCTGATCAACCCCAGTGCTGCAAACACACCAAGCATGATGTTTCCCAGTCCCCAAGAAAGAACTTGGAGAACTCCACAGAGAGATTTTGGAAATTTTATTACTTCTACACTCTTGGTGGCATCAGGCTGACATATGATGGAGGACCACACTGTGCCTCTAAACAGGAGAAATGTATAGGACAGGTTGCATGCCACTGCACAGGTGCAGTTCTTCAGATGCTGTATGCATGCATTCTTTTACTTTACAACCAGTGCCACTCTGTTTTGATCCTAACCTAAAGATTTGAGATAAGGGAAATAGCCAGTTTGCCCACCCATTTCCTTTGTTATATTCTTTAGAGTCCTTCTTATTTCACTGTAAGTTTTCCCAGGCAATCGCCCATCTCTTCAGTGCCTTGGAAGTCCCCTAATGTCCCTTACAATCTTATACCACTCCACATCTTCTGTGAAGCCCTTGGAAGCCTCCAGAGTCATACTGCATCCATATCTTACAACAACAGTACAAAGAGCAAGAACATATCAGCAAGTATTCGAAGGTAATCAAGATAGCATTAATTTGTTTAGATATTTAGGTTAAAACATGAATGATGTTGTATTTTTAGTCCAGTTGCATTTTATCCAAGTCCATTTGGGCTCATTTGCAGGTTGGACTATCAAGAGAAGTCCTCATGCTGCAGTCACAAGGAGTTCTGAGCAGATCCAACAAGTCTGGTTGGGATGATGTGTCACTTCCATTGCCCAGTCCAGGAATAGGTTACTTGTTGCTAAGCGATGGAGAATATAACATATG
The DNA here is from genome assembly GCF_001458135.2 of Marmota marmota marmota. Classification (NCBI taxonomy): domain Eukaryota; kingdom Metazoa; phylum Chordata; class Mammalia; order Rodentia; family Sciuridae; genus Marmota; species Marmota marmota. The sequence goes on from NW_026000019.1 coordinate 14,054,257, forward strand.
TTTGATAGGCACCAATAATGGCACATTAGCTCCATTTGTCAGTATACAGGCTACTCTACAATCTTGTAAAGTAGCCTGCACAGTAGACTTGTCTGAGCAAGTATACCATACCAATCTATCTGACTTCAGGGGTATAGAAAAAATAAGACATATTTAGAATATATAATTGCCATGAATTGATACAAGTGTCTCTTGGGCTGGGTGTGGGAGCACACGCCTGTAATCGAAATGGCGAGGGAAGCTAAGGAAAGAGGATCACAAGTTCAAAGCCAGCCTCAAAAACTTAGCAAGGCCCTAAGCAACTCAGTGAGACCCTGGTCTATAAATATATATACATATATATGTATACATGCATATATACATATAAACACACGCTCACACACAAAAGGCTGGGGATGTGGCTCAGTGGTTAAGCGCCCTTGGGTTCAATCCTGGGTACCATAAATAAATAAATAAACAAACAAACAAGTGTCTCTTGGATGCTGACCCCCAAAGGTAACATCGTGTGTACTTGTGAGGGCCTCCCAACAGAGTAGGATTTATTTGTAAGTTTAGACATTATCCCTCCCTCCAAGGGGTCAGAAGGGCAAACCATCAGGGTCTTACTTATACACTCCATGGACATCTGCTCCTTGTCTCCCATGTGAAGTCTTGAGAAGCCAGCAACAGAAAGCTGTTATTTGTGTCCCATGCCAGTTTTAAAAAATGTTCAGTGAATGTGTGCTTTATCTGTACCTTAATGCTGGTGGGCAGGTTAATATAGAAATTACTGCGGGCCACTGATGTCTGGGTTTTTTATTTAATGTCCTCAGTGTCTCAGACAGAAGAGCAACTCACCCCTGCATAGAGTTATTTTTAGGCATTAGAGCTTGTTTCAGCAAGCCATTCATTCTTTTGATTATCCTAACTTCTGTTGGATTGTTTGGCAGATGGAGAATCCATATGTTCTGGTCTTGAGCCCACTGTTGTATGCCATGGCCTGTGAAATGAGTTCCTTGATCATTCTCAATTACCTGGGGTGTGCTGCCATACATAGCACTCAGCAGGAATAGCCCCTTAATGGTTGTCTTTTGATTGGCTCTTTTGCTGCTGGAAGCTTGCATCAAGCCTGCAACTGTTGACACAAGTCAAAGCATATTTGGCCCCTTCTGATAACAGAAGAGAGCCAGTGTAGTCTGTCTCTGAAAAGGGTTGCCCCCTCATTTGATATGCTCCTCAGTGGCATCTAGTCACTGAGAGTAGGCAAGGGGAGTATGGCATGCAGCAGCAACATCTGGCATCTTTATGGGCAGTCCTCAGAGGGTTACAGCTGCCCACAGAGTCTTTTGGCCTTCATGTTTTTTTTTTTTTTTGCTTTATTTTGTTTTCTAAATATTTTTTTTTTTAGTTGTCACGGACCTTTAATTAATTAATTAATTAATTAATATGTGGTCCTGAGAATCAAACCCAGTACTTCACATATGCTAGGTGAGCGCTCTACCACTGAGCCACAACCCCAGCCCTGGCTTACATGTTTTAATCTACAATGTAGCTAAGTGGTGATTTCCTCTGCTAGGGCTTCATGTAGCCATCTTTTCTTCACCAGTTATACAGCCTTGAATGGTCCTTCTCTGGTAATAGGTTCCACAGCAAGAATGGCATAAGTTGCACACAGTTGTCTTTCCTACAAGCTATAACACTCTTCCACCCCCTTTCATAACTGTGACCAAAATCCCATTAGAGGTCTTATGTCCCTTAATCTGCTGCCCAAAGCCTCATCCAAAGTCATTTGCAGTGACATGGATTGTAAGCTCAGCAGGTTTCCATGTGTCTCATGTTTCAAGGGTTTGTGCCTGTTTACTGTCTGTTGGGTCTGATTAAAAGTGGTTCAGTGGGGGCTGGGATTGTGGCTCAGCAATAGAGTGCTCGTCTAGCATATGCGAGGCCCTGGGTTCAATCCTCAGCACCACATAAAATAAATAAAGATGTTGTGTCCACCGAAAACTGAAAAATTAATATTAAAAAAAATTCTCTCTAAGATCCGTAGGCCTAAATATGGACGCCTGAGGAATTCTGGATCCGGGGGCCTAAACATAGACACCTGAGGAACTTCCGGATCCAGACGCCTAAACATGGATGTGCACCTTTGAAACTTCTGGATTCGGATCCGGGGGCCTAAACATGGATGTCTGAGGAACTTCCGTATCCAGGGGCCTAAACTTGGATGTGTGCCTGAGGAACTTCCGGTTGCTACGGCCTAAACATGGAGGACTGATGAACTTCCAATCCAGGGGCTTAAACACGGACGTGCGCCTGAGGAACTTCTGAATCTGAGGGCCTAAACATGGACGCCTGAGGCACTTCCGGATCCTAGAGCCTAAACATGGATGCTGAGGAACTTCCGGGCCCAGGGCCTTAAACATGGACTGCACCAGACGAACTTCCCGATCCAGGAGCTTAAACATGGACGTGCACCTGAGGAACTTCGGATCCGGGGGCCTAAACATAGACGTGCGCCCGAGGAACTTCCAGATCTGGGGACCTAAATATGGACATGCACCTGAGGAACTTCCGTATGCTACGGCCTAAACATGGAAGACTGAGGAACTTCCGGATCCGAGGGCCCAAAGATGGACGTCACCTGAGGAACTTCCGGATCTGGGGGCCTAGACATGGATGCCTGAGGCATTCCAGATCCTGGGGCCTAAACATGGATGCTGAGGAGCTTCCAGACCCGGGGGCTTAAACATGGACGTGCACCTGAGGACCTCTGGATCCGTGGGCCTAAATATGGACGCCTAAGGAACTTCTGGATCCGTGGGCCTAAATATGGACGCCTAAGGAACTTCTGGATCCGTGGGCCTAAACATGGATACCTGAGGAACTTCCGGATCCTAGAGTCTAAATATGGATGTGCACCTGAGGCACTTCTGGATGCTACGGCCTAAACATGGATGTGCGCCTGAGGAACTTCCGGATCCGGGCACCTAAACATGGACGTGCACCTTTGAAACTTCTGGATCCGGATCCGGGGGCCTAAACATGGACGCTTGAGGCATTTCCAGATCCGAGGGCCTAAACATGGACATGTCCCTGGAACTTCTGGGTCCTTGTGCCTATAAAGGGCAGGGCGTGACTCTCAGAAGGGACGTGGCCCATGAAGGGGAGCTGAGTTTGGGGCCTGTTGGGGGGTAGACTGAGCTGTTGCACCCTGAACTTGAATGTGTCGGTGGCCTCACTTCCCGGCCTTCCCCTGGGTGTCACTTCCTCCCCTTCCAGGTGGTGCCGGGGAGGAAGTGAGACCAGGCGCAGGGATCAGGCCACCATCTTTCTCCTCGCTTAGCCAGGCGCCCAGCCTGACTGGGGATGGGGACGTCTTATGACACTAGCTGCTTCCTACATCCCTGCCCCAGGACCTCAGGGACCACAGGCGGGGAGTCGTTGACATGATTCTCCCCTGGCCGCTGACCCTCAGCCCTGGGGTCTACCCAGGGAGAGCTCTGTCTCCCAGAGGGTCAGACAGAAGACCTGTGACCTGCTGCTCCTTACCCACTGTCATCCTGGGCGAGCACAGGTCAGGACACTGGAGGCTACTGAGAGTGACATCTCCTGGATGGGCAGCTGGGGACTTTGCCTCTGTCTCCAGGCCTCAGACTCCAGATGATCCCTCCCAGAGACAGAAAATAACCCCACACTGTCCAAGACTTATTTTTAAGCTTTGGATTATGAAATTTTCCTGCTGCCACCTTCTTTGTGAAGCCAGTTTTTCAACAGAGACAATATTCCAGGGGGGATAAAAAAAACCAACATGGAGTCAATCAAACCAAGCTGACACATCTGGTCCTCCAAGAGAAATCTGGATTGGGGGGAGAACAGCCATTCTCAACTGGCGAAATAGTGAAGTTCCCTTGTCCTTATTTTGTGTAAGCAAAATAAATAATCTGATGTTAGCCATCAAAAAAAAAAATCTCTCTCACTCTCTCTCTTCTCTCTCTCTCTTTAAATAAATAAATAAAATAAAGGTATTGTTTCCAATGTTTAAAAAATAAATAAATACATAAAAGTGGCTCAGCATGCCGGGCACAGTGATGCACGCCTATAATCCCAGCAGCTCAGAGCCTGAGGCAAGAGTATCTCGAGTTCAAATCCAGCCTCAGCAATTTAGCAAGGCACTAAATGTAGAGACCCTGTCTCTAAATAAAATACAAAGTAGGGCTGGGGATGTGGCTCAGTGGTCGAGTGGCCCTAAGTCCAATCCCTGGTACTCCCCACTACCAAAAAAAATGATTCATAGGCTTGTCAGTCCAGTGCTGTACTGCTTAGGATAACTGAGCCAGATGAGGAATGAAAGCCCTCCAATAACCTAGTAGCCCCACAAATTCTTGTATTTGCTTTTACTGTATTGGGAAGTGGAATCACCTGAGTTTTATCACAGCCTAAGTTATAACCTTTATCTTACCTGATTATACAGCATCCAAGACTTTCCCTATAAGGAAGACCTTGCACTTTGTCAGGGTTTACAACCCATTCTCTCCCTTACAAATGAGTCAAGTGCACGGGGTAACCTTGGTGAGCACTAAAAGACAATCAGATATGATCATTTTTATGAGGAGGGGAGAACAGGTTCATTATCATACCTATGGTACAAGGTGGGATGATGGAACTATCCTTGAGGTAACACTGTTAGCCTTACTGCATGAAGGCCAATGGGTCTTGACTCTCAGGGATCTTTATCTATCATAAAAAAGGCATTAGCAAGGTCCAGCACACAGTGATATGTTCCCAACTTAGTACTAGTTCTTCCAGAACAGAGGCTATGATGGGAACAGCTGCAGGGAGTGCAGGTATCACTTTACTTAATTCCCTATAACCCACTGCCATGCACCAAGTCCCATCCTTCCTTCTTACTGACCTACTATTGCTATTAAGTCCACTCACATATATTTGTGGGAGACTCAGAGGGGGCCTCCCAGTTTGGCCTGGGTTTTATAGACCCCCATTTTCTTTCTTTCTTTTTAATATTTTCTTAATTGTCAATGGACTTTATTTATATTATGTGCTGAGAATTGAACCCAGGGCCTCACACATGCTAGGCAAGTGCTTTACCACTGAGCCACAACCCCAGCCCCGACTCCCATTTTCTGACACAATCTTCTTCTCCCCTAGATCTGCTATCAGTTGTGCTAGTCGCTGGAGGGGTTGCCCTAGTAATGGGGATAATATTGATACCAGGACATCATAAATGGACAGAGGGGCCATGTGTAACACTTCATCCCTCATCCTGGCGATGAAACTCCTACTGTCCTCCCAGAAAAGACTGCACATATATAGTATGTTTCATCCCCAGTTCCTGCAAATATCTCTGTAGTTCTTTCATTGAAACGATGGCGCCTCTGGGCATAGGAATATCTCTGGAATTTGACCATTTATTGCAATTGGCAAGAAGCAGCCAAGTTAATAATGACTCCATATTTTTATCGGCAGCACTAGCATAAAGTCACTGACAAAAAGCAGGGTGGGCAGTTACTGAACCACTTTAGACAATTCTATACTGTGTCAAATTATCCCACAGGTCCCAGTGTCCCACAAGCTAAGCATCGTCAGTAGACTTTCTTTTGTTTTCTGCCTGAATTTGGACCCCTGTTCCAGCAGCTCCAGTGGGGTATAAGATCTCATGGTCATATGTACATGTCTCTCTGGAGCAGGGAGCAGATCTGGATCTGTCCCCTCAGGCTACTTCTGCTGGGTCTTTAACTTTTGGGTCATCACAGGTCAGCTTCCACTATAGTCTCATTCTCCACCTCGACCTTTTTGTTGTTGTTGTTATAGATGGACACAATACCTTTATTATTATTTTTTTTTATTTATTTTTACGTGGTGCTGAGGATTGAACCCAGTGCCTCACATATGTGAGGAAGTGCTCTGCCTACTGAGCCACAACCCCAGCCCCTCCTCCTCAACTTTTGAGTCATTGGAACTAGTGCACTTCCTGAATGGGTCTCATGTCTGAGGATCCCAGTTTTTAATAGTCCCAATGCCCTAATACAGGCTCCGGGCAATGTTCTCTTAATTTAACATAAAGGCTGGCCATGACTTGCAGGTATTTGTAAGTTCTAAACACAATGACAGCAGATCCTTGCTATCAGCCTGCGCTAACAGGCATCTCCTTTAGTTTTAGCTCTTCCTACTCTCTGCGGAGCTGACATGAGTGGCCAATTGTAATGTACACAGTGGGGGCCTTGTGGCCACTGCAAGCCACATTCTGTTTCTTTTAGCTTTCCTGTGACTTCTTTGGATGCCACTTGTCACTCTTGTAGCACCCTCTTCGCCTTTTCAGGGCATCCTCTAGTCATGCAGTAGTCACCACCCCTCTGATCGGGAAGCCAAATGCATGGAGGCTGTGGCCAGTCCAGGAGTTCTCCTGCAGGCCCCATGTCCTTTTCCAATTCCAGAGTCAAGTCAACATTCTATTTGGGATCCTGCTGACCACGCCCATTGTTCAACCCCAGGGCTACAAAGGCCCCACACATGCTATTTACTGATCTCAGAGAAAGAACTTGGAGGACCCCAAGATAGGTTTTGGACATTTTATTACTCAATCGCTCTTCCATGGCAGCAGCTGGGATACAATGGAGGACTGCACTGTGCCTACAGGCAGAAGTGACCCATAGGATGGGTCGCATGCCCACTGCACCAGTGGAGGTCTTCAGATACTTTTTTTTTTTAAGAATTTAACCTTTATTTTGTTTATTTGTGTGTTGTTGTTTGTTTATATGTGGTGCTGAGGATTGAGCCCAGGGCCTCACCTGTCCTAGGCAAGTGCTCTACCACTAAGCCACAACCCCAGCCCGTCTTTGGATATTTTATTAATACATTCTTTTACCTTATAACCAAGGTCACTGTGTTTGATCCCCACCTACATATTGGAAATAAGAGAAATGGCCAGCTTCTCCTTCTTATCAAGTTCTTCAGAGTTCTTCCTATTTCTAAGATTTCTAGGCACTGATTAGTGTTTACCCAAACACCAGCAGAATTGCTCTCATAAACATCAGTTGGCTTTGATGGCAGTCAAGGAGCCAAGAGAATCACAGAGGTGGGGCTGGAGGTGCAGCTCAGCGGTAGAGGGGCTGGAGTGGCTCCCCAGGACCAGGAGAGAAAGGAAGAAAGAAAAGAGAAAAAAGAAAGACAAAGTAGTTCTTTTATGTCAATAGTTAGTTTAAACTACACTTTAACCCATCTGAATATGAATCCAATATTCATATTCCAATACTCATATTCTAAAATATCTTTTAAAAAATTTTAGGTGTCATTGGACCTTTATTTTATTCATTTATTTATATGCGGTGCTGAGGATCAAACCCAGTGCCTCACACATGCTAGGTAAGCACTCCACAACGGAGCCACAACCCCAGCCCCTAAAATATCTTTTTGGTAGTGCTTATTTGGGAAAAAATTAAGAGAAATGTATCATCCATTTACTCAAATTCCTTACAGATCAAACAAACAAAGCTCAACCCAAGTTTTAAATGCTGCTTCATTGCAGCCTTTGGGCACGCCAGGCAAGCCTCTACCACTGAGCAGCTACACCTCCTCACCTTTACTAATTCTTTTTTTTTTTTTTCATACATGGATACAATATCTTTATTTAGTTATGTGGTGCTGAGGATTGAACCCAATGCCTCACATGTGCAAGGCAAGCACTCTACCACTTAGCCACAACCCCAGCCCTAGCCTTTATTAATTCTTAATGAACTTTGCATAGTACCTGTTACTTCCTTCAGTAATGAAGCAGCCCCAAACCAAATCGTAAAGTAGATGTAGTTTGTCTTTAGCATCTCCTCTCCCCATTTTGGTGCATTCCCACTGAGAAGTAAAAACTTCCACAAAGCCCCTCGCCTTCCTGCTCCTCCCCTTCACAGATATTTAATTGCCTTATAAATTGATGTGACAGGCCAACCACTGCTAATGTTTCAACAGGTGTGGGTTATCAACCATTCCCTCTAAGACTGCACCCTGGGAACTTTCTGAAATGACATTTTACCTAAAGGCAAGAGCCTATAGGAACTGATTGCAAAGCCATTGCAGCTTTGTGATCAGGGTATTTTGGGAACAGAATTGCCAAAGAAATCTTGCCACATGGACACCCAATCCCCCCATACAGGTATGACTGGCCTGTCCATATAAAAAGTTTCCCCATAATTACAGAGGTAAATGATAATTCCCCTTTCTGATAATGGGTGTAAAATCTTTTTACAGGTAAAATTTGCAATAGTATAAAATAAATAAATCCCTTCAGGGTGAGAAGCAGGCTGTAACATGTTGAAATTTGTTTTGCTTTATTTCTTTTTTTCATCATAACTAGTGAACAACACTCTGTTTGGCTTTTACCAGAATATCTTCAATAAAATCATTCGGTGGGTAAATGGATGTTTTACTGAGCACCTATTATATGTCAGTTGCCATCCTTGTGGTTTCAAATGTGCATTAGCACATCTCATTATCCTTACCATACCCATTCCTCCTTTTTCTAAAGCTGACCTAGTGTTTACAATCAAGGTTCTAATCTTGCAACGCATATGAATATAATGTGTGTTAATATATATCCATGAGACCATATTCCACGAGGTAAAAGACTAATTGAATAAAAATTACAGAGGGCCACTGTTACAGATTAAGCTCCTGCACTCCCAACAAACCAGACTAAAAATCAAAATGGAGTCATAGAGGCTAAAGTTTCACATCACCAAACCGAAGCTAAGTTGTTATTTGATCTTCAGAGAAAACAGAAGACGAGAGAGCCACTTCCCACATAAGCCAGCCAGCAAGATAGTGAAGTTCCTTCCGTTTAATCCTTGCAAAAGTAGCCTAAAGTAATCACTAACCAATCAATTACTTCCTATTGTGTCCCCTCTCCACTTTACAAGGAAAGTAACATTAAAATGACTAATCCATTTTTTGTTCTTTATTTTTGCTTTTGTTCCCTTTTATTTTTACTTATTTATTTATTTGGTACTGGGGATTGAACCCCGAATGCTCAACCACTGAGCCACATCCCTAGGCCCTTTTTGTATTTAATTTAGAGACAGGGTCTTGCTGAGTTGCTTAGGACCTCCCTAAATTGCCAAGGCTGTCTTTGAACTTGCAATCCTCCTGCCTCAGCCTCCCAAACCCCTGGAATTACAGGTGCACGCCACTGCACCCAGCTTGTTCCTTTTTATTTTTAACTGATGTAAAAACATAAAGGTTGTACATAATGATGGATATTCTGTAATATTCTCTGTCTATAAAACAAACCTTTTCCGCTCGGCCATTAGAACATTCATCCTACTTTATGGAATGAAAGGTAACCTGATTCTAGAATAAAAATAAAGCCAATTAAGATCTTTAATGTTTGCAATTTTGCCCTTTGGCAGGTCACCTGTTCATTTTTGTATCCTCTGAGCCCAGTCCAGTGTCTGACATTTGGTACATAAAATCTTATCAAATCATTAAATCTTTCTTTCTATTTATTTATTTTGGTACTGGAGATTGAATGCAGAGGTGTTTTACCACTGAACTAAGTCCCCAGACCTTTCTGTTATTTAAAATATTTTTTTAGTTATACATGGACACAATATCTTTATTTTATTTGTTTCTTTCTTTATTTTTTATGTGGGGCTGAGGATCAAACCCAGTGCCTCACAAGTACAAGGCAAACATTCTCTCACTCAGCCACAACCCCAGCTCCCCTTTCTGTTTTTTATTTTGAAACAGGTCTTACTAAATTGCTTAAGGCATTGCTAATTTGCTGAGGCTGGCTTTGAACTTGCAATCCTACTGTCTCGGCTTCCAAGCCATTGGTGCCTGGCTAAATTTTTCTTGGGAAAATAATTTTTTTTTTCTTTTCAGTTCTGGAGATTTAACTTAGAGCCTCACACATGCTAGGCAAGCACTCTACCACTGTTCTACATCGCAGACATTTTGAATAATTCATAGAGAAATTATGGAATAGTTTGTTAGATCATTGTGAGTAGTACTTCATAAGTCTCTCTATTGATAGTACTTTTTTTTTTTTTTTAGGTACTAGGGATTGAATCCAGGGCCTTGCACATGCTAAGCAAGTGTTTTTACCTCAGAGCTACATCCCCAGTCCTTCTTATTTTATTTTGAGACAGAATCTTGATAAATTACCTAGGCTGGCCTCAAACTTACAATCCTCCTCCCTCATCCTCCTGTATAACTGGGATTACTGGTGTGTGCATCATGAGAGGAATTAATATGTATTTGACCGGCCCTAAGAATACTTTGTACATACTAAGCATTCAATAAATATTTAATTAAATGAGAAATTAAAGAAAGCATTGTGAGGAGTGCAAGAGTATACATGCTGAGATTTTATAAAAACACAGGTAACCAGAGACTACTTCCCTGGTCACTCAGCTTGGGGTTTCTCACGCCCTTCTTTCCCCCAGAGTGTGGAGGTAGGGCATCTAGGGTAAGCGTGCACATTTTCCTGCTGTTGTCATGATGTGGAATGTTGACAGCAAAATGGCAGCTGAGTTGCTCAGAATGCTGGGCCAGTCCTGCTCCAGTTTCAAACACAGCACTGGCAGGGTGCTCGTTAGTGTTTCTTCCATCCACGTGCCCGCCCACCTTGTGGATCACTGCTGACCTGGGACCTCAGAATCAGGATGTGCTAAGTTATTTGCCACTTCATGGACCAAGGATCTGTATAAGTTTTCTCTTTGTTTCATTGGGATCCTGGCAGGTTACCATTTTCCTGTGACTTAACAGCTCTTTCAAAGTTAGCTCCAAACTGGACACACTGATTTTTAGCATGAATAGCTACCAAATCCTTTTATCAGCTATGCAGATAGACTCTAGCTTGGAAGTGGCCAGCCCCGAAGCTGCTTGCTTTCTATTATATTGTGAGCATCCGGCTTCTGCCTCCTCTTTCTCCTAGGTTCTTTCCTGGCCCAAAGGGAGGGTGGGTTGGTATTGAAGCTGCCCAGAAACCCTACCCAGAAGACTCTTGCCATAATTAAGCTTCTCTGGTCAGATCAGCAGAATGTCTGCAGAGGTTATTGTTGTTGGTAGTTTCCTCTTTCTTGCAAATGCCAGGTTTGCACACAAAAGGTGTGACAGAGTAGAATCTGCAATCTTGTTGTTAAAAAAAAAAAAAAGATATTATGGCTGTTTTCTTGGTAAAAACTTGTGAAACCTGTGTCTGGTCTAGAGGATGGAACAGAAAGCCCTTGTTATGTAAAACCTCCAAGGCCCTCCTCCTCCTGGATATAAAGTTCAAAGAATTTCCAAAATCTTTGTTCAGAGGAAGAATTCTTAGGCGTGAGCCACCTCTGAACCCTGCAGTCAATAAACCTGCTTCCTGAGAGTTTCCCAGGTGCCCAGCCTCTTCTGTCCTACTTCAGTGTCAGCCTCAAGATCCTCCCTATTTAAGGTTCGACTTAGTTTTCTGATAACTTGAAAAAATGCTTTAGGTTTCACATTTCTCCTTTGTGTGGCTCTCTGTGAATACAGCCATGTACCACATCATGATACTTTGGCCAACGATGGTCGGTCCATAAAATTATATGACCTAGTGACATCATGGCTGGCTTAGTATATGTAAGTACACTCTATGATGTTTATAAATGAAGAAATAACTGTCTCCATCATTAAGTGATACATGGCTTACCCATATTTTCCAGAATAAAATAAAAGCATAGCCATGGCTGGACAGCGCCTTCTGGCTTTAAGAGGTTTTGATGATTATTTAAAATTCTGGGCTGTAGTTAATATTCCCAACTGGCTGTTAAGATCTTAGGATGGGACTTTTGTGTGTGTGTGTGTGCTGGGAATTGAACCCAGGACCTCACACATACAAGAACATGCTCTACCACTATCTACATCCCTTCCCCACCTGGGTGGGCCTTGATGGCTCTTTTCAAAAGATTCCTTCTTCTCTTTCTCCAAAATCTTGAATGGGGTTTTCACAGGTTAAGCCTGCTTCTCTGCTCTTTGTTAGGAGCAGTGTCTGCTGGCTTGGTTTTCTTATGGCATCCACTGGGAATGAGATTTTGGAGCACAGACTCTAAATGTGTATGATGTCTTAAAAGTTCTCAATTGGAGGATTCTCCTTTCTCTGGAGTCTAGTCTTAAGTTATTTAAACCAGAGAAGTTTGATGATTCTTTATATTCCCGAAAATTTTGTTTGTTTTGTTTTGTTTTTAAGGTCTAAAACCCCCATAGCAACTTAGCCTAGACCCTGTCTTGAAATAAAAAATAAAAATGACTAGGAAAGTGGCTAGTAAAGCGCCCCTGGGTTCAAGGCCCAGCACCAAACAAACAAAGGTCCAAAACCTTACGTGTATAACAACGTGACTGAATCTCAAAGCCATTATCCTACATAAAACATGACAGACTCACCAAGTTATGAATCTATTTATATGACATCCCAGAAAAGGCAAAACAATGGGGACAGAAAACATCAGTCAGTGCTGGAGCTGAGGTAGGGGAAGGGTTGACACAGACAGGGAAGTGTTTTGGGGACATAGAACTATCCTGCATCTTGATCATATGGTAGTCAAAAAATGGTACATGATGTAAAGGATGTGCATACCGATTTTTAGTATGAATAGCTACCAAATCTTTTTCATCCTCAGAGTCATAACCATCCTCTGAATCTTTGGGCCCCATAGAAGTGAAGAAACTATTCCTTATTTACATTTATGAAGACTCCTTACTACGCTTGCCTTGGTTCCTGCCATGGGATTTGGAAAACGGACAATAACTCACTTTTTTTTTTTAAGTTTACTTTTATGTGGTGCTGAACCCAGGGACTTGCCCTTTGCTAGGTGAACACTCTACCGCTGGGCCACAACTCCAGCCCTAGTAACTCACTTTTTTTTTTTTTTTTTTATGAGAGAGAGAGAGAGAGAATTTTTTAGTATTTATATTTTAATTTTCGGTGGACACAACATCTTTATTTTATTTTTATGTGGTGCTGAGGATGGAACCCAGCGCCCCGCGCATGCCAGGCAAGCGCGCTACCGCCACGTAGATAGGCTCTAGCATAGAAGTGGCCAGTAAAGAATTTTACTGTACATCATCATACCTAATTTTTAAAAATATATTTTGTTTATTTTATTTTTATGTGGTGCTGAGGATTGAACCCAGTGCCTCACACATGCTGGGCAAGTGCTCTACCACTGAGCCACAACCCCAGCCCCATCATCCCAATTACTTTCAAAGACCTACAAACACTTCCCTAGTTAAAGGCACTTTCTACTCAGGGACCGCCAATAACTGTTAGGGCTCCCCAATAACTGTTAGGGCCCCATCACTCAAGTGTTATATTGATCTCCAGTTGTTCTCTTGTAATATCAGCCTCTTTTGTAAGATTTTAGCAATTTTTCCTGATTAAAACTTTATTTGTTTCTTTCCTGGGAGTGGAAAGGTCATTCCCAGGTGATACCCATGGGTTCTGGGGATCTTTATTTCCACCACAGGCTGGACAGCCTTTCCCATGGCCTGTTGCAATGTACCATGTTGGGCATGTCTCTGGTGGTTTGCCCAGCCTTGGGGTAATTACAGTTTTCTTGTGCACCAAGATTTTTCCAGTCAATGCTTTAATAAAAGTGTTTTAATGGTCCACCCCTACCCATGTACTTTAGCCTATTATCTGCATGATAGCCATTGTCTAAAAACAATTAGTATGTCCCACTGTAATGTAAAACTTACAGATGCCATATTTTGGGATGCAGCTCCTGTACTGGGCCCCAAGAGACCAGACTAAAAATCAAAATGGAATTACCCAGGCCAAAGGTCCAGATCATTAAACTAAAACTAAGTCATTTTCTGACCTTTAGAGAAATGAGGAGAGATCACAGTCAAACAGGCTCGTTTCAATGGGCACAAAAGCCTGGAGCTGCAGCTCAGTGATAGAATGTCTCCTTTGGCCCTGAGTTCCATTCCCAGAGTGCGCGCACGCGCACACACACATACACACACAAGTTAATTAATCGGCATGATGATGAAGTTCCCTTTTGCCTTAATCCTTACACAAAAACAGGTAACCTGAAGTCACCTGACTCAATCAGTTATCTTTCTATTGTTTTGTCTCCTTGTCTTCTGCCTTATAAGGAAAGTAACTTTATTTAATTAATTTGTTTATTTACTTATTTATTTGCAGTGCTGAAGATTGAACCCAGGGCCTCACACACACTAGGTAAGCACTCTACCACTGAGCTATACCCCCAGAAAGTAACTTTTAAAAGCCCAATCTTCCTTTTTTTTAAAAAAAAAAAATTAGTTGTAGTTGAACAAAATACCTTCCTTTTATTTATTTATCTTTATGTGGTGCTGAGTATCAAACCTGGTGCCTCAAATGTACTAGGTGAGCACTCTACTGCTGAGTTACAACTCCAGCCCCCAATCTTCTTTTTGCTCTTTATTTCTGCTTTTCTCAGCCCTTCTCTGTAAAACCAATCTCTTCTGATCAACCCATTAGAAAATTTATTCTATTTTAGGGGATGAAGTGGTGCCTGACTCTAGAATTTAAAGAAAAATAAAAGCTAATTAGATCTTCAAACTAATTGTTGTGATTTTTCTCCTTTGGCACCATATTGGAAATTTCAGTGAGTCCATAATCCAGGTATGTGGTAATGGAAGGTCATAAATTCTCAAGATAAGGCCTTTAGTAATGCAACCAACTGCCCCCATGAACATGCTACAAATATTGCTATATCTCTTTTATTTTTTCAAATAAATTATGCTGGTCCCATTCATATTATCAATAAATCTAGTATCTTTCTCTCCAGGCTCCCACCTTTTTCTGAATTTTCCAGAAACTTAAGAACTTAAGCAATTCAAAAGTGTCCATCTGCCATCCCTCCTGTGGCAGACACTAGTATTCCCATATTTAGCAAATAAAAATACAGAACACTCAAATATTACACATAATATACATTTTAAAAATTGTCTCCTAGGTGTGGTGATACATGCCTATAATCCTAGCAACTCAGAAAGCTAAGGCAGGAGGATCACAAGTTTGAGGCTAGCCTGAGCAACTCAGCGGTTAAGTACCCCTGGATTCAATCCCCAGTATCCCCCTGTCCCCCCCCCCAAAAAAAAAATTGTTGTCTGATTGGGGACATAGCTTAGTGCTAAAGCACTTGCCTTCTGTGAGACCCTGGGTTTGATCCTTAGGACCATCAGAAAAGCTTTTAAATGCTATTTATCTGAAACTGAAATTTAGCTGGGTGTTCTATATTTCATCTGGCAATCCTCCAGCAAACCCATTTCACCTCTGGACACACGCAGCTCCACCTTGTTTCCTGGCTTTCTTTGCAGGTAGGTATGGCCAAAGACTAAGTTATAGCTCAAACTCTCTCAGGCACAGTCCTCTTTTTCTTTCTAGTTGGGAATCTATGTGATGAAGGTGACATAAATACAAGCTCGAAGGAGCGTGGGTACCTGGATCATCCCTGGATCATTCCCCTGCACAGGAGAATTACCCAGGAAAGCTGCATGCTGCAAACTCAAAGAACTATTATTTGAATAAGAAATACACTTTTGGCTGCCCGTACTCAAGATGGCGGCGCCGGGAGAGCTTGTCTTATGACCCAGGCGCGGAGGTCTAAGGCTCATGGCAGCGGCCGAGCAGCCGACCCGGGAGGACAGAGAGGAGGAAGAGGATGAGGCACAGGAGCAGTTTGTTCTAGTTGAATTATCGGGAATCATCGATTCAGACTTTCTCTCAAAATGTGAGAATAAATGCAAGATTTTGGGAATCGACACTGAAAGGCCCATTATGCAATTGGATAGCTATGTCTTTGCTGGGGAATATGAAGATACTCTTGGAACATGTGTTATATTTGAAGAAAATGCTGAACATGTGGATGCAGAAGGCAATAATAAAACACTGCTAAAATACAAATGCCATACAATGAAGAAACTCAGCATGACAAGAACTCTTCTGACAGAGAAGAAGGAAGGAGAAGAAAACATAGGTGGAGTAGAATGGCTACAAATGAAGGATAATGATTTCTCCTACAGACCTAACATGATTTGTAGCTTCCTACATGAAAATGAAGATGAAGGTGTAGCTGCAGCCTCAGATAAACCTTTGGAATTGGAAGAGCGGGAGATTCAAATGAAAGACAGTTCAAACCTGATCTATGAACAGGAGAAATCACTGCATTTGGAAACAGAGGAGTCAAGTCCTCTTGTTGATATCCCTTCTTCTGAGATGGAAGGTTCTGTTTTTACGGAAACTCAAGGTGCTCCCTTGGAAATCACTCCTAGATGAAATGATTTTCATATTGTTTTTGTTGGCCATACATTTCCAGTTATAGCACAATTTTAATATACCATAATCATTCAGGACCAGACATAAATTAAATTTTTTAAGTATGGTTTAAATGATTGTAGGGTCATTTCTCTTTTATTTTGATGAGTACATTAAACTGGGAGTTTACCAAAGTAAGAAAAAATTTTCTATAGCAGCTATCACAAATTACTATAAACTTAGTGACTTAAAACACAAATGTACTGTCTTGTAGTTTTATAATTCAGAAGTTTGA
>NW_026000019.1:14070893-14100649 GCF_001458135.2 Marmota marmota marmota
AAAAAAAAAAAAATTAAGGAAAAAGAAAAAAATCCAAATTCTCAGGTCCTACCCCAGAAATATTGAATCTGGGGACGGGATCCAGCAAGCTGGATGATTCTGATACACACTGAAGTTCAAGAACAACTGGTCTAAGGAAATAAATAATGTTGGGGCTGGGATTGTGGCTCAGCGGTAGAGCGCTCGCCTAGTATGGGCGGGACCCGGGTTTGATCCTCAGCACCACATTATAATGCGTTGTGTTGTGTCCATCTACACCAAAAAATAATATTAAAAAAAAAAAAAAAGAAAAGAAAAGAAACCTAAAATTTGTAATATCAGCTTAGTGGATCATCAGTGGGAAATAAGAGATACCCACACATAGATAAATGGACACAGATGTTGTACAGTAACAAACATTTGTTAAATTGTCACCTGAAATAATGTAGGTGAATGAAGACACACCTGTTAAGTTAATGTGTTTCTAGTTCTAGAGCAGAGAAATGTACCCCCTCTTTTGTCCTCTACCCCTCCGGCAATCTGATGAGATAGTGATCCACATTACAGACTAATGTTTTCTAGTGTGCAAAATAAAATACATCAGACTATAAGAGCCAATTATATAAAAAAATACTAAAATATGCTTTAAGAGCAAATAGCGATATAGTATAATACATCTTCATTAATGCATCAAACAGCAAAATTTAGGGACACGAGAGGGTTCATTCTGTGTGTCAACTTGACTGGGCCATGGGATGACCAGATAGATGGACAGACAGACAGACAGACATCCACATGTTACCAGCTTGGTTTGTTCTTATAAAGAACCCAAGGAAGGCACCCTTGTGGCTTCTTATTGTGACTTCCTGCTCTAGCAGAGGGGAGACACAGGATGGACTGAGAGAGCGCCCAGCTGGCTCCCTGAACAAAGAAGGGAGCTAGTTTTTATTTGTGTGTGAGGGTTGCAGGGTGGGCTAGTGTCTGGAATTTTAATTGACGTTGGGCACATTTCCTAAGGGTTTTATTTGCAGGTTTGTGGTGGGGGTATCTGTCTGGAGCCCCAGGTGCCTTCTCTCAACATAGAGCCACCTCTGTCTTGTAGTAAGGATGAGCTGCTGAGAGATCACACAGGTGGGGAGTGAAGAAAACACAAAGCACACAAGGAACAAGAGTCCCAGGAATTTGGTGTTCCAGCCACTCCTCCACAGTTTTATCCTTTGTGTTGTTTGTCCTGAGTGCTAAGCCACTAAGTCATGGTGAGGGTCATGACTTTAATGATGCACTTGGTTTTTCAGGCTGATAAGACTGTTGAGAGTGAGTGGGTGGGTGGGTGGGGAAAGTATGTGTCGTGTTCTTAAAAGCCAACAAGCATGAGCTAAGGTGCCTGAAGTGCATTAGACTTTTTTTTTTTTAAACCAGCGATTGAACCCAGGGGTGCTCTACCACTGAGCCACATCCCCAGCCCTTTTTATTTTTTCATTTTAAGATAGGGTCTCACTAAATTGTGTAAGCCCTCACTAAATTGTTGAGGCTGGTTTTGAACTTGGGATCCTCCTCCTCGGCCTCCTGAGTAGCTGGGATTACAGGTGTGCACTACCACATCCACATCCTATCCTTTTTTTTCCTTCTTTCTTTCGGCAGTACTGGGAATGGAAGTCAGGGCCTGGTGCATGCCAAGTACCCTACCACTGAGCCACACCCCACTACCTCTCCCCCCTAAACATTAAGGGATACGGCAGAAAAAGCCTGAGTGACAGAACCAGTAAAACTTCTCAATGAATTACATTGTTAGCCATGTAGCAATTAGATTAAGGATGCTCCCTCCTCTGCTAAGCCTGAAGGTACTCACTTTAAGGTGAAAGGTGTAGGTGAAAGAACAAATCACAGAGGTGAAGAAGCAAAGAAGTCAGTCAGCCATGAGAACTAGATTTAGATGTGGCTGTCAAATTTAGCAAACAAGAATACAGAAATATATACTTGTGTATAGATGTATGTATTGGGGATTGAACCCAGGGATGTTTAACCACTAACCGATCCCCCAACCTCTTTTTATTTTGAGACAGGGTCTCACTAAATTGTTGAGGCTGATCTCCAACTTGTGATCCACCTGCCTCGGCCTCTCAAGTCACTGGGATTACAGGCATGTGCCACCATACCTGGACAGGACACATATCATTTTATCTGGCAACTCTAGGTCTAGAAATAAAATTTTTTAGTATCTCCGAGTACTTGAATCTTTCTGAAAACAAATAAGTTAGAAATGTACCAACTCTTTTTTTTGGTGGGGAAGTGGAGGGATGGGGGTGGGGGCGGTACTAGGGATTGAACTCAGGGGAACTCCAGACCACTGAGCCACATCCCCAGCCCTATTTTGTGTTTTATTTAGAGACAGTGCCTCACTTTTGCTGAGACTGGCTTTGAACTTGGGATCTTCCTGCCTCAGCTTCCCAAACTGCTGGGATTATAGTCATGCACCACTGCACCCGGCTTGTACCAACTTTTTGAGGGGACTATTTTGATAAAGAAACCATAACCCTGGGCTGGAGGTGTGGCTCAGGTGTAGAGCACTTGCCTAGTATACTCAAGGACTTCATTCAATACCCAGCACCAAAAAGAAAAGAAACCATGAGCCTGACTATAAAGGCTTTTGCCTACCCAAGAAACTTAAAAACAACAACAAGACTCCAAATTTGCATGGAGAGGAAGCACACTAGTAAGACATCCCTATACAGCATATTAAGGGCCTACTGCAGACGGGGGCCATCCTGATATGAACAAGGAAGAGCTTTTCGGAAGATGGAGCCAGGGGCAAGGAGCTCTTCCTGAAGGTAGGATCACGGTGTAATCAAGGCAATTCTCCCACTCCAAGGTAGAAGAGACAGAGAGTCTGCCCAGTAGGTTTGAATAATTGCTAAGGACTTGCAATTACATCTCCCATTCTTCCTCTTCCTGAATAGGAGTTGGTTTTGTTTGTTTGTTTTCATTTTATAGATAGCATGTCCTAGTTCCACCACTGTATGCAAGGGAGAGGAGAACAATTTACAGAAAGTTTGTTTTCCTAATTCAAAAGTCCATGGTGCTAGGGTGACACAGGCCTGTAATCCCAGTGGCTCATGAGACTTTGGAGTATGGCAAGTTCAAAGCTAGCCTCAGCAATTTAGTGACACTCTAAGCAACTTAACGAGACCCTATCTCAAAATAAAATATAAAAAAGGGCTGGGATGCACCTCGGCGGTTAAATGTCCCTGGGTTCAATCCCTGGTACAAAAAAAAGTCTATGGTGCTGATTTATAATCTCAGGGACTCCAGAGGCTGAGGTGGGACAATTGCAAGTTTGAGGCTAGCCTCAACAATTTAGTGAGGCCCTAAGCAACTTAGTGAGACCCTGTCTCAAAATAAGCCCTAATAAGAATACTGTATGTCCCCTAGAGATATGGATTTTTCTTTTATTTATTCACTTATTGGTACTGGGGATTGAACCCAAGGGCACTTAACCACTGAGCCACATCTCCAGCCCTTTTTATATATTCTATTTAGATACAAGGTCTAACTGAGTTGCTTAGGGCCTCGATAAGTTGCTGAGGCTGGCTTTGAACTTGGGATCCTCCTGCCTCAGCCTCCCATGCCGCTGGATTTACAGGTGTGTGTTCCGCGCCCTGCCTATACATTTATTTATTTGCAGTGCTGGGGAATGAACATTGAACTCAGGGCCTCCTACATGCTAGGCAAGCAGTCTACTGCTGAGCTACGCCTCCAGTCCAAAATCCTGGATTTTGACCTTGACCCAATGATGAGATGGGACTTAGGGTTGACTCCCTGGGTGAGGAAAGAGAAGAGTATGTTCTACGTATGGTAAAGGGGTAAAACAGATATTGGATGACCTGAAGTGTGAACTGTGACAGAGTTCTTCCTGGGAACATTAGTAGACTACATTTCCTAATCTCCTTTGCAGTTAGGTGTGGCCATGTGTTTGAGTAATACAGTAATTTCTTGCCTGATCCATTAAAAACCTCTCAGGAGGAATTCTTCATGCTTTCCCTTGCTTTGTGATGTAGAGGGTGATAACACCCAGAGCAGCCTTGGAAATCACATATTGAAGATGGCAGAACCATTTGATAGAACTTGAGTAGCTGCATCACCATCCAGAGGAGAGCTGCCCAAGAGAACCACCTATCCGCGATCACATGCCTTGACTATTAGCAGAGGAAAGAGTATTTTAAGCCACTAAAATTTTGAAGATTCACCTAAGGCATGGTTTTCAAAGTGTGGTTCTCCCAGACAAATAGCATTAGCATCATCTGATGACTTAGATTTGGTTAGAAATCCAAATTCTTTTGCTGGGCATGGTGGTGTACACCTCTAATCCCAGTGGCTAGGGAGGCTGACACAGGAGGTTGGCGAGTTCAAAGTCAGCCTCAGCAATGGCAAGGTGCTAAGCAACTCAGTGAGACCTTGTCTCTAAAGGAAATATAAAAAGGGCTGGGGATGTGGCTCAGTGGTTGTGTTCCCGAGTTCAATCCCTGGTATAGAAAGAAAGGAATGAAGGAAGAGAAAAGAGGGCTGGGGCTGTACTTCAGTGGCAGAGCACTTGCCGAGCATGTGTGAGGCACTGGGTTCCATCCTCAGCACCACATAAAAATAAACAAACAAAATAAAGACATTCTGTCCATCTACTACAAAAAAAAAAAAATTAAGGAAAAAGAAAAAAATCCAAATTCTCAGGTCCTACCCCAGAAATATTGAATCTGGGGACGGGATCCAGCAAGCTGGATGATTCTGATACACACTGAAGTTCAAGAACAACTGGTCTAAGGAAATAAATAATGTTGGGGCTGGGATTGTGGCTCAGCGGTAGAGCGCTCGCCTAGTATGGGCGGGACCCGGGTTTGATCCTCAGCACCACATTATAATGCGTTGTGTTGTGTCCATCTACACCAAAAAATAATATTAAAAAAAAAAAAAAGATTGGCCAACACTGGAATACAAGGGATAAAATAAGTTAAAAAAAAAAAAGAAAAGAAATAATATTGACTAATAAAACACCCAAACCCAAGTAGGCAGCCCTTAAACTTGATCAGCCCACTGTTGCCCCTGTTTCTCACGGTACCATACCAGGCTTTCTATGACCGCGGCACTCATTCTACCGGCAGAGGATACTGGTACACTCTTAACCCTGATCTCAGCCCAGACCACAGCAGACCCTTAAGTAAGTGTGGCTCTCTTCCTTTGGTGGTAAGCTAACTCAGGGTTCCATTAGTGCTTGGTTTTCCCTGATCTTGGCATCCACCAATTCATGAGCCAGAAGCCACAGGAGGACTCTGTCAGTTGGGATGATCAGCTCATTCCAGCTCATGCCTGAGATTTTCCTGGGGTCAGTATTAAAAGCCTCTTTTCCCAGGAAACCACCCAGTCCCAGTCAGTTTGGGCTGAAATATTCACTGTCCTTTACCTACTAAGGGACAATAGTTTTCCACCTCAGTTATGAAACCAAAAGTATCTCCAGACTCTTTTCTCTCAAAAGATCATGGCTCAACAGGTCAGGCAAATTTTTTTTTTTTTTTTTTTTTGTACTGGGGATTGAACTCAGGGGCACTCATCCACTGAGCCGAATCACCAGCCCTATTTTGTCTTTTATTTAGAGACAGGGTCTCACTGAGTTGCTTAGCACCTTGCTTTTGCTAAGGATGGCTTTGAATTTGTGATCCTCCTGCTTCAGCCTCCCAAAACACTGGGATTACAAGGGATTACAGGTGTGTGCCACTGCACCCGGCAGGTCAGGCAACTTTCTATTTTCAATTTTCAAACACAAAAATTTTTCCCACACAGTTGATCTACTCACCTTTCAAGCCAGCAACCTGATTGCCTCTGCTTACTCTTTTGTGGGTGTGTGATCTTGACAAGGTCACTTAAGGCCAGTGGAGGGTTTGCCCTCCTAAAGGTGAGCAAGGTAACTTTCTAGCACTTAACCTCAGTCAAGCAGGACCCACATTTTCTAGTTAAATATCTCCTCCGTACTTAAGCCTACAGAGAATATGTGATAAGCATCCTGACTTCATAAAACAAGGCAAAATGTTAATTCTGGCAAGAATTACGTATAATGAGATTTCAGGACAAGGAAAGAAAGGTTTATGTTCCCTAAATGTCTTCAAGTCCCATTCAGATCACTATTTACCAATGGTGGGCCTGGAGGGCATATCTAAATTAAGTGTGGGTGATATTTTAAAGTACAAATCCCCCCCCCATTGATAGGCCCCCGGTAGGGGAAATCTCAGATGACTTTGATGCATCTCTTTTCTTTTGTTAATCATAGCCTCAGAAGAACAGGGGTTCTGAGCCTCAGCACTATTGACTTCCTAGGTCTGATAATTCTTGGTTGGGGGTTGGGGGAGCTATCCTGTGTGTCATAGGATGTTTAGCAGCATCCCTGTCCTTTACCTACTAAGGGACAATAGTTTTCCACCCCAGTTATGAAACCAAAAGTATCTCCAGACTCTGCAAAATGTAAAAGTAGGGTTTCCAGAAAAGCTAGATATGTAGGGGATATGCAATATGTGGGAAATAATTTTACTAAAAATGTTGTTTATCTAAGATCCAAATTTAACTGGACATGTACATTTTTATTTGCTCAATCTGGCAATCCAGTTAGGGTTGCACTACATTAGAACAAGGCTGGAATGATAAAAAATAAAACCAAGTCAGTCAATCTAATACAATCTTACTAAAGATACACTTTAGACAAATGCTTCAAAGAAAGACACATTTTTTTTAGGGTCTGGGGATGTAGTTCACTGGGTGAACATTTGCATAGCATGCTCAAGGCCCTATTTTAATTTCACTTTAAAAAACAAGGCACTTTCCCGTACACATTGTAAAGGAGCAACCAGAGAAAATTTGTTTGTACACTAGGGAATCAGAAATATAACTAGTACTCATGAAACAATATATATGTTTGATGAAGGCAGTAATCTTTGTTGATATGTTCCATCTACCTTAAACAATGCCTGGCATATAATAATCAATCATGTAATAAGTATTTGTTAAATGAATGTATGAAACCATTGGTGATGTTAAGTATGGGATGAAAATTTCCATATGAGCCAGGCATGGGGACACACACCTGGAATCCCAGCAGCTCAGGAGGCTGAGGGAGGAGGATCACAAGTTCAAGGCCAGTCTTAGCAACTTAGAGAGGCCCTAGGTAACTTAACAAGACCTCATCTCCAAATACAAATAAAAGGGGCTAGCATGTAGTTCAGTGGTAAAGCACCCCTGGGTTCAATTCCCTAGTACCAAAAAGTGTATTCTACCATTGAGAGGACCACAGCCTGAGAGCAAGATGTGTGAGAAAGAGATGGGGATAAAATTACTACCTATCCTTTTTCCTCTAGAAAAGAAATGAAGTTCAAAGCATTTTATTTGACTTTGACTTCAAATTCTGTAAATTTGAATTTCGCTTTTGAATTTAAAATATTTTCAACAATGTGGGAATGAATTCAGGCAGATGAATGGCAATTCAATCAACCCTGCCTTGTGCCAAGGCCCCTCTTTTCTACCTTCCTGGAATCCTTTCCCCCACTGAGCTTGTACTGGATGGAATCCTGTGTGCTTCAAACGCATTAAAAACCCAGAGCTGGTTCCAGGACCAACTTCAGAATTTGGAATTGACTCTACTTTAACTAAGAACTTCAATATTCAGGTCCACATATACAGTAACATGAAGTTTTACCAACTCGAGAGGGAACTTCTCGACTGACTCAAATGATTTGGATTTATCTAGCACTTGAAGATGAAGCAGCCTTTTATTCTGTGTTGCTCTCGTTATGTGACTATGTTGTAAATAAGCTTCCCTTTGCAGAAAAGAAATGAATACATCAGACCTCATTACTTTAAATAGCTTGATGCATCCCACCAGCTGCCTTACAAGCAGAGGAAATGCAAAGCCAAATTATCTGGGTTCAAATCCCAGCTCTACTACTTTTAGGCATGTCATGTTTGGACAAGTCATTCCATCCTTATCTGTAAAATGAGAATATTAATAGTACATGCCTGATAGGGTTCTTATGAAGGTTAAATGAATTACAATTTTTTTTATTGCTTTGTTTTGGTACTGGGGATTGGTGTGCTCTACCACTGGTTAATAATACCCAGTCTTTTTAAATTTTGAGATAAGGTCTTGCCAAGTTGCCCAGGCTGGACTTAACCTTGTGATCCTCCTGCCTCAGCCAAGTTCAATGAATTAAAATTTGTAAAGGACTTTGATGACTGGCATGTAAATGTTTATTAAATTACAAAGTTAAAAATTAAAATCACTAAAGTAGATTAAATGAGATGTTGTCCAACATCCTTTTGTGAGAATTTTTAGAGGCAGAAAAGGAAACCTTCAAATTCTTATAATCATAAGGTAGATGAGTGTAAGCCTGGAGGAAGGGATCGGTACAGAAAGGCGTAACTGCTCTCTGAGGAGTTTGGTCACCAACTATGATTCTGTTCTGTGACCATCCTACACTTGCTATGGCGTTTATACCTAAAGAGTTCAAATCACTGCTACTACTTAAGCACCAAGTTGAAGGAGATTATAAACAAAAATCTAGTTTCCCAAGGACCACCAGAGTCTTGAAAGAGGATATGACCAGGTGTAGTGGCGCATGCCTATACTCCCAGCGACTGGGGAAGCTGAGGCAGGAGGATCTCAAATTCAAATCTAGCTTTAGCAATTTAGGGAGGCCCTAGGCAAGTTAGAGAGAACCCATCTCAAAAGTAAAAAGTAAAAAGGGCTCGGGATGTTGCTCAGTGGTTAAGCACTGCTGGGTTCAATCTCAGAACCAAAAACAAGAAAAGAAGAAAGAAAAGGAAAAGAGGATATGTACTACATGGCCATGTGTATTCAAGGACACTGAGAGAGCACCCAAAGCTGTGGGGACGGGTATTGAAAGTTCTTTTATCTAGCATGGCATAAAATAGTGGCTCTGTGCAGGGTCTCTGGAGCCAGAGCCACTGCTCAGCTGTATTATCTAAATGACTTGCTATATCTAAGCACCAAAAAGTTTCATTTTCCCTTGACTGCTCTGCATTTGCTGCCCCTGAAGAAAGCATTGGCAGTTAATCCTTGCCTCTGACTCTGTTTTCTAGGGAACCCAGGTTAAAACAAGTATTATGGAGAAAAAGAAAGCAGAGGTATAGGGAGACAGGCTCAATCTCTCTGTGCTTCCAACTTCCTTACCTGTTCAAGGATTAAATGACATAACAATAGAAATAAGTCCTTAGAACACTGCCTGGCACAAGATAAAAACAGTATGAATTTTGACCACAATTAAAGTTCTAGGAAGCTTTTGTTTCTTCTCTATGTAGAAAAATTGGGCCTTAAGAAGAGAACTCTGAATCAGGTGCAGTGGTGCATGCCTATAATCCCAGCAGCTTGGGAGGCTGAGACAGGAGGATCACGAGTTCAAAGCCAGCCAGCAAAAATGAGGCACTAAGCAACGCAGTGAGACCCCGTCTCTAAATAAACTACAAAATAGTGTTGGGGATGTGTCTCAGTGGCCGAGTGCCCCTGAATGCCCCAGCAACCCCCACCCCCCAAAGAAAAGAACAGAACTCTGCTACCAATCAGGCTATGCTATGATTGGGTTTCCAGGGTCAACTTTGCGCTGTGACCACAGGATATAGAGCAGCAAGCATGACTTCATGTATCCCATAATGAGTGTGTCATTTTCCTGTTGCTGTGGCAAATTCTGGAGTCTGTATGGGAGAATGTCTTCTTGCCTTTTCCACCTGCTAGAGGCTTCCTGCCTTCCTAGCTGTGTTGGCCCTGCTGTGTTCCTGACCTCTGCCTCATCCTCACGTATTCTCTTTCTGAGTCTCCTGCCCACCCCCCTTGTAAGACCTATGTGATGACTCTGGGCCCAGCTGGATCATCTAGGATTATTTGCCCAAACCAAAATCCTTCATTTTCTGGGCACCGTGGTACACCCTTGTAATCCCAGCTCCTGGGGAAGTGGAGGCAGGAGGATTGCAAGTTTGAGATCAGCTTGGGCAACTTAGTGAAATCCTGTCTAAAAATAAAAAAATAAAAATAAAAAGGACTGGGGACATAGCTCAGTGGTACAGCACCCAGGTTCAATCCTCAATCCTCCCACACATAAATAAATAAATAAATCATTGACTGAATCAATCTGCCAAAGCTATTTTGCCATATGTAGATAACATATTTGCAAGTTCCAGAGATAATGGATATTGGGAGAAAGACATCAATTGCTTATTACACTGGGCAAGGAGTATCCCTGTTGTTTATGGTTCACATTTCTTTGAATTATATGTAGGCAATGTAGCTCATTTTCTCAAGGATGCTCTTTTCCCAGAGAATAGCAGCAGGCAACCTGAATGTCATACCTGTTGAGAGAGTGAGAGGGATGGAGATGCGGGGGGAGGAGGATGTTTCTCCAGTATGAATGAGGAAGTAATGATAGGAATAACTACTTTCTTGTCAGACATGTGGTGCATGCCTATTATCCCAGCAGCTCAGAAGGCTAAGGCAGGAGGATTGCAAGTTCAAAGTCAGCCTCAGCAATTTAGCGAGACCCTATCTCAAAATAATAAGTATATAAAAGAGATACGGGCTTAATTTAATTTTGCTGCATATGGATTTCCAGTTCTCCTAGCACCATTTGTTGAAGAGGCTATCTTTTCTCCAATATACGTTTTTGGTGCCTTTGTCTAGTATGAGATAATTATATTTATGTGGGTTTGTCTCTGTGTCCTATATTCTGTACCATTGGTCTACAAATCTATTTTGGTGCCAATACCATGCCGTTTTTGTTACTCTTGCTCTGTAGTATAGTTTAAGATCTGGTATAGTGATGCCACGTGCTTCACTCTTCTTGCTAAAGATTGCTTTGACTCTTCTGGGTCTCTTATTTTTCCAGATGAATTTCATGACTGCTTTTTCTATTTCTATGAGGAACGTCATTGGGATTTTGATTGGAATTGCATAAAATCTATATAGTGCTTTTGATAGTATGGTCATTTTGACAATATTAATTCTATCTATCCAAGAACTAGGGAGATCTTTCCATCTTCTAAGTTCTTCTTTAATTTCTTTCTTTAGTGTTCTGTAGTTTTCACTGTAGAGGTCTTTCGCCTCTTTTGTCAAGTTGATTCCCAAGTATATATGTGTGTGTGTGTGTGTGTGTGTGTGTATTTTAGGAATTAGACCAGAGACCCTGTGCCTAACAGAAGAAAAAGTAGGTCCAAATCTTCATCATGTTGGATTGGAGGGACTTTAGATAGGGTAAAGGGGAGGGAAGGGAAGAGAGAGGAAAGGTGAGGGCATGGGGGTAGGAAAGATGGGGGAATGAGATGGGCATCATTACTCTAAGTACAGGTATGAAGACACAAATGGTGTGACTCTACTTTGTGTACAACCAGAGACATGAAAAATCGTGCTCTATATGTGTACTATGAATTAAAATGCATTCTGCTGTCATGTATTACAAATTAGAATAAATGAATAATTTTTTTAAAAAATAAGTAAAACAAGGACTGGGGATGTGGCTCAGTGGTTAAGCGCCCCTGGAGTCAATACCTGGTATCCACCCCCTTGCAAAAAAAAAAAAAAATAGCTACTTTCTGAGAACATGTGTAGGCTGTTCAAAACTCTGCTGTTGGGGGTCAGTGGTAGAGTGCTTGCCTTGCATGCACTGGGTCCAGGGTTCAGCCCACAGCACCACCAAAGTACATCCAAAAAACTCTGCAATGTTAAGAGCTTCATGACACTGAGGTCCCATTAGCAACTCACAAGGCAAGTATAATTTTGGCAGGAAGTGACCTGAAAGTGGGTTGCATGGCCACTTCATGCTTTTGCATATGCTGCCAGATCACGCATGAAGGTGACAAACGATTGTGTTAGAGCCAAATACGTAAGAACACAAGTGCTGAAGTCAGCCCAGCCCAGAACCTTGGCTCTGCTATTTCTAGACTGCCCTGTAGCTACTCACTACAAGCTTCCTCTGTCCAAGGGGGACATCTAGAGGTTGCTTTTAATGCTTCAGCTATCCCAAAGCCTTTTCCAAACCCAAGGAGGTTATATTGATTTTTCCAGGTACAGTAGAAATATATTCCAAGTTACAGAAGGACTTTAAAATGTGATGGGTTAGGAGAATAGTTATAAAGGACATTTGGGGGACAATTTAGGGTATTTATCTGTTGACAGAATGTTGGCAGATGTGATTAAGTTGTAATGTTGATTTCCTTTATTATTTGTTCTTCCTCCTCCCTCTTTTTTTTTTTTTTTTTTTTAAAGTGCTCAGGCTGGTCTTGAATTCTTGGGCTCAAACCATCCTCCTAACTGGGCTTCTTAAGTAGCCGAGACTACAGGTGCGCACCACTGCACCTGGTCGAAAGTGATTTTCCAGGTGTGGTTAGGGCATTGTGCTGTGTACCAGATCTAGGAAGATGCAGGAGGAGGTATTTCAGGGTGATCTAGAAGGGTGGTAGGATGTTTGCAATCAATTTCAAATGTTTTAGCCAAAGGGAAGTGTGTGCACACCTGCAGAGACAAAGCTGAGAGGCAGGATGTCAACAGCTGGTACCAAAAAAAGTGAGTACCTAAAACCCTGAACAAAGGTGCTTAAAATGTCACCTGAATTTGCATCTCAAATGGCACGCCTTCCCTTGTACTTGGCTTCATTCTTTTGTTGAAATCTAGCTTTTAGGCCTTACCACCCGCCAGATTGTAATCCCTCCCGTGGTTGGTCTCTGCTCTTGGTGTGACTCCTGCAGCACGCAGCAGACCCAAGCAGGTATTTGCGGATGCTGGAAAAGAATAGACAACTTCCCAGCTCCCTCCGGTGGCGTCTCTGTCTGGTCTTCCTTCCCCTCTTCCCAACACCCCCAGCTTCCCTGGCTGACTCACAGTTGTCCTCCAGATCCCCTGCCCTGCTTCTGGGCGCTTAGGTCATTTCCCCTGCCTCAGCACTTAGCACACAGTATAGTCTAGTTGTATGTTTTCTTGACAGAATTCTCCACTGGACGTCGGTTTCCTGGAAGACAAGGGAATTTTATTTGTCTTTTTGGATCTGTAAACTTAGTCACTGACATGGTGTCTGGCACGTAGTGAAAGCTTAAAAAATTACTTAGTGAATGGATGGCCAACCTAGAAG
Source organism: Marmota marmota marmota (assembly GCF_001458135.2). NCBI lineage: Eukaryota > Metazoa > Chordata > Mammalia > Rodentia > Sciuridae > Marmota > Marmota marmota. The sequence continues at coordinate 14,084,030 of NW_026000019.1, forward strand.
GAACAACATTTGAGAACCAAACTGGAGTTCCGCTAGACTAGAAATCCCCACAAATGAATGAATAAATGTAAAACTATACACATGTTATTAATTTTACATAAAATATGAAAGTAGATGTTGGTTTATTGCAAGGGGATTTTTATTAGGATTATGGTAAAAATCTTCTTAGAAGTTTGTATTTCAGCGGGGCATGGTGACAAATGCCTGTGATCCCAGAAGCTCAGGAGGCTGAGGTAGGAGGATCGCAGGTTCAAGCCAACCTCAGCAATTTATGGAGACCCTAAGACACTGTCTCAAAATAAAAAATGAAAAGGGGTGGGGATGTGGCTCATCCCTGGGTTCAATCCCTGGTACCAAAAAAAAAAAAAAGTTTATATTTCATAATGCTAGGTTATCCTTAGGGAGAACTCTCTTCTTATTGAATTAATCTTTATACTTTTTATTATGAATTCATACTTCTCACAATACTGTCTTCTGATTAACTCATTTCAAATACACATACCTGTGTGTGTGTGTGTGTGTGTGTGTATTTTTTTTTCTATTTTTTGGTGCTGAGCATCAAACCCAGAGCCTTACACATGCTAAGCATGGGCTCTACCACTGAGTTATACCCTCAGCCCCTACATTTTTTTTTTAACTTTTTATAATTCTAATTCGAACACATTATTCCTCTTGTAAAGAATAATGTCAATTTAAAGATCATGATTCCAGGGGCTGGGGTTGTGGCTCAGTGGTAGCGCGCTTGCCTAGCATGCTTGAGGCACTGGGTTTGATTCTCAGCACCACATACAAATAAATAAAATAAATGTCCATCAACAACTAAAAAAATTTTTTAAAAGTCTATGATTCCAGATAATGTATGAAAACAGGCAAATTAGATGGTATAATCATTGGGCAACTATCTTTAGCTATGACTGTATATTTAGAAAATCTAGTATACTTAACTCTAGAGTTTTAGAATGAAGAAACAAGTTTGAGTGCCAGACAGAAATAAGGATACACAGCTCTCCTTTACAGGAGGAACACGCAGGAAACTGAGTTCCAGTGAGATTTTCTGCTACCTAAAGAGTACACAGTTCCACCTTACTTTCTTTTATTGAGTAGAAGAATTTGCACCAGTTAAGAGTTCAGAATTAATTAATTTATTTTTGGTATTAGGGATTGAACCTAGCTTTACCCCTGAGCTACATCCCTAGTCCTTTTCATTTTTTGAAATGGGATCTCACCAATTTGCTGAGTTGCTGTGATTATAGGAAAGAGCCTGGCTGAGTTCAGAATTTTTAAAATGATTTTAATAAAAAAATTTTTTTTTGCAGTTGTAGATGGACAGAATGCCTTTATTTTATTTGTTTATTTTTATGTGGTTCTGAGGATTAAACCCAGTGCTTCATGCATGCTAGGCAAGAGCTCTGCCACTGAGCTACAGCCCCAGCCCATGATTTTAATTTTTAAATGTGTAATTATATCAAGAAACGAAGTCTATTATTAGCATCCATAGTGCCTTTTTTCTTGTTAACTTGAATAACTTATAAAGAGTACTTATTTTTTCATTAACTCCTTCCATATCTCTTCTATCTTTATATAACAGATTTCTATATACTAACATATATAATTGTGCTAATTGTATTCATCACTTCATGAAGTAATTGTGAAACTGAAGTTTGTTTTCCCTTAAGTGTTCGCTGGATGCCTTCTGAGTTTAACATCTTTCAGCTACATTTTAAGAGGGGGTTTTTCAGCTGGGCATGGTGACCCATGCCTGTAATCCCAGCTACTTGGGAGGCTGAGGCAGGAAGATCTTAAATTGGAGGCCAGCCTCATCAACTTAGTAGGTTCCTGTCTTGAAATTAAATATAAAGTGCTGGGGATGTTAGTTCAGTGGTAGAGAGAGTGCTTGTTCAACAAATTCAAGGCCTTGGGTTCTATTCCCAGTACAGGGGTATGTGTATATGAGTATGTATAGATTTCCAGTTGTTGAGGGTTCAAGATAAAAGGTATTTTTGACCTGGCCTCAGAAATCAGAGTAAATTGTCTTATATCCATTGGTCAAAGCAAACCACAGGGATTGGCCTAGATTCAAGGAAGAGAAAGAGACTACACACTCTGAAGCACATTGGATGTCATTTGTAAATTAAACTTTTTTCTTAGCAAAAGTGGTTTTAAAGCACAGAGGAAATTCTGAATTTATGAAATCAAAGTTGGATTGTGAATAAGTTACAGTTTTAGTACTAAAATACGTAAAGTTGTATTTAACTTGGCTATCTTTTCCTGGTGATAGCTGTTCCCTCAAGTTCTAAAGCAATCTTATTTCTAAAAAATGAATCATTTGTTTTTTACTGTTTTTTTTTTTTTTGCAACCTACACACAACTGTAAACAACTCAGGAGTAGTTATATATCCTTCCCCTTCCTCCTTTTTGGGTTCCTTATGGCCTCTTTTGAGATCATCAGTTTTGGAGAAATCACATCTAAATGATAATCCTTTTCTTCATTCTCATCCTAAGTGTAATTTTCAAATTAGAAATGGATATTCTTCTTGTCACATATGTTGAAAATATGTTATGTTAGGCTAATGTTTTTTAAAAATATTTTTTAGTTGTAGACAGACATAATACTATTATTTTATTTATTTATTTTTATGTGGTGCTAAGGATCAAACCTAGTGCCTCACATGTGCCAGGCAAGTGCTCTACCACTGAGCCACACCCCAGCCCCAAGGCCAACATTTTAAGATCTTTTCTAAGGCAGATAACAAAGGTAGTCATAGACACATGTCTATAGAGGTTATCTTTTTTCATTTCTGAGAAGTAAAAAATCTTACGTACTTTTACATGTTTCAAAGAAACTGAAAAGTCACCGCAATCCTTTATTGTGTTCTTAGTCTACTGGCATTGCTATAACAAAATATCTTAGACTAGTGATTTTTAATTTTTTGGGGGGGTACCAGGGTTTAAACTCAGGGGTACTTTACCACTGAGCTACACCCCAGCCTTTTTAATTTTTTTATTTGGAGATAGTGAGACCCTAAGTTGATAGAGCTGGCCTCAAATTTATGATCCTCCTGCCTCAGCCACCTGAGTCACTGGAGTGACTCCATGTGCCACCATGCCAGCTAGACTGGGTAATTTATAAAGAACAGAAATTATTACTCACACAGTTCTGGAGGCTGGGAGGTCCAAATCAAAGGGCCAGCAGATTCCATGTCTGGTAAGAGCTCACTCTGTTTCATAGATGGTGCCTTCCTGCTGTGTCCTCACATGGCAGAAAGGGGAAACAACTCCTTTGGGCCAATTTTATAAGGGCATCAATACCATTCTCAAGGGTGGGGTCCTACTTATTGCACTGGGGATTAGGTTTCAACATATGAATTTTGGAGAACATAAGCATTCAGACTATAGTGATTATGAAAGCCTCAAAATCGTAGTAAACAAATCATATAAACATGCACATTTTTTTTGTTTGGATTGATGGATAAGTGTATCCTTTAAAATTTTTATTGGTGCATATTAAACAGAATAGTGGGTTTCATTGTGCCATATTTGTATATGCACATAACCATTTGATCAGTTTCCCATCTTCTTTAAAGCAGTGTTGTGTATGAAGTAGCAGTGTTGGACATTTAGCAGGTAGAATAGTTTTATTTTCTCAGGCATGTTTATTAATAATGGAATTTGCCAATATTTACATTTTTTTATACCAGGGATTAAACTCAGGGGCACTCGACCACTGAGCCACACTCCTAGCCCTACTTTATATTTTATTTAGAGACAAGATCTCACTGAGTTGCTTAGTGCCTCACTGTTGCTGAGGCTGGCTTTAAACTCACGATTCTCCTGTCTCAACCTCCGAAGCTGCTGGGATTACAGGCATGTGCCACTGCGACCAGCTCCAATATTCACATTTATACTGTCTGCTAAATATGCAGATAACTAAAGTCTGGTTTGCATTGGGATGAGATAGACATAATCTTTATTTTATTTTATGTGTTCCTCTACTTCATTAAAATCTTCACCCAACTGGAAAAGATGATTCAAAACTCCTTTTTAAAATCTGAAGTCTCTAAAAGCTAGGAAGAACATTTTGTTGCTGCTGTTGTTCCTGTGATTTGAAGCATCATTAAAAGATGCATGATTGCTGGTAGGACTTAAAATCATCTCTGCACTAAGGAGCCAACCCTTCTGTCATCAAAATATTTCCCTTTTGTTTGCCAACCAAGACATTTTAGTTGCACCCTCTGAATCAGTAAATATAACTTTACTCAGCTTCATAGAACAATCAAGAAATGAATACAATAATGTATATTAACCCATGTTAGTTTGCAAGGTATGCCCAAGCTATTCAGCAGCAACTATTTCAGACTGAGCATTGGGGGTCGTTTGGGGAATTGAAAAAAAGACTTTTTTTTTGGCGGTGCTGGAAATTGAGCCCAAGGGACCTTGCCACTGAGTTACTTCCCAGCCTTTAAGGAAAAAAAAATTGTATTTACATGTTTGTTTTATTTATTTATGATGGTACTAGGATTTAACCCACCGAGCTACATCCTCAGCCCTTTTCGTTTTGAGAAGGGGTCTTGCTAAATTACCTAAACTGGTTTCCGACTTGCCATTCCATTGCCTCAGCCTCCTGGGTCACTGGGATTACAGGAATGTTCAGCTAGCTATGAAAAGACTTTCAATTGAGTAGAAGTGCTTTTCTTTCTCATCCTGAACTTGTGAGATTATCTTCAACTCAGTGCTTTCACTGTTCCATCCCAAATTTTTTTCCTACAAATCATGCAGTATGCTTCATTTGGTTAGCCAGCTCTTTAATCCTGTTATATGGGTTCTATCTATCATTGAAATAACACAGTTGCTTGGTCTCCTTTTATAATGTTATATAGATCATGCTGGCTTAGATATTGTAATGGTTCTTTTTGATGATTTTGAACTCGCAGAAAACATGGTCAAAATAATAAAAATTAAGCTAGCACTATCTTGATACAAAGCATATTGGTTAATCCACAAGCAAAGTCAAAAACAGATTGTTACAAGATAGGTAAGTTGCCTGCTTAAATTGCTTCCTTCAGAGCAAAGCAACAAGATGAGTTACCCTGAACTACTAATCAAGGTGGAAAAAACATCAGTCTGAGGCATTGGAGGGGACAGTAGCAACCAGGAGACAGAAGGCAGATAATTTATGCTGCATCCTGTTGGCACTAAAAGCAGTATTGCTCTCAGGCTCTGTTTTTTTTTTTTTTTTTTTAAGATATTCGTGGTTTCTACACCTTTCCCCAACCTCCACTAGGACTTTTCTTTTCCTGGAAATTTCCTTCCCTGTGGTTGCCCTTCTCACTCTGTTCAGATGCTCATGGCTCCTGCAAGACTGTCCCTCCTGGGGAATGCCCTCCTCATCCCACTTGGGCTCAACACCCCCTCCTTTACCTTGCCTGTGCTCTGACCGCACATTTGAGGCTGCCCCTCTCGGTCCCAGTGTTCAAACAAACAAACAAAAGGATATAGACCAGACTAGAATACCAAATATGAGCATGTCACAAAAGTCTTTTCCTTTTTCTTTTTTGAGATGCTGCGGAATCTAACCCAGGGCCTTGTGCATGGTAGGCAAGCATACTACTACTGAGCTATTCTCCTGGCCCCATCACATTTCAAATCTACATTCTGTACTTTAATTCTGTACTTATGAGGGTAAGTAGTGTATTTAAAAAAATATATATATATATATATATATACACACACACATACATACATATTTGGTTGTTGATGGAACTTTATTTTTTATTCATTTATTTATATGCAGTGCTGAGAATCAAACCCTATACCTCATACATGCCAAGCAAGTGCTCTGTCACTGAGCCACAACCCCTGCCCAAGTAGTCTATTTTTAAAATTTATATCTTACTGATACATAATAACATAAAATTATACATATTAATGGAGTACCATGTAATATTTCAGTACATGTACTTTGAATAATGTTTAAATCAAGTTAAACATATTTATCTCTTCAAACATTTATTGTCAATTTTTTTCTCCCTCTCTCTCTCTCTCTTTGGTATTGAGGACTGAACCCAGAGCACTTTACTATTCAGTTATATCCCTAGCCATTTTTACTTTTTGTTTTGAGACAGGGTCTCACTAAATTGTTGAGGGGCTTGCTAAATTGATGAGGCTAACCTCATACTTGTGCTCCTCCTGCCTCAGCCTCCTGAGGAGCTGGGATTACAGGAAGATGCCAGTATGCCTGGCCATTATCATTTCTTTATGATGAAAGTTTTAAAATTTCTTTCTTCTAGCTTTTTGAAACACACAGAGCATTATTATTATCTATATTGTTATCTATATGTTGCACACTACTGTGCAATAGCATACCAGAACCTCTTGCTCCTAACTGCAATTAGTACCCATTGATCAACATTTCCCCCATCTTGCTCTATTTACTCAGAAATGCATTATTTACTCAGAAAAAATAAAACTTAATAATAAACACTTAAATGTGTGTCTATATACAATTTAAAGGAGCAAGACATGGTGACACACACCTGTAATCCCAGTGGCTCAGGAGGCTGAGTCAGGAGGATCATGAGTTCAGCAAAAGAGAGGTGCTAAGGAACTCAGTGAGACCCTGTTTCTAAATAAAACACAAAATGGGGATGTTTCTCAGTGGTTGGGAGTGCCCCTGATTCAATCCCTGGTATCTCCCCTAACAAACAAACAAACAAAAAAACCCAAAAATGTTTAATAAGCACTTTGTGTATACACTTTGTATATACTAGGCACTCTACTAATTCCTAGGAATACCCTGATGAATAAGACCAATCCTCTCATTGGCTTATAGGAAGTCAGACATCCAACAAGTATTTACAACAATATATGATAAGTGTTAGGGGTTGCTATCAAATACAGCCCTGTGAAGGCAAGGTTATCAGGGAGGTGGGAACTTTCACCAGAGAAAGGTTTAGGCTGAAAGGAGGTAGGTAGGAGTTAGTCCAGCACACGAGACAGGGTCTGCATTTAAAGCAGAGGGAATATGGACAAATAAATTCAACTTGCTTTATTAGCAGAGATGTAGTTACAGTTATGAAGTTGGAGAGGAAGTAAGGATCCAAGGAAGGTCTGGCCAGTCCTGCTTAAGGAAAAGATGGGAAAATAGCTTCTTCATCTGCACTAGCAGCTTTTTGAAGCTCTGTGGATATGCAAAGTCCTGGGTTCCATCCCCAGCACCACAAAAGACATGGTAGTTGTTATGGGAGAAGAGGCAGTCACTCAGTCACTCAAGAAAGGCACTTACTCAGCAAGGCTCTTACACTACAATAAAGGATTGCACCTCTGCATGTGAAGAGTTGTGTTTTTTTTAAGTCTCCATAAATTGCTAAAGTTTTATCTTTAGTAGCGGGAAAGTTTCTTACTAATCATTTTGAAATATTAAGCAACTCAACTTACTTTTTCTGCTGACACCATTCTCCAATTCATCGATTACACATGAGTCACATGCATAATCTGGTCACACCACACCTTCTCCTCCCCTCCTTTCTTCTTTTCTTTTTTTGTAGTACTAGGTATTGGACTTTAGCACTGAACTACATCCTCTGCCCTTTTCAACTTTTATTTTGAGACAGGGTCTCATGAAATGGCCCAGATTGGCCTTGAACTTGCTCTTCTCCTGCCTCACCCTCCTGAGTCACTTGAATTACAGGCATGTGCCACCATGCCCCGCTATGGCATTTATTTTGATTGGATTCTTTGCATCAATTATTATGATTGAAAATCAGCTCAAGGGACTGGGGATGTGGCTCAAGCGGTAGCGCACTTGCCTGGCATGTGTGCGGCCCGGGTTCGATCCCCAGCACCACATACAAACAAAGATGTTGTGTCCGCCGAAAACTAAAAAATAAAAAAAAAAAAAAAAAAGAAAATCAGCTCAAACTTAAGGGCTGAGGATGTAGTTCAGTGGAAGAGCATTTGCCTTGTGTAATTAAGGCCCTGGGTTTGATCTCCAAAACCACACACACAAAAAAAGATTATAACATTATTGCATCAAATGGCAGATGTTTTGAATTATTATTTTTTTAAAGAGAGAGAGAGATAGAGTGTGTGAGAGAGAGAGAGATAATTTTTAATATTTATTTTTTTAGTTTTCGGCAGACACAACATTTTTGTTTGTATGTGGTGCTGAGGATCGAACCCGGGCTGCATGCATGCCAGGCGAGCGCGCTACCACTTGAGCCACATCCCCAGCCCCTTGAATTATTTTTTTAAAAAATATTTTTTAGTTGTAGTTGACACAATACCTTTATTTTATTTATTTATTTTTATGTGATGCTGAGGATGAAACCCAGGGCCTCACATGTTAGGCAAGCACTCTATTGCTGAGCCACAACCCCATCCCCTTGAATTCTTTTTTTAAAAATATTTTTTGTAGTTGTTGTTGGACATGATACCTTTATTTTATTTTTTATTTTTATGTCGTGCCGAAGATTGAACCCAATGCTGGACACATGCTAGGCAAGTGCTCTACCATTGAGCCACAACCCCAGCCCAGAGTTTTGAATTCTAATATTACCCACTATATGAGTTAAATTGTGTCTTCCAAAAAGGTATGTTAAAGTCCTAGTTCCTAGTACCTCAGAATATGAGGTACTAGCATCTTTATAAAAGTAATCAGGTTAAATAGCATCTTTATAGAAGTAATCAGATTAAAATGAGTTTATCCAAGATGACTGGTGTGCTTATGAAAAGAAGAAATTTGGATACAACATGGAGAGGGCTTCTGGATGCTGGCAATATTTTGTTTTTAAATGCTGATGAGATGACAAGGCTGTGAATAGTTTGTGAAATTCATCAATCAGTACACTTACAAGATGCATATTTTCTCATATGTGTTTTACTATACACACACACACATACACACATAAACCTAGAAATAGAATATACTGCATATTTTAAAATGGGGAAGAGCTAGGGTATAGTTGAGTGGTAGAGTCCTTGCTTTGTCTAGGTGCAGTACTGGTACTGGCTTTGGAATCAGGAGAAATAACATAAGCAATGGCACGGAGATTAGTGATTATCCCAGGAACTGTTAGGAGAGTGGGAAGAGAAGAGGAACCTGGGGTTGGAGGAGGTAGAGGAAATATATTCAGTAGTGGGCATAAAGATTGGTCTGGGTCCCTTCTGATAGTAAGAGTCTATGCTTTTTGATTATCCCAAGGCTATATACCTAGTTAATCAAAGAAAAAAAGTTAAAACCCTATGGTTTATTGGAAATATGGCTATAATATTTTGCTGGCATTCCTATCAAGAGGTGACTGGCTGTAACTAATAGAATATGGCAGAAATGATGCTGTGAAATTTTGGAGCCTAGACCTCTTTTGAACAGGCCCGCTTAGCATCCTGAGACCAGCATGCTATGAGAGAGCTCAGTGATGTACACTGAACTGTAGTTCATGCAAAATTCCCAGATAGAAGCCCTTACCCAGGACCTCACAACATAACCTTTCTTAGAAACAGGGTCTTGACAGGATTAACTGAGTTAAAATTAAGTCATCAGACTGAGCCCTAATTCAATATGACTGGTACGCTGATACAAAGGGCATAAAGGCACAGAACAGCTTCTTTCTCAGAGCCCTCAGAAGGTTCAACTCTGCCACCATCTTGATCTTGAAGTTCTGGGCTCCTGAATAATGAGACAATAAATCTCCCAGTGGTCATTTAGACCACATAGTCTGTGCAATTTGATGGCAGCCCTAGCAAACTAATACTATCAGTCTAACCTACTAGAGGATAAGAAAAACTGCACCAAAAAGGCACATGCTGCTGGGCACAGTGACACATGCTTATAATTCCAGTGACCCCAGAGACTGGGCAGGAGGATTGCCAGTTCAAAGCTAGCCTCAGCAACCTAGCAAGACCCTGTGTCAAACAGAACAAAACAAAAACAAAAACAAAAAACAAAAAAACAAAACAAGGGCTGGGGATGTGGCTCAATGGTTAAAATGCCATGTCCCTGGGCTCAATCCCCAGTACCAAAGAAGGCACCTGCTCTACCACTGAGCTATAGCATCTGCCCTAAATTTCCTTGCTTCATAAGGTCAGCAATCCTATTAGTTAGGGCCCACCTAAACGACCTCATTTAATTTTTTTTCTTTCTTTTTTGGTGGTACCAGGGATTGAACCCAGGGGCGTTTAACCTCTGAGCCACATCCCCAGCCCTTTTTAATGTTTTATTTAGAGACAGGGTCTCACTGAGTTGCTTAGGTACTCGCTAAGTTGCTAAGGCTGACTTTGAACTTGTGATCCCCTGCCTCAGCCTTCCAAACCGTTGGGGTTACAGGCATGTGCCAATACTCCCGACACCTCCTTTTAATTTGAAAGTCTATTCCAAATCAGCCACTTATTGAGTTACTGGGGTTAGGACTTCAATGTATAAATTGAGGAGGGAGGGATACAATTCAAGACATGACAGGAGGCCTGTCAGAGAAGAAACTCCAGCTGCTGGGCACAGTGGTCCAAGCCAGTAATCCCAGCTGCTCAGGAGGCTGAGTCAGGAGGATCATGAGTTCAGAGGAAGCCTCAGCAACTTAGTGAGGCCCAAAGCAACTCAACAAGGCCCTATCTCTAAACAAAATATAAAAAGGGTTGGGGATGTGGCTCAGTGGTTAAGCGCTCCTGGGTTCATCTCTGATACCAAAAAAAAACAAAAACAAAAAAACAAAAAAAAAACCTCCAGCTGACAGAGGCACCAACTGCTGAACATTTGAATGACACCATCATGTCCTTCAAGCCCAGTTGCCCTCCAACTGAATATTGTTACATGAGGTGAGATCAGCAGAACTGTCCATCCCCCATAGAATTACAAGAAGCAGTAAATCACTGTTGTTTTAAGCCACAACATTTTTGCCAATGGTTTGTTATGCAGCAATGGATAACTGAAATAGAAGCATTGCACAGAAATTCCAGGCCAGTTCCAAGTCCATTACCCTGTAATTAGTGACAGGTTACATGTAAAATGGATTGTTTAGTCAGCTTTTTCATTATTACCATTGAAAAGGAAGTGAGTACTAATTTATTAATTTAAAATGAATAGATATTGCTACTGGTAACATTTATATAGCACTTTGCCAATTGTTTGATGTAGTCTCTTAATAATTTATAAGGTTTTTTTAATCAAAGAAATATTGAATGATAGACTCTGGGGGACTAAAAAGAACAACAAGAGGTCATTTAATCTATCTCTTTACCTTCAAAGAGAATGACTTATTCTATCCCAGCCAGATAAGAATATTCTTCTTCCTCCTTACTATCATCATCCAAAAAAGCATTTAAAGTGTTGATCTGTAAGGAGAACTGCACTTGGCACTCCATAGGCCTTTAAAGATTTAATACAACAATGCAGAGACAAAGCATACACAAATCCCGAAGTACTGTATGCACCAACAGCTAAAGAAAAATGCTATACAAGACATGACAATATTTTTTTCCTCCCCACTTATCTCCATAAACATTTTCAGACTAGGTAGATTCAACAGAAAAACTTAACTATATAGGCACATGCACTTATACAGTGGAAGAAAAGATTTGGAGACACATATTGGCTTTCAAATGTTTAACAGACTGTCATGTATGAGAAAGATTAGATGTGTTCCCTGGAGTGCCACAATGGAACTAGGACCAGGGTAAAATAAATCACGTAGAAGTTTCAAGGGGACACATTTCAGTTTATCTTTAGGAAGAACTTTTTAAATAATTAGACCTCTTCAAAATACATCGACTCCCTCACTGGAGTTACCATAGAGCAGATTCCAGGAAATTAGAGTAGATGACCAGTTTCTTTCCAACCCAATGACACTGAGCTGAGTGTCAAAAATTAAATACATTTGGGGGATGTAGAGGAAGGTAAATGAATTCTGTAGGCAAAGAATTGTTAGCAGCTGTGGTTGTTTTAGGTATGGGCTCTAGAGTCCCAGGAAATTGTTGGTTCTCAATTGATACTTCTGAGATTCTCTTATGAGGGAGGTGGGATCTAAGTGGAATCCTGGCTACTGTAAGGGGAGGCACTCAGGAGTCATTTTGAGGAAAACAGAATCATTACATATATGTCCACAAAGGAGACTTCTCAGAATGAGGCTTACTGAATGAAGCATGTATATCTACCATAGGAAGGGGTCCGGGTGGAGAAAGAGGAGATAAAGAACATTAGGCAGTTACAAACAAGGGTATTTTGGAAAATAACTTTGAAACATTAGGTGAAAATTTTAGGTTTTGTACGTAATGAAGGGAGGAGGAACAAGGTCAAAGGGATGAGAGAAAGATAGCGTTTCTGTGAAGAGAATTGCTTGATGTCAAAGGTGAGGAATCTAGAAAGAAAGGCCTGCAGAGAAATGACGGGAGACAGTGTCCTGCATGGCAGGGTCCACACAGAGGTAGAGAGGAGGCAGATACGGGAGATACTGTGAAAATATGGCAACCTCCTGGAAATGCAGACTTGTGAAGACAGGAGTCAGTGCGGATTGCTCACAAGCTCCCTGCTTCTGGAAAGTGTGGTCATTGCTCCTATTATAGGGACAATGAGGATCCTGAGCAACTGAAACTTGGCTAAAAGAGACTTTTCAGAATGAGGCCTACTGATCCTGAGGATCCTGAGCAACTGAAACTTTCCTCAGGCAAAAGGCACCATCCCTACTACTTTCTTCCTTTCTTTTTTGGTACTGGGGATTGAACCCAGAGGTTCTTTACCACTGAACCACATTCCTAGCCACCACCACCTGTTTTTCTTTTATATTTGAGAAAGGGTCTTACTAAGTTGCTTAGGGCCTTGCTAAGGCTGGCTTTGAACTTTCAATCCACCTGCCTCAGCCTCCCAAGTTGTAGGGTTTACCGGCAGGTGCCACCACACCTGCCTGTTTATCCCTGCTATTTTATTCTTCTTTTTATTTACTTATTTACTTTCTGGCATTAGGGATGGAACCCAGAGCCTCACTCATGCTGGGCAAGCACTCTACCACTGAGTTACACCCCCAAGCCTCTATCACTTTTCTTCCCCTGGTTTCTGCCCATGCCCTGAGCTCCCAGCTGCTTTCAATTCAGGTTGAGGTGGTACTACTTGGAATTGTTTTAAATGTTGAGGTGGGGCAGCGACCATTGCTTATGATAAAGAACCCTAATTAATTCACAGGCAAGTCAGTTTGGTTTGGTTATGTTGAAGTGAGGTAGTTTCCCACACATTTCTCTAGTTTAGCCCCCTATTCTCCATTCTGAAAGGTTCTATGTCACTCTTTTTAAGTTGTAGATGAACTTTTATTTTATGTATTTATTTTTATGCAGTCTAAAGATCAAACCCAGTGCCTCACACATGATAGGCAAATGCTCTTCCACTGAGCTACAGACCCAGCCCCCCATGTCACTTTGAAAATAGAGTGGAAAATATTTTACAAGATCATGCATGTTTTGTAAGTCTCCACTTAGAGGATATTTGCTTCAGTTTAGATAGGATCTCAAGTATCGATGGTAGGGGAATCTGTATATGCAAAACCAAAGTGTTATGTAATGATTCACTTGCTGGTAGCCTGGTGATACCAGGTAGGAATGAGTAATAATGAGGGATATATGATTCCTCACCTTTTCATTGCTTGGTTGGTGTTTTTGCTTTTAAGTATTTGCAGAGTAGCAGGTGGAGGGGGCTCACCTGAAATAAATATTGCAGAATTTATTCTAAGATCTAAGATTATACTACTGGAAAAAGTCAATCTTGTGAAAGTTAATGGACCCTGGGAAACATTATTACATTTTTTGTACTAATAGTATATGCTTATATGACACTTTTATATGCCAATATAAAATAATACTATTTTTTTTAATACTGGGGATTAAACTGAGGAGAGTTATACCACTGAACTATACCCCTAGTCTTTTTTATTTTTTATTTTGAGATAGCAAGGCCCTCGGTAATGTAGTGAAACACTAAGTTGATGAGGCTGGCCTAGAACTTGCGATACTCCTATCTCAGCCTCCCAAGTTGCTGGGACTACAGGCATGCACCATCACAAACTTGGCTTTAAGTACTTTTAACTACTTTAATCCTCATAATAGCCCTGTAAAGTAGGTACTATTTGTGGTCATCATGTTATATATGAATTGGGACACAAAAGGTTAAGTACTTTGGTCAAGGGGCTGGGGATGTGGCTCAAGTGGTAGCGCGCTCGCCTGGCATGCATGCGGCCCAGGTTCGATCCTCAGCACCACATACAAACAAAGATGTTGTGTCCGCCAAAACCTAAAAAACAAATGTTAAAAAATAATTCTTAAAAAAAAAAAACGTACTTTGTTCAAGATCAAAAGCTAATAAATATAAGAGTCAAGTTTTAAATTGAAGCAATCTACCTTCACAGTCCCTGCCCTTAACCATTGCACTATATTACACTCACCTATTATTACATGTCTTGTATGAATTAGCAGAAAAACCAAACCATTATCCCAATGTTGAACCTCTCAGATAACAAAAATCAGACAATAAACCAAATTCTCATCTATAATCATCTTTATCCCTTGTGATTGAATTTTTTTTTTCAGTAGTTGCAAACCATTAGACTTAAAAGAAAGTATTTTATTTACCTATTTATTTGAGACAGTGTCTTTCTATGTTGTCCAAGTTGGCTTTGAACTCTTGGACTCAAGTAATCCTTTTGCTTTAACCTCACCAGTAGCTGGGACTTACAGGCATGCACCACTGCCCGCAGCAAAAAAGACAAAACAAAACAAACAAAAAACACAGGAATTGTATCCAAATGAAAATTCAGGTTCTATCCAGTACTAAGACATAGTGCCTCTGTTCCCATTTTCCCATTTTGGGGGTAAATTCAGTTATTTCTGGTCATACCTGGATGGAAGTAGAATATTTTCTTTTCTTTTTGACAACGTAGTGTTTTCAAAGTGCTCTTTTAATAGAAAATACCCATGTCACTTCATCTCAAGTCAGCAGGGTCCCATGAAAATCAGGTAAAGGAGAGCTACATCCACCTCATCCGCAAACCTATCCTCTCAGGGGTTGTTTTGGCCCTTCTTTGGAGTGACTTCTATCCTTTTTTTTTTTTTTCATTCTGGTATTGGGGATTGAATCCAGGGCACTCCAACACGGAGCTATATCCCCAGGCTTTTTTGTTTTTTGAGACAGGGTCTGGCTAGGTTGCCCAGGCTGCCCTTGAACTTCCAGTCTTCCTGCCTCAGCTTCCAGAGTAGCTGAGATTACAGGCATGTACCATCTTCTCCAGCTCCATTCTCTTTAATTTTAAGCAACAAACAAACAAACAAACAACAACAACAAAAAAAACACGTGGTACCTCCAGTAACTGATAATTTTAATAAAGCAAACAGGAAAGCTAAAAGAATAGTGGGAGACTAATCATTATCAAGTTGAAATTTTTTTTAACCATATGATTTATTTTTATTTTTTTTAGTCATACATGACAGCAGAATGTATTTTGACATATAATACATACATGGAATGTACATACATCAATCATATTGTCTATTCTGCTGCCCTTCGTATCCCCCCCTACTCCTCCCCTCCTCTCCCATCCTTTCTATCTCAAGTTGAAAATTTAAAAACCTGGATGGCTATTTAGATAAAAGAATGCACAGCGGAGGAAGGATGGTGAGTGAATTGCATACCAGGAAATGTGTGTATAAAAATCACTTCTACCTAATTCACTCCCTTTAGATATTAAGATAACGATGGGTGAGTTCTGACTCAAAAACAGATATGTATTTTTCTCTCCTTTGCTATCAAAAGAAGGCCTGACCACGTGTACAATAAGTAAAGCATACCAGTAGGAAGATTAACTTTACTGTCCAGCATGGTAAGGAAGACAGAAACAGTGGTTAGAGACACGGTAAAGCAGTTTAAAAAGGAATTCATGGTAATATGAGGAAATGGACTGCAATTGTTTTGCCAATGAGACTGTAGAGTGCACATACCCAGGCAATTGCAATTTAACATCAAGAACTAATATCAAAACAATTAAAACTAACCAGGAGCCCTGGCATCAGCCTGTAATCCCACTGACTCTGGGAGGCTAAGGCAAGAGTACCGCAAGTTCAAGGCCAGTCTTAGTAATTTAGGGAGCCCCTCCACAACTTGGCGAGCCCTTGTCTCAAAAATAAAAAATGAAATGCTGGGAATGTAGCTCAGTGGTAGCTCCTTTTGGGTTTAATTTCCAGCATAAAATAATAATGTAGCACCGTACTATCTTCTTGTGCATTTCATACAATTTTAGTTTGACTCTAGGCCTGCTACCAACAATGGTGTTTAAAGAGATCCTCCTGGGTATCTGAGGGATCCCGGTTGTACGGCGGAGAAGCTCAGGCTTCTAAAACCCCAGCTGTGTTTGCTACGGAGATGCGCACGTGGTGGGCACTCAGCCCTGCTCTGATTTGACAGGTGGAGGTGGGACAGGGCAGGCCACAGACCATCCAACCCCGAAAGGCTGTAGGTTGTGCAGCTGGACGTGGGTCGGCTAAGGCAGATTCGGACGTGGGAGGCAGAGGGACCCAGAGACCCATAGCTCTCAGCCGCCGCAGACGAGCGGACGAGGTGGGCCCCTGGCGCCCCCAGCGCGGCAGTCTCGGGGGCGGGGC
>NW_026000019.1:14100715-14113245 GCF_001458135.2 Marmota marmota marmota
CTTTCCTATCCTCTACTATCCCCCCTCCCCTTCCCTCCCATCTTCTCTCTCTACCCCATCTACTGTAATTCATTTCTCTCCCTTGATTTTTTTTTTCCCTTTGTAAAGTTTCTTATTAGAAGCTTGTGGTAGTAGGACTTTTGTATTCTTGAAGTTGTCAAATTGGACATTTTATCAATGTGGTACTCCATGTGTAGAGATTTCAAAATGCTTAAGAGCCTCACCAATCTCATTGGATTTTTTTCCCTAGAATAGGAAATTTGACAGTGCCACTTTAGCATGGAGAGCTTGTTAAAACATAGATTGTTAGGTCCCACCTCAGGAGTTTTGATTTGGGTCTAAGGAGGGTCTTGAGAATTTGCTTTTTTCCTTCCCTTCCTTGCTTCCTTCCTATTGAACCCAGAGGTGCTCTGCTACTGAGTTGCATTCCCAACCCTTTTTATTTTTGAGACAGGGTCTTGCTTAGTTGCTGAGACTGGCCTTGAACTTGAGATCCTCCTGACTTAGCCTCCCAAATAGTTGGGATTATAGGTGTGTGTCACGTGCTTGGGGTGCCTGAGAGAGGGGGCGGAATCCGCTGCCATCTGGGCCAGTCACGGGAGGCGAGTCACACCCCTCCCCCTCCCGTCTCCAGCCTGGCTGGCAGCTCCTGGGGGCGGAGGAGAACCGTGGGCTTAGGCACCGTGTATGGACTGTCCTCTACCGTGGGACGGGGGCGGTGGAGCTGGAGGACAGTGGATGGTATCCCCGGGGGAGGGAAAGGCAAGGGGGATAGGAGATGAGTCTAGGAGATGGGAGGGTAAACCGGTTGTCAGCGATGGGAGGCGGAGTTGTGCCCCAAGGGATTGGGGAATAGGACTGAATCTCAGGAGATCGTGGCATATAAGGTTGTGTGTAGAAATCAGGCAATGAGCAGCGTCAGAGTGGTGAACAGTGCCATGACATATCCTTCTGTAGGAAAAGTAAGGGAAGCATCTCATCATTTTTGACATTTTTGTTTTGCTTTTCAAACTAGAAATGAAGGGCTTTTCCAGACCATACACATGTTCTGCGCCTTCGAGTAGGACACATGATTCTGATATGGTTGGCAGGGGCTGTGAGTTGGTGGGCATGGTTTGGGTTTTGTAGCTGTGAACAAGAGTTTGTGTGTCTGTATGTGTGTGTATGCATGTACATACATACATGCATATGTTCTCTATGTAATCTGGGACCTATTTTGCCTTATTTCTGTATTTTTAGAAGAGTGTCTCCAAACACTTATGTCATACAGTCTTAGCAAAAATTGGAGCATGCTCTCTAATAATTTGTGTTTTCATTATATATTATATAACTTATAAACATTTAGAGGAATGTAGAATGAGATGGCTAGTTGCAGTGGTGCATGCCTTTAATCCCAGTGACTGAGGAGACTTTAAGTAGAAGGATCACAAGTGCGAGGCTA
This sequence comes from Marmota marmota marmota, assembly GCF_001458135.2. NCBI lineage: Eukaryota > Metazoa > Chordata > Mammalia > Rodentia > Sciuridae > Marmota > Marmota marmota. The sequence continues at coordinate 14,102,157 of NW_026000019.1, forward strand.
GCCTCTAATTTATTGAGGCTCTCAGCAACCTAGCAAGAACCTGTCTCAAAATAAAAAAGGATTGGTAATGTAGCTCAGTGCTAAAGTGTTCTTGGGTTCAATCCCCAGTGCCAAAAAAGAAAAAAAATAAGTATAGACCTGGGGGTGCAGCTCAGTGGTAGAGTGCATGCTTAACATGTGAGAGGCCCTGGGTTCAAATCCCAGCACCTCTACTATGAATAACAAGAGAACAAAAGAGTTTTAAGGCCAGGTGTGGTGGTGCATGCCTGTAATCCCAGCTACTCTGGAGGCTGAGGCAGGAAGATTGCGTGTTCAAAGCCAGCCTGGGCAACTTAAATGAGATCCTGTCTTAAATAAAGGTACAAAAAAGGACTGAGAATGTAGCTCAGTAGTAGACGCTTGACTGGCACGCATGAAGTTCACACCTTAGTACTGCAAAAAACAGAGAAAAAGTCCCCCCCGCCCTGCAATTCAGTGGATCCTTTTGCATGTTTTCAACAGGATGGAAGAGTAGTGGAGGGGAGAAAACAAAATTGACCTTTATGGGTAGGTACCCCCAAACGTAAGGGGGGGCTGGAGATATAGATATGACTTCTATAGAAAGGACTGATAATTGAAATTGGGTGAGAAGAAGCAAACTGGAGTTTCAGTGAGGATGCATAGAGAAAATAAAGACTAAAGGAGGCAGGGTGTTCTATACTACACAGGTTAGGGAAGAAGAAGAAAAAAAGTGTGAACTATTCATTAGAAATGAAATTTTGGAGGATGTAATGATGGGTGGTACCATGCAAAGAGAGATGAGTCTGAGAATCTATGGCTACCAGGTGAGTTGTGCCAGAAAGTTCTGTAGTCAGAAGTATTTAAACTTCTAAATAAATATCTGTTGTTTCTTTTTTCGTACTGGAGATTGAACCCAGGGGCACTTTATCCCCAACCCTTTCTCTATTTTTATTTTGGGGACAGGGTCTTACCAGGTTGCTGAGGCTGTCCCCAAACTTGTGATTCTCCTGCCTCAGCCTCCTAAGTCGCTGAATTACAGGAGAGCACCACCATGCCCAGCCTAAACTGCTGTTTTGTAATGGAGGAGTTATAGGTGGTTTGGTGCATCCAAGTTTTACATGTCTAATATTAAAGATGTGCTCCAGCATCCCTTCATAAAATATCTGAATATTTTATGTGGGTGCTAGATGAGTTAGTCTTTATTGAAGTCACTTCCTAAAACACAAGAAAAAAAATGAACTAATAGTTTTTAGGGAAAAAGTAATCCTCTGCTTCATTATAGAAAGTGTTACTATTCATTAAACTTGACCCAGTGGGCAACAGTGATCTTGTTCCTCTGGTGTCTTATTCAGGACCTAAGATTTTCAGAAAAGGAGGAAGTCGCGAAGAATAGAATACAAAGAGATTTTGAAGGATGGACAGGATTTGGATCTGTGGAGCAGGAAAAAGAGGGCAGGCTGGGCAGGAGAAACATCTTGAACAGGAACAATGGGAATGGACCTAATTTGTTGATGGGATAGTGAGGAGAAACATCTGTCAGGAGTGAATATCCTATGAGTTGGTGGAAACAAAATCAGAGAACAAAAATTGAAAGTGTCAAGTTCAGATCTTGTCTCTACCTGGCTGGATGACTTAGTCACCATCATTGAATTTCTTTATCTGATAGATACCTTTTGCATTTACAATTTTATGATTCTAATTGAGAAGTAGTAGGAAGAAAACTTTGAATAGCTCAGTTGGACTGGGTTATGGGAAATCTGGAGGAGAAGTTTTTATCAGTTTTACTGATTGGCTAGTTTATAAGAGCTATCAATAAACCCAAGTATGAAATGCTGAAATGCTAGAATGTGCAAGCATACTTTGACCTTGTTGAAGGCAGTGGATTTGGAAGCAGTGGATACAGGAGGTGTAGTTTAGGGGACAATTCATTCATTTATCTATTTACTGGGCTCTGGGGATGATGTTGTAAACCATAACAGAATCCTTACCTTCATGATTTTTTAAAAAAATATTTAGTTGTTGATGGACCTTTATTTTATTTATATGCGGTGCTGAGAATTGAGCTGGTGCCTAGCACATGCTAGGCAAGCACTCCGCCACTGAGCTACAGTTCAAGCCCTCATGATTTGATCTAGAGGAAGAAAGAAGAGAGACCGTTTCAGAGTTTTTGTTAAAGGCATAACTCTGGAGCCATTCTGCCTGGACTTAAAACCTGACTCAGTTGTGTGGCCTTGGGCAAATTATTTAACTGACTGAAATGTAGAAGCACCTTAGCATTTACATTTTAAGTCTTTATTTTCTCTCCACTTTAAGTAACTTTGATTATTTGAGGGCTTTCAGAAAGCAACAAAAAGGTAGGGGAATTTTGAGAATTTGAAATCACTTTAGATCTGCCTGAAGATAATTGATATCATCTGAAGACAATTGTTACAGGGGTTGGGTGGCCGAGAATAAGTAGTTCATGGTTCTCATGGGTGGTTTTTTTCCATTTTTGAGAGTTGAACCAGGAACTGGCCATCATAATTGTGAAGTTGATAGAAACCTCATTCTAAGCTGACATCGATTTGCTAGTTAAATTTAATGACTTTTTTTGCAGATAAAAATTTATGATGTATACTATAACCCTCATTTGATATCCCCGGAGACCTTTTGTTTTGTTTTGTTTGCCCCCTTATTATTTTTATCTCAGGTTGTAAAGTTTCTTTTTTTTTTTTGTTTCTTTTTTATTTTATTTTATTTATTTATTTTTGTTTTTTTATTGGTTGTTCAAAACATTACAAAGCTCTTGACATCATATTTCATACATTTGATTCAAGTGGGTTATGAACTCCCATTTTTACCCCGTATACAGATTGCAGAATCACATCGGTTACACATCCACATTTTTACATATTGCCATACTAGTGACTGTTGTATTCTGCTATCTTTCCTATCCTCTACTATCCCCCCTCCCCTCCCCTCCCCTCCCATCTTCTCTCTCTACCCCATCTACTGTAATTCATTTCTCTCCCTTGATTTTTTTTTTCCCTTTGTAAAGTTTCTTATTAGAAGCTTGTGGTAGTAGGACTTTTGTATTCTTGAAGTTGTCAAATTGGACATTTTATCAATGTGGTACTCCATGTGTAGAGATTTCAAAATGCTTAAGAGCCTCACCAATCTCATTGGATTTTTTTCCCTAGAATAGGAAATTTGACAGTGCCACTTTAGCATGGAGAGCTTGTTAAAACATAGATTGTTAGGTCCCACCTCAGGAGTTTTGATTTGGGTCTAAGGAGGGTCTTGAGAATTTGCTTTTTTCCTTCCCTTCCTTGCTTCCTTCCTATTGAACCCAGAGGTGCTCTGCTACTGAGTTGCATTCCCAACCCTTTTTATTTTTGAGACAGGGTCTTGCTTAGTTGCTGAGACTGGCCTTGAACTTGAGATCCTCCTGACTTAGCCTCCCAAATAGTTGGGATTATAGGTGTGTGTCACGTGCTTGGGGTGCCTGGCGAGAATTCTTATTTTTGACAGAATTTCCCAGTGTTGCTAGGGCAGCTGTCTGGGACCATACTTTGAAAGCTGTTGGTAATGGGAGATGAAAAAGAGTAATGGATCAAAGGTGACTTAGATATTGTCAGAAAACATAATGTACTGATTCTCTACTAAAAGCTAGTGCAAAATTCCATTTGTTCGAAGTCTAGTGTCTGCATGTAAGTGACCACTCTCTTTTACCACCATTTGTGGTTTATCTCTAAAAGTTCATATGTTGAGAGATGTACTTTTGAAAGACTCTGGAGTCATCGAGAAAAGGAAAGGTAGGGAACATAAGGTTCTGCTGGCAGACTTGTGCTACAGTACTATGGGCTTCATTTAGTTCTTGGAAGAATGAAGTGATGAAATAATTGCCATTTATTACCTGGCATGTTCTAAGTATTTTATATCCAATTTTTAACTCAAACCTCATAAAACCCTATTTGCCCAAATTGAAAAAGTTTGGGTACCAAAGAAATTGGGATATCTATTTGTGATTCTATGGTTTTGGTATATAATGGTACTTGTTACTTTTGTAGTTTATATGTATTTGTGTATGTGTGCACATATATACATGTATATACAAAGATTTTTACCTCATCACTCTTGAGACCAGTGATGGTCAAGGGTTAAAACTGTATAGTCTGCGACTGTGAATTGAGACATATATATGTGCTATTGTACTGAAGAGAGCAGTACACACTATAGCTATTTGGGAGTTCATGGTAACATTTACCTACTATCTTAATTTCTAGGTTTAGGGTTACTAATATTATTGAAGACTTACATAAACCCCTCCCCCATAAATAGGTTAAAACTTATTTTATCCTTTTGGTTTTTTAAAGAAAGTTATCAAGAAGACTTATAGGGACTGGGAGTATATCTCAGAGACAGTATGCTTAGTGTGCATGATGCCTTGGGTTTTATCCACACAAAGATTTGCAGATGTCAGTGGTAGTATATTGGGCTACTATAGGAAAATGGATATACTTAGCCATTTTCCTTTTCTTTTTCTTGTGCTGGGAATTGAACCCAGGACCTTGTGTATACTAGGCAACCACTCTACCAACTGAGCTATATCCTCAGCCCTAAGCTATGTTTCTTTATGAATGTAGAAAAGAGTATACAATATTAGTTACCTGTGCTCTCTAATTTCATCAGTATACCATGCTGGTAGAAAGTTTTTAAAATAAATAATAACTAGTAATATTGTGTGCTTACAGGTATTGATTGCATAAATATATTTGTGTGAATAGCTTTTGGATTCTGAGATACTGGGTTGTAAGGATTGATTTCTTTGTCCTGTATCCTTCACATAGTACCTGCTACATAGTAAGTACTCTTGAGTAATTTTGGAACAGTTTTTTTTTTTTTTTCCTAATTTAACATTTATATATCTTTTATATATTTCTATAATAGTGTCAGTGAAAAACATTTTAAATAACAGTATGTCTAGTTAGTAAAATTTTACATAAAAACTCACTAGTTTCCTTTTTTTCTCCTCTTGATATCAGAATATTTAGATGTAGGAGCTTCTGAGGAATTTGTGGGGAGGGGTATTATTGTACAGAATGTTAATATTAAAAATGAAGTACTCTAATAAACGTATTGGAATCAATATTAACCACTTGAAGTGATTTTTTTTAATAGTTTTATTTTATTTATTTATTTTTATGTGGTGCTGAGGATGGAACCCAGGACCTCCCACATGGCTAGGCGAGTATTCTGCCACTGAGCCACAACTCCATCCCCTTAAAGTGATATATTCAGTTTGTTATTATAATACATGATTTCTAATGATCTTTTTATTTTTAGGTGGTGGGAGAATTAAAAATTTTTTTAGCTTAAAACTCCTAAACATTTTCTTTATTTCGTGTTCATTTCTTCTGTACTAATTGTTCATGTTAACATCTCTGAGAGAATTTTTAGGTTTAATTTAGACAGCACTGCTGTCCAGAAGAATGTTGCTGCTCAGAGAGATTTTGATGAACATCCTTATTTAAAAATCTAAAAAGTTTTGTGTGTCCCTGTGTGTGAAAATGTGATATTTTGTATAGTATCTCTTGGTTTCTGATCACTGTGTTTTTTTTATTTGTGTGCATAATTTCAATATGTGGTCATTATTATTAATAAGAAAATTTCCTGAATATTGTTTTTGACTGGTCTTTCACTCAAGTAAATGCATGATAAGTACACATTAAACATAATAGTATACCCAGTTTAAACTTGATTGCTTCAAGAACTGAGAACAACTTTGGGCATTTCTCCACTTTGCTTTGTGCTGTAAATTTGCTGAGGCTGTGTGATGGTACTCCAGGCTCCTCCATAGTGAACTCTGCCAGCCTTGGCTGTTGATCAGTGGGCCCAGTCATTTGTATTCCTGGGTTTGCTGTCCAAGGAGAAGGGTTTAAAAACCTTTTACTTGATGTGGACAAGGTCAAAGAAAATGTTCTGTAACTTAATAGATATGTGGTATGTGCCCATACAATTTTGTTAACATATTCCTCTTTATATGCTAACTCCAGCAAATTAAAGTAGCAATATTGAGATATGATTGAAGATTGCCACTTAGCATTCTGTGGTTCCAGGTAATTACTAAGGAAACATTTTCTTAAAGCTAACAGTACTAAAAAGCACAGTTTGTATCACCCATCTGTTCCTCACTGAAAAGCAAGGTTGATACTGAAGGTTTTTGTTTCATAGCTTTCTTGGATTAATTTTGAAATTTGCATGTCTGACTGCATTATAATTTACAAAGATCTCAATGTGAAAAACAATTCTTGGAGCATTTACCTAGCACATGTGAAGTACTGGGTTTGATCCTCAGCACCACATAAAAACAAATAAATAAAGGTTAAATTCTTAAAATAGAAAAAAAATTAATTCTTAACAGTGCAGAGGCACATAAAGTCGCCATGGAAGTCCCCTTTGATATCACTGCTCCCCGTACATATTCTTTTATTAAAGGAAACTACTGTTCATGGTTTGAGTGTTTTTCAGAATCGTGTATATGTGTATGTGTGTGTGTGTGTGTGTGTGTGTATATAAAATGAGTATGTTTCTCTTGAAGTTTTATAAATACAGCCATACGAATTTTCTCCCTGAATTCGGTTTTGTATTTAACATGTTTGGAAGACCTTTCTATATCACTATGTATAGATTTCTCATTATTTTTGATACCCTTATAATTATTTATGTTCTGACTATATTTAGTTACTTCCTTATAAGATTTAATTTTCAAAAAATCTTTCTTCTGGCCTTTTTTCCTCCTCACCCACCCTCCTCCTCTACTTCCTCTTCCTTCTCCTCTTCCTGTGCTAGGGATTGAATCCAGGGCCTTACAAATGCTGAGCAAGCAGTGTACTACTGAGCTACACCCCTAACCCTGGTATTTTTTTTTCCCTTTTATTTCTAATTTGAATCTGTTTGAAATTTATGTATGTTTGAGGTTGGAACCAACTTGATTTTTTTTTTCTCCTGCACTAATACTAATGAGTGAGTAGTCCATCAAGTCTCCACTGACTAAGAGCCTATTTACCTACATTAAATTCTCGTATGAACATATGAGAATAGATTACAGGCCTTGTAAAAATTGTATCATTCCATTGATCTGTCTCTTGCATATTGTTCGCATGCTTGTCTTATTTATTTATTTATTTTGATTCTGAGCCCAAGAGCACTTTAGCACTGAGCTACATCCCTAGTATTTTTTTTTTTTTTTTTTGGAGACAGGGTCTCTCTAAATGCTAAGGCTGGCCTTGAACTTTTCACCTCCTGTCTCAGACTCTAGAGTTGCTAGAATTATAGGCATACACCATCACACCTGGCCTGTTTTAGTTATTATAAGCCTACATAGTTTATGTGTTTATCTGACTAGCTCCTGAGTCATTGTGTTCTTTTGAAAAATTTGGATGTTGCTGCATCTCATATCTTACAAAAAATCTTTAGAATTAGGTTATAAAGTTTGGAAATCTTGATGGGATTTTGATAGGGATCATAATCATAGGTTATTTAGGGGATGAATTGACATGGTTGCATTATTGTGTTCTTATGTCAAAGGACATTATCTCCTTTGCCAGTCCAGGCAATTCTTTGTCCTTCAGTTAAAGATTTTTAATACTCTTCATATTGTTTTTGAACCTTTCTTGTTAGGGTTTTTTGTGGGTGTTTTATAATTTTTGTTGTTATTGTAAGTTAATCTTTCTGTGTTAACATTTCTTAATGGCTTATTTGCTTATTACTAGTATGGGAGGCTAGTTTATACACACACACACACACACATGTTGTCTTACTGTGCTTATGTTGTGTTTAACAATTTTTCACTTAATTCTCTTTCTAGACAGGCAATCATTATTGTCTGCCATACTATCTTTCTATCAGTTTTTTCTCCCTATGTCTCTTTTTTATTTTTTGCAATATAGGGAATGAAATTTAGGGCCTTCAGCATGTAGGCTACTGTTCTACCACCGAACTACCTCTCTAGATGCCATCAACATTTTTATTTTCTTTTTTACTTGCTTATTTTTATTTTTTAGTACTGGGGATTGAACCCAGAGTCAGTTTACCACTGAGCCACATCACCAGCTCTTTTTTTGTTTTTTATTTTGAGACAGAGCCTCATTAAGTTGGGTAGGGCCTTGCTAAATTGCTGAGGCTGGCCTCAATGCTATCCTCCTGCCTCAGCTTCCCAAGCCACTAGGATTATGGGTGTGCACCACCATGCCTGGCAGAGTCTATATATTTTTATAGCTCAGCTGGTAGCCCATTAACTAACTTTTTTTTTTTTTTAAATAATTTTTAGTTGTCAGTGGACCTTTATTTTATTTATCCATATGTGGTGCTGAGAATTGAACCTAGTGCCTCACACATTGGTAGGCAGGCACTCTACCACTGAGCCACAACCCCAACCCCCTATTAACTAACTCTTAAGACCAGATTCAGTGTGGAATGATTAATATTGTGAAACTGGTATTTAACTTTAGGGAGGTCTCAAGAAAGAATATTTTCTTTTATAAAAATGTTTATCAGAAGTTAATTTTCTGATTATGTGTAAACTCTATAAAATCTGTTTTAGTATGTGAAGAAATTGTATTTTTTTAACTTTATTGTATTTATGTGGTGCTGAGGAAATGAACTCAGTGCCTCACGCATGCAAGGCAAGTGCTCTACCACTGAGCCATACCTCCAGCACCAAGAAATTATATTTTTGAAAGGAAATATTTCAAACATAAGAAAAGCATAGCATATAGCATATATAATTTTTTAACCATTCAGGTTTAAAAAATGTTAATATTTTGTAGCTTTTTTAGAATAAGAACATATTAGAGAAATTTGAGCGACCTTTGCTGCTTAAACCCATTCTTCTCTCTTCCTACCCTAAGGTTAACGCTTCCCTGATATTGTTTATCCTTCTCTTCCATACAGTTAAATTTATTTCATACATAAATATTTATAATGTGTGTCACAGTATATAAATATTGTTTATTTGAAAGGTTTATACGAATTCTATACCATACTATGTTCTTCCAATTTTTTTTTTTACTATTACATGGCATTTATGGTATATAAATATGTAGAAATTCATATTGATGTAGGATTTCACTGTTTATTTAGAATTTTTCATACTGAGAGATTGTTTCCAATTTTGCATAGAATAGGTGCTTGAAGTTCTATTCTGACTGGAAAACTTTTTTTTAGTTATTTTTATTAGCCATGTAGACATTTTTTATGCGTATAGGCAATTTAAAAAGTCAATATAACAAGGTTTAAAGTGAAAAACCAAACAAAACAGCAGCACCTGTCCATTTCCCTTCATATTGGCATTGTCTGGTATAGCAGCAACTAGCCACTATGGCTATTGAGCACTTTAAATGTCTCTTCTCCTAATTAATAAGTAGTATAAGTATTGAAGCCAAGCATAGTATTGCATGCCTGTACTCCTAGGTACTGGGAGACTGAAGTAGGAGGATCACAACTTCCAAGTCAGTCTGAGCAATCCTGTCTCAAAACACATACACACAATTTCAAAAACAGTATGAAGAAAATGAATGTAAAGTGCTGCATTAATTTTTTAAAGTGATTACATGTTATGGTTTGGATATATCAGAATAAATAAGATATATATATATATATATTTTTTTTTTGGTGCTAGAGATTGAACCCAAGGCTGTATGAATGCTAAGCATGTGTTCTACCACTAAGCTATACCTTCAGGGGCTGGAGATGTGGCTCAAGCGGTAGTGCACTCGCCTGGCATGCGTGTGGCCCGGGTTCAATCCTCAGCACCACATACAAACAAAGAAGTTGTGTCCGCCGAAAACTGAAAAATAAACATTAAAAAATTCTCTCTCTCTCTCTCTTTAAAAAAAAAAAAAAAAGCTATACCTTCAGCTCCCATTTAAAGTGTTATTAAAATTAATCTTATGAATTAAAAATTTAATACAGTTACTAGAAAATGTAAAGTGACATGTGACTTGATTATGTTTCTGTTGAACAATGGTGCTTTAGATAATAAAAACTGTGAGAGCAGGAAGTTGGTCTTGTAGTTCCAGTACTTTTTTTTTTCAGCACTGGGGATTGAACCTTGGGACACTCTACCACTGAGCTACATCCCTAGCCCTTTTATTTCATTTTCATTTGGAGTAAGAATCTCACTAAGTTGCTGAGACTGGCCTCAAACTTGTAATCCTCTTTTCTCAACTTCCCTTGTTGCTGGAATTAGGCATGTACCATCTTCCTGAACTTTTAACATTGCTGTGTATGCAGTAGACAATAAATATTTAAATGAATTGATATACTTAGCAAATAGGGAGAGGGCATTTTTCTTTGTTGTGTGCTCAGGGATATTATACCTGGCATGTTACAGTGCATGCTTTGAACTGACCTGAGATTTTCTTGTCATTGATTTGTAAAAAATTATTTTAAATTTGCCTTTATTCCACAGTGCATGTACTTCCTTTGATTACCTTGTTTTTAGCCTAGATGTACTTTTAAGAGTTTAAATGAAACTTTATGAAATCCTGTCTTTATTTTGTTCTATAATTAACCCTGCTATTTGGGAAAACTTTAATGCTTTTATAAGTTCTTGGACATAATTGTTTCAAGTTTTCCGTCAACTGTCTTCATTAATCTTGGCCATGGTCTTGGTCGTCAAGGTGGCTTCAGCGTTGAGCTAATATTCTGTCAAGCTGTTTCCTCAAGTCTGAGCTTGTGTTTATCTTTTTATATTTAATATTATTTCTTCTTTCTTCTTGGCATTGTATGGAATCTTTCCATTTTATCCTTTTTATTCTTTAAAGTCATTCCCCCTCCCTTTTTTTGGGAGGTATTGGGGATTATTTAATCCAGGGGGATTTAAGCACTGAGCAACATCCCTTGTCATTTTTTTTTCTTTTGAGACAGGGTCTTGCTAAGTTGCTTAGGGCCTCTCTAAATTGCTGAGGCTGGCTTTGAACTTGTGATCCTCTTGCCTCAGCCTCCTGAGCCACTGGGATTACAGACTTTTGCCACCCAGCTAAAATTATTCCTCTTAAAATTTTAAGAGCTTATGTAATTTTTTTTTTTTTTTTTTTTTTTTTTG
>NW_026000019.1:14113336-14179984 GCF_001458135.2 Marmota marmota marmota
TTTTTTTTTTTTTTTTTTTTTTTTTTTTTTTGTAGATATTTGAGAAGTCTGTCTTAAACAGGGTTATATTGAATCTTTACACCTGTGTCTTTGGATTTTGGTTATCTTTCTATTCAAGACATTTTCATTATTTCTCTGATTTACACAGTTATTTGCCTTTTAATATTTTCTCCAATAGCCTTATATTTGTAAATTAATTTTCATTGATCTCTTTTCTGGACTTCAGAGTTGGTTTTTCATTGTTAAATTTCATCAGATTAATTTCTGCTTGTGTTGAGCTGTTTATATTCTGTAGAGGTCGACTCTTCTACCTCAGTGATTTTCTCTGGGTGGAGACCAACTCCAGCTTGTGTAATACATAGAAAACTTACATGATAGTGGGAGCTCAGGGTCTCAAGGACAGGAATGCAGCTAGGCCAGTCCAGAAACAGGAAGTCAAAGACCACTAGAAACTCAGCCAGTATTTATTTTCTGTCTCTTGTTTTGGCTTCTGTTTGCTTATTTTATTCTTCTCTCAGACCTTCAGTTCATATCATACTTCCCATTTTTTTAACCCTCTACGCTGATGAAGAGGACAGTGTATATGAAAAACATTAATTTCTTAGTTTTAGCTCCAAGTTTCCAGGAGTGTCACTGTGATTGTTGGTCACCTCATCTATTAACAGGGTTTCTCAGCCTCTGCAATGTTATTGAGATTTTTGGGTTTAATGAATATATGTTGTGGGGACTGTATTGTGTATCATAGAATATTGAGTAGCATACTATCCTCAACTAAGTTTCAGTAGCACTTCCTGCCCAGTTTTGACAAACTAAAATGTCTCCAGATATTGCCAGATATTTGTATAGCAATAAAACTAACTCGGCTGAGAACCAGTAACCTAGAATGTATTTGAGTGCTATAGTCTCTACTGTGTGAGGACATTTTGGAAGAATCTTTAGGAGGCTGGGTAGATATTTCCAAAATTCAACACTTATTTTTCATAATAGTTGGAATTTTATTTATTTATTTTTTAGCAGTGCTGGGATTGAATGCAGGGCCTTGCACATGCTAGGCAAGTGTTCTACCAGTGTGCTAAAAATCCCTAGTTTGGATGTTCCTTTTAAAATTGTTTTTTCTTAGCTGATTGCAATGGCACACACACCTATAATCCCAGTGACTCAGGAGGCTGAGGCAGGAGAATCACAAGTTCCTGGCCAGCCTCAGCACCTTAATGAGACCCTCAGCAACTTAGCAAGACCCTGTCTCAAAATAAAAAAATAAAAAGGACTGGGGATGTAACTTAGTGTCTCTGGGTTCAATCCTCAGTGTCAAAAATAGATAAATAAATAATAAGATTTTTTTCTTATTTGTTTTGAAAATGTTTTTTACTACTTGAAATCTTTGACTGGAATTATAGAGCTTACCATTTTTGACAATTGTCTGCATTTCTCTGAATCTCCCGCTGGTTTGTTTTTTTTTAAAACCCTAAGAGTGAGGGTATATATATGTGTAAGGGTGTTTTTTTTTTTTTTTTTTTTTTTAATATTTTTTAGTTGTAATTGACACAATACTTTTATTTTATTTATTTATTTTTATGTGGTGCTGAGGATCAAACCCAGGGCCTCGCATGTGCTGGGCAAGCGTGGAAATGCTCTACTGAGCCACAACCCCAGCCCCAGTATGTTGGTTGTTTTTAAGATAAAATTTATGATTTTGGTGGCATAGGCCTAGGTGTAAAAATTTAGAACTGGAAGAGACATTAGAAATAGTATATTCTAATACACTTGATTTATAGACAGGTAGACTGATACTTGGAGAGTTGAAACAAGTGGCCATGTATATATAGAGTAGATGAGGGGAGAAAAAGTAATCTTTCCCTCACTCGTCCCTGTTCATGGCTGAGACTGTTGTGACAGAATAACGAGAGAAAAGCATACAGATTTGTTTTAGGTATATGTGACACTGAGTCCTTCAGAAATGCAGGCCCAGAGAAACAGAAACGGGTGTAATTTTATTTTTTTGTAGTTGTAGATGGACAGAATGCCTTTATTTATTTTTATGTGGTGCTGAGGATTAAACCCAGTGCCTCATGCATGCTAGGCAAGTGCTCTGCTGGTGAGCACAGCCCCAGCCCGTGAATGTAATTTTAATGTTTATGTTTGATTAAAATTAGTTGTGTAGAACTGTAATTGAACAGAGGGAGAATCAATTGATGATAACAAACTAAGTTACAAGACCTTTGGTTCAGATTCTTTTCATTGTTCTTGTATCTTCAGATATAAAGGCATGCCTTTCCTTTTGGTATAGAGGAATGAAGTATAAAGGAACCTCTGGAAGGAGGGCCTTATGATCTGCTTCAGACAGGAAGGTCAGATTTCTTTTTATATTCTGCTTCAAGATAGAAAGGTGGGAGAAGGTCAGAGAGAACTTCCTGCTTCTGCTATTTCTTTAGATACCAAGTTGCTGTGTTTTGGGGTGGTATCCCCAGAACCCAATCATAGAGCACAGAAAAATTGGGATCCAACCTTATTTTCTAGATACAGTTTCCAGTTATCTTTTATTGGCATCTGTTTTTTTTTTTTGGTACTATTATTATATAACAATATTTATTGAGTACTTATGTACCAACTGTGCTGCAGACTTTAATTATTTTATTTAATCCATACAATAAGTTATGAAAATGGATCTCAAAATGAGATATGTGTATTTCCAAAAATTATGCTCTTAATTATTATGTCTAATAGTAGGATGATGGTTTAAGGATTGGGTGCTTGTATACCAGATGCATTAGTCTATCCTATTTAATGCTGAAATTAACTCTAGGATCTGTACATATTTTCTGTTTTTTTCAGACAAAAATATTTGGCTGAAAGAGATTATTTCCTGACTTAAGCCTACATAACTAGTAGGTAGCAGAGCTTGACTTCAGGTTTTGTGGTTTCCCCAGTTCTCTGCTGCACCTAAGGGAGATGATCCTGTACTGATGTTACACTGTTTTCACAAAGTCCACCATAATATAATAAAAGGAAAAATCAAATATAATTCACTTTATTAAGATTAATAAATAACTGACTTTTTCATTTTGAGACTAGTCTTCATATACTATTTTTGTACCTCATTATTTTTGGACTTAAATCTAAAATATTAATAAAAGAAACCTAGATAATTACTATTGGTAGAAAAATACTTCTTTAAAAAAGTATATTTAAGGAGCTAGGGCTGTAGCTCAGTGGTAGAGCGCCTCTCTCGCTCCTGTGAGGCTCTGGGTTCAATCTTCAGCATCACATAAAAATAAATAAAGATATTTAAAATAAACTTATTATGTCTGTCTACAACTAAAAACAAAAAAAATTTAAAGGTATATTTAAGAGATTAATAGAATGACTTTCCTGACTAATGTAAAAATTTTACATAAAGTTGTTGCAAGAAATAATTGTAAAATTCCTAGAGTGTGAATGGCAAATTATAGATACTCAGTGATAGCTATTATTACCTTAAAAAACAACAACAACAACAAAAAACAGGGCCTCACACATGGTAGGCATGTCATCTACCGTTGTTTTGGGGTACTACTTTTTAATTTGAGTCAAGGTCTTACTAAATACTCCATACTGGTCTCAAATTAATGATTCACCTGCCTCAGCCTCTGGATTAGTTAGGATTACATGTGTGTGTAACCTGGTTTCTGTTATTACTTTTTTTTTTTTAGTTGTAGTTGGACACAATGCCTTTATTTTATTTATTTTTATGTGGTGCTGAGGATCGAACCCAGCGCCTTGCGCATACTAGATGAACACTCCACCACTGAGCCACAACCCCAGCCCTTCTGTTATTACTTTTTAAAAGTTGTTTTCATTTTTATTGGTTAAAGTACTTTCAGGCAGTTCTAAATATAATTGAAAACAATCTGAAAGATGTTAAAGCATGTAATTTTGAGATCGTAATACAAAGTAGTACAATTTCTTTAGGTATGTTCTGTGCCTAGGCTTAATTACCAGATTTTTATGCTTCTGTATATGTAGATAAACATAAAATATAATTTTTTTCTTTGCCTTTTTAAAATTTTTAAAAATTTATTTCTTACATACATGGCAATAGTAGAGTGCATTACATTCATAATTATCCATTCATAGCACAAATAAAATATAATTTTGCTTTGTGTTGTTACAAACCAGCATTCTGATTGAATGTGTTCACCACTTCACTTAGGTAAATCACAGTCTTTCTTTGCTCTCTGATCCTAAAATACCTTCTTACTCTCTTTTTAAAAATGTTTTTTTGTTGTAGATAGACATAATAAGTTTATTTTGTATGTCTCTGTGTGGTGCTGAGGATTGAGAACCCAGTGCTTCACACTTTCTAGGCAAGCACTTTCCTACTGAGCCATAACCCTAGCCCCCATTCTCACTCTTATACATAGAACAAATCCAGTTGTCAGGGCCTTAAAACAAGAAATAAATAAATAAATAAATAAAAAGAAATAGAGAACCAGTGGAACTAAGTCCAGAAGGTGGGTGGAGGTAATGTTATATGTGGGTGTACTGGGGATCATGGCACTCTGTTGACAAGAATCATTTTATAGCTGGGCCTCTTGGAAACTGGAGCTGGTAAGCTATTAGAAAATAAGACTGCATACCCCGCCTTTCTCATTCAGGGGCCACAAGGTTTTGGCAACTCTTGCTCTGTACATCTGTTCAATTTTCCTGTCTTCCAGCTGGCTTTCTCCATTTCAGCTTGTCTGTGGAGTATAATGGTTTTTCAACTCAGCTCATGATGACAACTCTCAGTGTATTTTTTTTTTTTTTTNTCCTAGCAACTCTGGAAGGCTGAAACAGGAGGATTTTGAGTTTAAGGCTAGTTTTAGCAATTTGGTGAGACCTTGTCTAAAATAAAAATGTTGTGGCTCAGAGGAAGAGCGCTTGCCTAGCATGCATTAGGCACTGGGTTCGATCCTCAGCACCACATAAAAATAAAACGAAGATATTGTGTCCACCTACAACTAAAAAATAAATGTTTAAAAACACTAAAAAAAGAAAAGGACGGGATGTAGCTCAGTGGTAAAGTGCCCCTGGGTTCAATGCCTGGTACCAAAAAGAAAAAAAAAAATTCAAAAGATATGTAAAAGTTTTCCTGCCACTTCTTTTCCTGTAGCCATTTTAATTCAGATAACTATTTTTTTTTTATGTTTCCAGAAATGTATTTTGCATATATATCTCTGGCTCTTTTTTTCTTTTAGATCAATGATAACATATTATGTACATTGTTTGGCACCTTGCTTTTCCCCCCTTTATCTTGGAGATTTTTCTATGTCTATAAATAAAGAACCTGCTTTTTTTGTGTGTGTGCTGGGGTTGTGGCTCAGCGGTAGAGCGCTTGCCTAGCACGTGCGAGGCCCTGGGTTCGATCCTCAGCACCACATAAAGACGGATAAACAAAATAAAGGTATTGTGTACAAATAATAAAAAAAAGAACCTGCTTTTTAATTTTTTTAGTGTATAATAGAATTTCATTGTATACATGGGTTATAAATTAGGATGTTTACAATGTTCTAAGGAGGAGTGTGTGTCACTTTAGACAAATGCTAGTATAGCTATAGAATAAATGCCTCAGAAGCTTGGTGTGGTGGCAATCCCAGCTACTGGGAAGTTTGAGGCAAGAATCACAACCAGTCCAGCATGAACAATTTAGTGAGACCCTTGCTCAGAAACAAAAAACAGAACAATTGACACCCCCCAAACAAACAAAAACAAGAATAAATGCCTGGAATTGGAATTGTTGACAGCAGGACCATGGGGATTTTGTAATAACCATTTATTAAATAACTTTATACATCTCTGTGGGTGTGTATGCGTGCTGTTGCGCACCTGCTCGCTGGGGATTGAGCCCAGCTCTTTCTGTGTGCTAGGCAGTCACTTTACCACTAAGTGATCATCCAGCCCTTGAATAAACTTTTATCCACCATTTTGTTTATAAAGTGAATATTCTTTTCTGAAATGTTTGGAACTAGAAGTGTTTCAAATTGGGGTTTTTTTTTTTTTTTTAATATTTATTTATTTTTTTAGTTATCGGCAGACACAACATCTTTGTTGGTATGTGGTGCTGAGGATCGAACCGGGCCGCACGCATGCCAGACAAGCACGCTACCGCTTGAGCCACATCCCCAACCCCAAATTTGGGGTTTTTGGACTTTAGAATATTATGCAGATTAGAATCACTAATTAAAAATTCTGAAATCTGAAATGCTTCAAAAATATGAAATAGAAGTTTTGGATTTGTGAACATTTGGGATTTTGGAGAATTTCAAATTAAGTATGCTCAACCTGTACTGACATCCTGTGTGCATTGGATTTCATTTCTAGCCATTCTGTTCTCTTGATTTGCTTGTTTAATTATGATCTATTATTAGACTGCTTAATAATATGCAGTATAGCATGCTGATAATGATCTAGACTTGAGCTAAACCACCTGGCTTTGAATCTTGTCTTTACTATTTCCTTAGCTTTGTGAACTTGGGTAAGTTTCTTAACATTGCTGTAGTTGAATGCCCTTATTTGTAAAATGGAGATGATGATGATAATTTGTATATAGACATTTAAGTCCTTTCCTGTTTTTTTAAACTGAAATATCATTGTGATGTTAATTTTTTATGTGGCCTTTGAACAGAACATACTTAGTCTAAGTCATTGTTAACTGTTGAAAACACAAATGTGGAGGAGGACAGCAAGGTTATATGTTATTCCTTTTTAAATGTCATCAGTTTAATTTCTTTCAAGAAGGAAGGGTGGGTTTCCTGTCTAGATTTTAGGTGGTTATTTATAAAGGAATAGCACTCCCACATTGTTAATAGCCAATTTAACTGGTAATAAGTAGAAATATATTGGAACTAACTCACACTTTTTTCCTTTTAGAAAAAGTATGAACAGGCTGGGGATATATCTCAGTTGGTAGAGTGCTTGCCTCGCATGCACAGGCCCTGGGTTCAATCCTAGCACCAAAAAAGAAAAGAAAAAAGTATTAACAGTTATCAGGGTTTTTGTTTTTTTTTTTAAATACAATGTAGATGGCCAGTATTATTTATTAAATTGCATCAAATGATATCTATCCCAGTGTGCTTAATTTTTTTATCATCTTTAAATATTAAAGGCATTCTATTTAAATATAGATATAGAATTTCGAATTTAATCATCCCATAGTATATCTAGTATATTTGTGACTGGTAGGAGTTTTTAAGAGTTGAGCATTAATAGTTGACTTACCAAATACAAATATACAAAATAAATAGCATCACATTTTGGACAGAAAATGGGGATCAACAAAAACAAAAACAAAAAACCCCACATTACTTCCTAATGGACCATCTCAATTAGGCAAAAAAAGGCAAACATAGCAGGCTTGAGATTCATATCCTTAGGGAGGTCTGCTTGAAAGTTGACCCTTGGCTGACATCTGGGAACTCAGATTTTGGGTGGGTTCCCATTATTCCACCAAATGAAGAGTGGCTCATTGTGCCTAAACTGTTGATACAAACATTGTGGTTTAGTTTGAACCCCTGCTTTCTTTCTGGGAGTTTGACTTTTCTTTTCCTTCTCTCCCTCCCTCCCCTCCCCACTCTATCCCCCCCCCCCTTTCTTTCTTTCTTTTTTCCCCCCAGTACTGGGGATTGAATCCAGGGCATTGAGCATTGCTAGGCAAGCACTCTACCTCTAAGCTACATCGTCGGCCCTTTTAAACAATTTTTATTTTGAGACCAGATCTCACTAAATTGCCCAGGCTGCCCTTGAATTTGCCATCCTCATGCCTCATCCTACCCAGTAGCTAGGATTACAGGTGTTTGCCTCTGTGCCCAGATAGGCAGAGGATGTTTATGTGACTGGCTCCCAAGAAAATCTTTGGGTACCAAGTATCGAATGAGCTTCCTTGGAGACTTTTTTTGTGGGGGGTGGTTGGGTACTGGGGGTTGAACTCAAGGGCACTTGACCATTGAGCCAATAAAGACAGGGTCTCACTGAGTTGCTTTCTACCTCACTTTTGCTGAGGCTGGCTCTGAACTCATGATCCTCCTGCATCAGCCTCCCAAGCTGGAATTACAGGTGTGTGCCACTGTACCCAGCTTCTTGGAGACATTTTATGTGTTTGATCGATTGATTGATCTGTCTGTCTATCCATCCATCCATCCATCTACCCCACCTCCAAACTCATATGTATTGCTGGGGAATTGAGTGAGTTCTACATGCTTCTGTGGGAGAAAACTTTTTGAAGCCTGTGCCTGGTATCCTTCAAACTTGTCCCATGTACCTTTTCCATTTGCTGATTTTGCTTTGTATTCTTTTGCTCATAAGTGTACTCACAGCCACGAGTACACTTATTTGCTGGGTTCTGAGACCTCCTAGTAAGTCATCAAGGCTGGAGGTGGTCTTGGGATCCCCTGACATAGCAGTCAAATACACAAAATAATACACAAAATAACTGGATACACAAATAACTGGAAACTACCATGTTCATATGAAGCCTCTGTGTGGAACCATCTGATGAGTAGATTTTTTTTTTTTTTTTTTGCTTTAAATTGTGTCTAGGGTAGTAGGAGGAATGAATAAAACTAAAAATTAGAGTCTAAAGAAGTAAAAACTTGTGAGTCAAAACTTTTAAGGTTTTATCTTTGTGAAACTGCATTTTGGTGTCTTGCTATGTGCTAAGCTTCTCTACTTTATAGAAATATGTAATTGTGGGGCTGGGGTTGTAGCTCAGTGATAGAGAGCTTGCCTAGCATGTGTGAGGCACTGGATTTGATTCTTAGTACCACATAAAAATAAATAAATGAAATAAAGGTATTGTTTCCATCTACAACTAAAAAATAAATAAATATGTAATTGTGGGATAAGAACTACACATAAATATGATCAAAGTGCTATGATGTAGAAGGTACATGGGTTCAGTGGAACTTTGTTTTTATACCTTTATCTTGAGGTTGTCATAAATTAGTTGATACCTGTGTGTTACCAAGTTTCAGTAACTGAAGAGTGTTGAAAAGTTGCAAGAATAGCACAAAGAACTTTCAGTTACTTTTTGCCTAGATTCTCCATTTGTTAATATTTTGTCTTGCCCATCTTAGACCATTCCCTCTTATCTTTTCCTTCTCTTAACCAGAAATATATATAAAAATCACCTGGAAAATACTTAAAAAAAAAAATAGGTGTTCTGTTGAACCAAGAAGGATTCTGGAGAAATAAAATAAACACTCTTCTTGATGATTTGGATATATACATCAGGTTAAAATTTAGTTTACTATACATTGCCTGTAATCCCAGCTACTCAAAAGGCTGAGGCAGGAGGATTTTGAGTTTGAGGCCAACCCATAATGAGACACTATCTCAAAAAAAAAAAAGAAAGAAAGAAAGAATTGGTTCTTTATAATATGATGATAAGTTTATATTCTTTTGATGGGGACAAAAGGACCCTCAAAATTGCAGTAGGTTTAATTGCACATTCTTCAAGTGTATTTGATTTAGTCTTTAGCTTTTTAAATATTTTATTATCTCCTGGGTTCCATTGTTGCTGTTGAGAAAAGTAACTGACAGTAAATTGACTGTCCTGGAGACAGTTTGTCATTTCTATCTGGCAGTTTTATGAATCTTTTTGTCTTTAGTATCCTGCATTTTCACTACAAGTAATTAGGTATAGATTTCTTACTCTGCTAGCAATTCTTCATATGTATTGAAACTACAGCAGTTTTGGAAAAGTCTCAGCAATTATGTCTTCAAATATTGCCTCCTTCTCAGTTTTTCTTCTTTCCTTTTTGAATATTGTTCGGATATATGTTAGACTTTGTGTTCTACCTTTGTTGTTGAACTTCTGTTCCATAGTTTTAATTTTTATATCACTGTGCAAAATTTTATTTCTTCATAGTGCCCTTTGTTGATTTAATGACTGTTTAAGCCATGGCACTGAGCTTCTCATTTCAATTATATTTTTCACTTCTGCAAGTCATATTTTATTTATTTTACTTTATAGTTTTGGGGACTGCAAAGCCCAGGTTTCATGCCTGCTAAGGCAAGTACTCAACCACTGAGCCACATCCCCAGCCCTGTTTTATATTTTATTTAGAGTTTGGGTCTCACTGAGTTGCTTAGTGTCTTGCTAAGTTACTGAGGCTGGCTTTGAATTTGTGATCCTCCTGAGCCACTGCACCTGGCCTGTTTTTTTTTTTTTCATTGAGGATCTAACCCACTGTTGTCATCGAGTTTCATTTCCAGTCTCCCCCCAACACACACACAATTTTGAATCAGGGTCTTGCTAAGTAGCTAAGGGTCTCCCAAGTTACTGAGACTAGTTTTACTAAGCTGCTGAAGCTGGCCTTAAACTTGTGATCCTTCTGTCTCAGCCTTCTGAGTTAGTACAGGCTTGTGCCACCATACCCAGCCCCCCCACCCCCCACCCCCCGTTTGGTAGAATACTGTAAACATAACATAAATTTTAAAATAACATCCTAACAATTTTTAAATTTACAGTTTAGTGTGTTTGTTGTTATGCAACCATCATTACCATTTATCTACAGAACTCTCTTCATTTTTCTGAACTGAAACTTTGTGTCCATTAAAAGAATAACCCTACTGGATGTGTGTGGTTGCACACTTGTAATCCTAGCCTCTGGGGAAGCTGAAAAAGATCTGGGGGATTTGCAGGTAAATTGATGGAATTGGAGAATATCATGCTAAGTGAAGTAAGCCACTCCCCAAAAAACCAAAGGCCAAATGTTCTCTCTGATAAGTAGATGCTGATCTATAATGGTGGGGAAATCATTGGAAAAATGCAGGAACTTTGATTGGGCAAAGGGGAGGGAGGAGCTGGGAGGGGGTATGGGGGTAGGAAAGATGGTGGAATGAGATGGACATACATATGGTGTGACAATACATTGTGTACAATCAGAGAAATGAAAAGTTGTGCTGCAATTATATGTGGTGAATCAAAATGCATTCTGCTGTCATATATATCTAATTAAAATAAATAAATTAAAAAAAATTAATGCACATGGACTCACTAGGAAAATCTGGGAGAGTATCTGAATTATTTAAGAGGAGTAGTGTGGGTATGGTTTTGAGTAAAGGGAAGGGTCTAGGATAAACTTTTTTTAAAAAATATTTATTTATTTATGTATCTTTAGTTTTAGGTGGATACATTAGCTTGTTTTTATGTGGTGCCGAGGATCGAACCCAGTGCCCCATGCATGCTAGGCGTGCACTCTACCACTGAGCCACCACTCCAGCCCCGTAGGATAAACTTTTTGAGGCAAGGACTTTCTTTAAAAATCAATGAAAGTATTACCCAAACTCTGCAGAAAAGTAGGCATAACTTTTCTGGAAGGTTTTGCACCCCCTCCCCCCACCCCCCTCCTCCTCAAGGGAGGAGCTTGCTGTTCTGGAATCTGTGTGGGTCCACCTTTATTCACAACTGTTAGTCTGACACAGTAACTATAATGCTTTGGGGGGAGAAAGCTCTGTTGTTTTGAAGGGTTGACACCAACTTTCACACAGTGAACACATCACTTATTTTGGTGAATGGTTTTCCTATAGTCAATTAAAATTCTTTTCCATAATTATTTGACATAAGAGCATCAATAAGACTAAGTCATGCAAATACAAAACCTAAATGTTGCCTTAACATAAGGCAATAAAGAAACTTAAAAACAAGGTATTTTTTTCAGTCTTTTTTTTTTTTTTTTTTTAAATCTTTATTTGTATGTGGTGCTGAGGATCGAACCCGGGCCACATGCATGCCAGGCGAGCGTGCTACCACTTGAGCCACATCCCCAGCCCCTTTTTTTTTTTTTTTTAACACAATATCTTTACCTATTTATTTTTATGTGGTACTGAGAATCGAACCCAGTGCCTCACATGTGTGAGGCAAGTGCTCTACTACTGAGCTACAGCCCCAGCCCAACAAGGTATTTCTTTAATCAAAATAAATAATGCATTGGAATAAAATAATAATAATAATAAAAAAAGGCTGGGGATGTGGCTCGGTGGTTAAGACCACTAGATTCAATCCCTGGTATCAAAAAAACACCCCCAAACAAAAAAACCTTTTCTCCCTCATCTCAAGCAATGGCAAACACCATTCTTCTTTCTGTCTCTATGAATTTGATTACTCCAGGTGTCTTACTGTCTTACTCCAGTGGACTCTTACAGCATTTGTTCAGCATTTGGCTTACTTCATTTAACATACTGTCCTTTTGTTTCATCTGTGTTGTATCATGTGTCAGAATTTAAGACTGATAAATGTTTTGTTGTCTGCATATATATTTTGTTTGCCCATTCATGTAGATTGTTTGGATTTATTGGCTAATAAATATATATGACAGCAGAATGCATTTTGATTCACCACATAGAATTTTTGGATCCCCACTATACTGTTTTTCATAGTAACAGCACCACTTCACATTCCTACCCACAGTGTATAAGGGCTCCAATTTTTCTAAATCTCACCAACATTTGTAATTTTCTGTTTAATAAATCTTTTTAAAAAATCATAGTAATGGGTATGAGGTCATTTATCAGTATGATTTCGATGCACGTTTCCATAACAGGCCCCCCCGCCAATGGGGATTGAATCCATGGCCTTATACATGTTAGGGAAGTACTCTACTAATGAACTCCATCCCCAGCTCTTTTACTTTTATTTTATTTTGAGAGAGGGTCTTGCTAAGTTGCCCAGGATGGACTTAATACTACTGTAGAATAGCTGAGATTAAATGTGTGTGCAGTGTTGATCATCTTTTAATGACCATTTGTATGTCTTCCTTGGAGAAATTTTCAAGTCCTTTGCCCATTTTTAAATCAAGTTGTTTGCTTTTTTTGTTGTCAATTTGTTGGTCTTTTTTTTTTTTTTTAAATCTTTTAGTTGTAGTTAAATCCATTTATTTTTATATGGTACTGAGGATCGAACCCAGGTCCTTGCACGTGCTAGGCGAGCACTCTACCACTGAGCCACAACCCCACTCTTTTTTGATCATGTCCTTTTGTTTTCTTATATACTATCCTTACTTTTTTTCAAGCATATTAAATGTCATATATTCATAGCAGAGTCATTCCAAAATTTAGCATCTTAATATTTATCACTTAATTTCCGAGGATCAGAAATCTGAGAGTGATATAGCTGGCTATATATTTTGTTGTTTTTTGGTATCGAGGATTGAACACTTGATCACTGAGCCCCAGCCTAGCCCCATTTTGTATTTTATTTAGAGACAGGGTCTCACTGAGTTGCTTAGCACCTCGTTTTTGCTGAGACTGACAAATCCAGTGCCTCATGATCCTCCTGCCTCAGCCTCCCAAGCCAGTGGGATCATGTGCATGTGCCACCATGGCCGGCTATCTGGCTGGTTTTAGCTAATACAGATAATATTAACAATACCAATAATATTAACATGATGTCTGCCTTTGTTTAAAATGGTTTATAAATTTATCATTTTATCTTTATAACAATTGTGTAAGATAACAGAGTCCTCTAAATAGCCCTTTCATGATATTAGTGGCCAGAACTTAAATTTAAGTCAAGAAAAGGTAGGAAACATGGTACTATTAGGAGCAGTTAATAGTGGAATTTTACTCAGGGTTGTTGATTTAGTTATTTGAAGAATAGATAGTAATTAAGTGGGTGGATGAATAGAGAGGTAGGGAGAGTATTTAAGTGAAACAGAATGTGCAAAGACCATGTGAATGAGGAAGCAGGGTAGTATTATTTTCAGTGGGTTCAAGTATGATTGAAAAGCCCTTGTTTTCCTTGTATTCTTCAGTAGATTTTGCTTATTAGCAAAAACAAAAGGTGGCCATTGTTTATTTTTGATTTGTGTATAGAGCATCGATGACTTACAAGTTGTTTATAGTCATTTTTCTTCTACTTTAGCAGAAATTATGTGATATGAAAAAAAATTTTTTTAAGCCACTGTTAGTTTCTCAAACACACTTTGGCAGTCACTGACTTTTCAGAAAGTACTCTATTTAATATTCATGATTTGATTGTTGACATTTAGATCAGTGAAGTAGTTTAATTTCCACAATGATTTCCTTTGCTTTAAATTATGTTATTAGGAAACTATTAAGATAGAGTTAAAATTTCTAAATTCATGCTTTTGTATAGAATTCTTGGAAGAGTTTACAATATTAGAGATTTTGAAAACAATGTTTCTTAAAAAACATACGTATTTCTGTCTTGCAGGACTCCTATTAAAAATTGTCAAATTTATGAAAAACAGTACTAACATTGCTTTGACCCTGAGATTTTAGGTGGGATTTTAAGTGAATTTATTAGGATCATAGATTTAGAATGTTTAATTTAGTAAACTGGTGTTCCTCACTAGTCCACTAGGGGATACTCCAGTACTTAGGAAGAAAATCTAGTTGCCACTGTAGTTTAAAAATTATCTCCCACTTAGTATAATTATCTTTTTCTTGTTTGTTGACATAGAATAAAAGAAAGTAGATTTTAGGCTGGTTTAGGCTATTAATTTGACAATAATATTCACCTTTCAAAAGGATTTGCTGCATTTTTAAAATATAGAAATTCATAGTATCAATGGTTGGCCACGTTATCTATTGTGTTCTTCATACCAACTTCTTGAGCAATCTAGAAAAACTGATTATTTGGTTTGGGAAGTGCTCAGTGCTGCAGTGTTGGTCTGGCATGTATGAAGCCCTGGGCTTAATCCCCAGCAGAGCAAAAAAAGAAAAAAAAAAAAAGGTGTAGAATTCAATGTTTATTTTAAGTTATAGATGGACACAGTACCTTTATTTGTTTGTTTGTTTATTTATTTATTTTTATGTGGTCTGAGAATCAAATCCAGTGCCTCACACAAGCTAGACAAGCACTGTACCACTGAGCTGCAATCCCAGCCCTCAATGTTTGTTTTTTTTTAAACTGATAATTATATATTTTTCTTCCTTTGCACAAGCACATAATGTCTCTCATTTATTTATTTATTTGGGTACCAGGGATTGGATCTGGGGCACTCAAGCACCGAGCCACATCCCCAGCCCTATTTTGTATCTCATTTAGAGACAGGTCTGAGTTGCTTAGCACCTTGCTTTTTGTTTTTCCCCTAGTGTAGTTGGACACAATACCTTTATTTTTATTTGTTTTTTAATTTTAATGTGGTGCTGAGGATCGAACCCAGTGCCTCCCATGTGCTAGGTGAGTGCTCTACCACTGAGTGACAACCTCAGCCAGCACCTTGCTTTTGTGGAGGTTGGCTTTGAACTCTCAATCCTCTTGCCTCTGCCTTCTGAGCCACTGGGATTCTACTGCACCCAGCATCTCATTTATTTCATTTAAAATATTTTTAAAGTTGTAGTTAGACACAATATCTTTATTTATTTATTTATTTTTATAGACATAATATCTTTATTTTATTTATTTATTTTTATGTGGTGCTGAGGATTGAACCCAGCGCCTTGCACGTGCTAAGTGAGCGCTCTACCACTGAACCACCACCCCAGCCCCATTTTAAGTTTTAGTTTTCCTTGAAAGTTCAGGAAAGCCAATTTCTTGGTGAGTTTGTTATAATTTTCTTCACTACATCATGTGTTCTCTTTTGAACAATTGTCTTAAAAAGTATGAAATAGATGACCTTAGGTACAGACAACAGAATCATTCTTGTTGTTGTCAGATATTTAACAGTTTAATATCTTGATTTCTTCCTGCCAACTTAAGTAGATACAATTTAACTTATAGTTTGAAGAAAAATGTATCAAAAGTTGAGTTTCATATTTAAAATAGCAAAATTTTAAGAAAAGAGTTCCAGTGCAGCCAGACATGAATTACATGCCTATAATCCCAGCTTCCAGGAGGTTGAGGAAGGAGGATCACAAGTTGAAGGCCAGACTTGGCAACTTAGTGAGACCCTGTTTCAAAAAGGGCCCAGGATGTAACTCAATAATAAAGCACCCCTGGGTTCAATCCCCAGGACCCCCCACCCCCTGCAAAAAAAAAAAAAAAAAAAATGTTTAAGCTCTTGTATATATTAGGAAAAGAAAATATTTTTTTTCAACCAAAAAGCCTTTCTTTCTTTCTTTATTTATTTATTTAGACATGGTCTTGGTAATTTGCCCAGGTTGGTTCCAGATTCCCAAGCTCAGGCATTCCTCCTGCCTCAGTGTCCTAATACCTGCAACTATAAATGCTCACCACCCACCACACCTGACTAAAAGTTTTTATTTATTATAAATTTAGTTTTCTTAACTTTTTTTTTTTAATTCTGTGTGGTATGATGGTGCAATTTTATTGCATATAGTGTATTTCATTTCTCTACATCTGACGTGTAAGTACTTAAGGTTAAGTGAATTATCAGATTTAACTCATTAATTTGTCTGATTTATGCTATTTTATAAATACAACAAATAGGTGAGGGTGTGTACTGTCATGACTCCATGATTTGGAAATTGGAAATTCAGGCAGTGTGGGGCAAAAACAAGTATACTATTTGTCCAGTGAAAGTAAAGGTGGTGGGGCTGGGGTTGTGGCTCAGCGGTAGAGCACTTGCCTAGCATGTGTGAGGCCCTGGGTTCCATCCTCAGCACCACATATAAACAAATAAATAAAGGTATTGTGTCAACTACAACTAAAAAATATTAAAAAAAAAAAAAAAAGGAAAGTAAAGGTGATATCAGAATAACTGAGAATTTGTTTTAATTAGTGCTGGGTAATAGTTTTTTGGATATAATAGATTTAGTAGTGTTGTGTGGAAGGGTTACATTTGACATATTTTTTATCTTCCTAAAAAAAGGAGGGCAAGAGCTGAAGAGTGTTGGGATAATTAGGTCTTTTAGTTATGTATCTGGTTAGATTGACTAGTGTTCCCAGTAGTACCTTTGGTACAGAGTAAGAGACAAGGTGTTCCTATGGACCATTTTGACAATTGCCACTCTGTAACTACAGGGTATAGGTAAGCTTCCTGCTTTATACAATGGCTAATGAATGAGGTAAATATGATCAGTTCATATTTTGTTATGTTGTGGCCGGAGGGGAAGGGTAGAATGTTACAGTGTTATGGTTGGTGGTTTTTCTCTACTTTTATACTTTTTCATTTTTTTGAAATAATATATATATTTTTAAATAAAGGCAATACATAAAAATAAAAGAAGTCAGTGTGGTGGCATATGTCTGAAAATCCAGCAAAAGGGAGGCTCTGAGACAGGGAGGATCCCAAATTTGAGGCCAGCTTCAGCAATTTAGCAAGCCCTGAGCAATTTTTTTGTGAAAAAGGAAAAAGAAGGTTTATTGCTTTGCTAGTAAAGGAGAAACACAGAGGACTCCTGTCCTGAAGGCTGTAATTCTGCCCATTAGCAGGAATGGCCCTACACAATTTAGTGAGACCTGTCTCAAAATAAAAAGGACTGGGGTTAAGCACCCCATGGGTTCAATCCCTGGTACCAAAAATAAAAGAAAGGAAGGGAGAGCGGAAGGAAGGAAGGAAGGAAAGAAGCTGGGGATGGTGGCATAGGCCTATAATTCTAGCTACTTGGGAGCTAACGCCGAAGGATTCCAAGTTCAAGGCCAGCTTTGGCAATTTAGGGAGATGGTCTCAAAATAAAAAGGATTGGGGATGTTGCTTAATAGTAGAGTGCTTGTAAGCCAAACCTGAAAGAATGATCAAGGCTTGCTGTTGGAGAAAATGCCCATTTATTGAGGAATAGCTCTGCATATTTATAGAGCCAGGGGCGGTTTGACAGTTATAACAGTTTAATGGTTGAACGGTTTGACAGTTGGCTGGGGTGCTTTCTGATAGGTGGGTAAGGATCATGTGAGCCAGCAGGGCTAGTCTGATTGGTGGGTAAGGATCATGTGAGCCAGCAGGATCATGTGAGCCAGCAGGGCTCACCATTGGACGGCTCTTCTTGGGGGTTGAGGAAGTTAGTCTTTGGAGCCAGGGCGACTCCCAACAAAACCAAACCCAAAGACCATTTCTAGTATTTTTGCTGAGGTCCATACTGTTAAAATTTTATGACCGTTTTCAACTGACTATCAAATTTTCTAATTTCCTCTAATTGAGGGAGTGAGTGTTTTAATTTTCATTTAGCACTACATAGACTGTGTTTTAGTAATTTGGGGTGGGGGAAGGCTTGTGATTTAAAAAAAATAGTTTTATGAGTTTTTATGAGTATAAATTAAATGATAAGTGATGGGAAAATATGTGTATATGAAGTGATTTCATACAGAAAGGCTGTCCTATCATGTAGTATTTAATAATTTGATGTAGAAGAATGGGCAGCCAAACAGCATTACCTGAATTTGGAAATTAGAGTCTCTTTGCGTGAAGCTTATTCATTTTAACTGACAGAAATCAGTGCTTATTCTTGTTTTATTTATTTATGTTTTTAGTTGTTGATAGACCTTTATTTTATTTATTTATATGCGGTGCTGAGAATCAAACCTAGTACCTCACACATTCTAGGCAAGTGCACTACCACTGAGCTACAGCTCCTGCCCCAAGTGCTTATTCTTTTTAATTATGGTTTATAAATCTCATTCTTTGTGATATAATAAGAGTAAAAAATACTGTGAAGGCCCTTAAGTCTAGATTGGTCAGTGAAGGATTTCGGGACTATCATTCTAGATTTTCTCTTCTGAAAACGATCTTCATCTTGTGGCTTTCCTGTCAGTTGAGAAGAACACTGTTTCAAGAGAACAGAATGTGTCTTCCTGTTTAATAGGGGACTAGAGGAGTAATGAAAAGTGGCTGGGTTGCTGCTTCTACTTTTCCCTTGTCAACTTTTGTTCCACCCAACCCCATTAACAGGCCTGTGACCTTAAATTCTGAATATATTGGAGCATGTCCTGGAGTATTCTTTGTTGTTGCAGTTTTTGGTGACAAAGTTTCTGATATCAATGAAACCTTATGTGATATTGTGGAAAATATATTTGATCTTTGTTTTGTTTCTTGGCAAAAGGGGGAAAAAAAAACCTGATAAAATTCTTGGAAATCTCCAGAGTGATGAGTGTCTCTTGTATGCTAATGAAATGCCTGGTGCTTGGGGACCTCTAGATAGTTTCAGGATGGGTACTGGTCTTGGATATACCAAGACATGACTTGGGGGTTAAGACCTTGAAACCTACCCCCAGTCTTTGAGGAAGGGAGAGGGGTTAAAGGTCAAGCTCATCACCAATGGCTATATTTAATCTAATTTCTTACATGATGTAGCTCCCCTTAAAAAACCCCAAAGGACTGGATTCAGAGAGTTTTCTGTGTAGCTTGAAGTATGGTGGTTCCTAGGTTGTGGCACTACCAGAGTCATCATGGAAGCTCCACACAACTGGGCCCATATCTTGCCTTGTCCATCTCTTCTGTCTGGCTCTTGATCTGTATCCTTTGTAATATTCCTTGTAGTAAATGGGTGAACAAAGTAAGTAAAGGGTTTCTCTGAGTTCTGTGAGTCACTTTGGCAAATTAATCAAACCAAAGGGAGAGTGTTGTGGAAACCTCAGTTTATGGCTGGCAGTTGGAAGCAGAGGTCCCAACATGTGCTTGTGGCTGGCTTCTGAAGTGGGAGGCAGTTCTGTGGGAATGGGTCCTCAGCATGAGGGATCTGATGCTGTCCCAGGTAATGTAAGAATTGAGTTGATTTGTAAGAAGGACACCCACGTGGTCAGAATTGCTTGCTCATTTTGTAAGGAAATACCCCATGTGTTTGATGTCAGAAGAGTGCTGTTGAGTGCTGTATGAGAGTAGGAAAAACACTTTGGTTGTTTCTCAGACAACCTGTCCTCAGACTTTATAATTGGTGAAGGCAATATTGTACTTGAAGTTTGATGACTGGATGAATGTAACTAAAAACTTCCTAGTGACTAGATAGGTAATTGCTAGTTATGTTATAATATAATAGAAGAGTAAGGGACCACATAAGAAGGGAACATTCAACATCTTACTCTGATAAATTCTCAAAGAATTGTATTAAAACACCCCAGAAACCAGGTGCAGTGGCACACAACTGTAATTCCAGCAATTTGGGAGACTGAGACAGGAGGATCTCAGGTTCAAGGCCAGCCTCAGCAAATTAGTGAGCTCCTTGGCAACTTAATGAGACCCTGTCAAATAAATAAATGAAGGAAGGAAGGAAGGACTGGGGATATAGTTCAGTGGTAAAGGACCCCTGGGTTAAATCCCCAATAATCCGCCCCCACCTGTTCTGGTGCAAAATAAAACACCCCAGAACAACACAAAGAATACAATATTTTCGCCTTTAATGTTCTACATTTGAGATGAACTGGAAAGTTAATGTAATTCAAGCATCACTGCTATTAAATTTAAATTTTTAATTATTTAACTTTTGAAAAATTAACATTAATATGGTCCCCAAATTTAAGAAGTATACATTTAATCTCTCTCTCTTTTCCTTTAGCTACCCTGTTCTCTTTCCTAAGAAGCAATCAATATTCCCAACATAAATATACTTTTAACATTTATTATTTAAAGGACTTCTTTGGTATGCATAAATAATTAAAGTTGACAACATGGATTCTAGAGTCAGATATTTGAAATTTTTGTTCACTCAACAATTGCTGAGCATCTACCACATTTTCGTGACACTGGGAATGCAACTCTGAACAAATCACAGTCCCTGCCTTTATGGAGATTACATTGTGGTAAGTGGAGACAGACTCTAAATAAATATTTATTTACTATTTTATATGGTGATAGGTTTTAGGAAGAAAACTGAAAGCTGGGTAAAGGGACAGGTTCATGGCAGAGGAGGTGTTTGGATAGGGTTGTTGAAAGAAAGCCTCTAATGAAGTGACATTAAGCAGAGACTGTGATCTAAAGGAGTTAGACTTGTGTTTTTGGGAAAAAAGCATTCTGGGAAAAGAACCATCAAGGGCTAAGTTCTGGACAGTGTGTGTACAGAGGTATATGTCCTTTCAGAATGGTGGAGGAAGTTAGATTGACTCAGGAGGACTGATGTCAGTGGAGAGGGTTAGTGGATAATACATAAAAGGAGGAAGAGAGCAGGAGAGTTCAGTGGTTGTAATAATGGGGATTGCTGATGGCTGGTTCATGCAGGGTTTGTGTAGGAATCGGGATTATTTTGTTCTGAGTGGGATAGCTTAGATTGGCTGCTTTGTGGAGTGTAAATTCTTGGGGGTAAGAGTGAAAACAGAATTGTTATTGAGGCTAAAATAACTAGAATATACAACAGTGTGCCAGATACAGTGAGCTTTATTAAATTTAGTTAGGTATTATTTTCCTTCTAGATTTGAATTCTGCCCCTGAATAAACTCATATTATTATACTTATAAATGGTAACTTTAGGAATTAAATTCTGTACTAATTTAAATTTGTTTGGATTTCAAATATCACTTAACATCTTGCAGAAATATGGTAAGATTCCCAAAAGAAATCTCACCCACTCCCCCCTGCCCCTTCTCGCTGGCGATTGAACCCAGGGGTGTTTTAACATTAAACTACATACCCAGTCCTTTTTATTTTTATTTATTTATTTATTTAAAAGTTTTCATCTTTAATGAAATGACTTTGGAAATAACGTACATTTCCATGACACCAACACTACAATTTTCGGAGTCACAGTAAGTTACACAGAATTACATCCATAATTACTATGAATGCCAACATTTCAAGCAGTAATTTCTGTTACATGGCAAACAAGATCAAGAAAGCGACCATCAAACAAAAGAGACCCATAGCTTCAGACAAGACAAATCCCAGGATAGCATAGGAGAACAGCTGCTGATTCAGAGAAGGATTTCTGGCATAACCAGCGATAAGGATGCCAAAGACTGTTCCAATACCAGCACCAGAACCAGCTATTCCTACTGTTGCAGCACCTGCACCAATAAATTTGGCAGCAGTATCAATGTCTCTGCTGATTACACTGGTCTGAAACTCCCTTCGGATTAGCTGATGTTCACCATTCTGGGCCCCATTAAAAACTGTAGAGCCCTTTCCAGGTCTAGTCTCTGGTCGAGATAACTCTGATACAGAAATTGGTCTGTAAGCAACTCTGGATCCAGCTGGGATCAGAGCGGGGGTGCAGGCGAACATCTTAGACTCCTTGGGGCGGCGGGGTTGGAGGATCTAGGTGACAGGCATGTGGGCTCTTCTCCCTCTTCCTCTCTTCCCGGGACGTGGCGTGGGCAGTGGCATCAGAGGTCCAAGGAGTGGGGCTCCCGGTCCTTTTTTATTTTGAGACAGGATCTCAAAAAAAAAAAAAAAATGTTTGAGGCCAGCCTCACACTTGAGATTATCTTGCCAGAGCCTCCCTAGTCATTGGAATTTCAGGCATGCACCCATTGTGCCCAACTTGTACCTTTTATAGTTATGTCTTGCAACAATTTTTTTCCCCTTAGGCTTTCCCAAAAAGCTGTGTTGTATGGTTTTTTGGTTTTTTTTTGTACTGGGGATTGAACTCGGGCACTGACCACTGAGTTACACCCCTTATTTTGTATTTTGTTTAGAGACAGGGTCTCACTGAATTGCTTGTCACTTTGCTTTTGCTGAGGCTGGCTTTGAACTTCAAATCCTCCTGCCTCGGCTTCCCGAGTCACTGGGATTACAGGTGTGTGCCACTGCACCCAACGTGTTGTACAGTTTTGACAAATTAAATATTGGGTGCTGTTTTTCTACTCCATTTTGGCTAGATGACATTTGAACTTGAAACTGCTTTGATTTCTCTGGTAATGTGTCAAAATGCTAAAAAGTATTAAAAATCTTTAGACCTTAAGGAAGCAGGTTGCTAGTGATGAAAATAAATGAGATATAAAAATGTAAAATTTAAACTTTTCAGTGACTGAATAATATATCTGAATTTGCTGGCAACCTGATATATCTCTTGTGTTAAAGAGGGTACGACATAGAAAATAAACCTGAAACTTGAGGATGTTTCAGAACTCTTAATATCTACCTGGGTAAGTAGAGGTACTTTAAAAATCAAGGAAATAATGGATAAGGGAAAAGATGGTTAAAAAGGTAGGAAGTAGAAAAGCAAAGTAGACACTTTGAAGTATTTTAAAATAGAAATTGTTTTGGAAGAAAAGAGAAATAGAACGTTTAGGTTTCAGGGAAAGCCTACAATATTGAAAGCTTAAGAAACTTCTTTAAAAATATATATGTATATATATAAAATCTGTAATTGGACACAATACCTTTATTTTATTTATTTTTATGTGGTGCTGAAGATCAAACCCAGGGCCTTGGATGTGCTAGGTGAACGCTCTACCACTGAGCCACAACCCCAGCCCAGAAAGCTTAAGAAATTTTTTAAATAAGAGTTTGCTGGTTCCAGTCAAGGTTAGTAAAGAAAGTCAAATAACATAGCCATATGCACATGCTCAAAAAGAACTGAAAATGAATTCTAATACATATATTATTCATGAAGCAGTTTCAGTCTAGAGGGACATCACTAATTTTCTCTTAATTTCTATTAATTTGGTTTGCTTGTTTAGACTTTCTAAAATATGACTTAAAAAGTAACTATTTCAAGTTGATGATATGGTGTAGGGGGTAATGTAAAACAAACTTTGTAAAAAAAGGTGTTTACAGAAAGAACTTTCTCATGAGGACAAATATGTTCTTATTAATATTTTTTTCAGACCTTTCATGAGTTTTTATTTTTGCTATAAATTTATTATATAACTACCCTGTTATTTATATTTTAAATACAGTATACCTCAGTTTGGTTCATGAAATCTCAAGATTTTTTATCTAAAAATAACTGAGTGATCTTTTTCCCATTCCTAAAATGTGAATGGTGATAAATTCTCATATGTAGTATGGCAGAGAAAAGACTAGAATTTGTCAGTCTTCAATTTAATTTCTACAGATTCCTTTTGTTATTTGTGTGTGTGTTTATTTATTTACTGGGGGGAGTTTACAGGGATGAAACCCAGGGGTGCTTTACCATGAGCTACATCCTCAACCCTTTTTATTTTTTATTTGAGACAGTCTCACTAAATTGTTTCTTTTTCTTTTATTTTTTGGTGGTGCTGGGGACTGAACCCAGAGCCTTGTGCATGTGAGGCAAGAGTTCTACCAACTGAGCTGTCTCCCCAGCCCCTCACTAAATTGTTGAGACTGGTGTTGTGATCTTCCTGCCTCAGCCTCCAGAATCACTGGGATTACAAGCATGTATCACTGCCCCGACTGTGGATGAGTTTTGGAAGAAATTGCTTTCTTGAGCAGTTTTTGATACTAATCATAGGCAAACATAGCCAGCTGTCCTGACAGTTATAAAATAAACAATGGGCAGGAAAGGCAAAACCCATCAGTGGCAAAGGAAAGAGCACCTCAGTCTTAAAAGCGTCCTATCTTTAAGGTGATGTACACCTACCTAGAATACTGTGTAATATACATTGTAGTATTTTTTTTTTTTTTTAAATATTTATTTATTTTTTTTTTAGTTCTCGGCGGACACAACATCTTTGTTTGTATGTGGTGCTGAGGATCGAACCCGGGCCGCACACATGACAGGCGAGCGCGCTACCACTTGAGCCACAGCCCCAGCCCTACATTGTAGTATTTGATTAATCACATCCATTTCAAAGTTTGAAAACTTCTTGTAGGAGAAACATCAGGGTCTGCCTCATTTACTTGAAAGGGAGATTTTAAGTGGAAAGTGTGCTGCAAAATCAGTTACAGTCAATAAATATAGCTCTGTAGATAGTCCAGAAACAACCATAGAAAACAGTCAAAAGTTTCTAAGACTAAAAAAAGATTATATGTTAGTTATATAATAGTAAGTAGATTTAGTGAGAATAGCCGTACTTAGTAACCATTATCAGATTCAAGACTGTAGTTTTGGTAGGTTAAAGATTTAGACATTCTGGGGCTGGAGCTGTAGCTCAGCTGCAGAGCACTTGCCTGGCACGTGTGAAGCACTGAGTTAGATTTTTAGCACCACATAAAGATAAATAAAATAGCACTGGGGTTGTGGCTCAGAGGTAGAGTGCTCACCTAGATGTGTGAGGCACTGGGTTCGATCCTCAGCACCACATAAAGTAAAATAAAGACATTGTGTCACACCTATAACTAAAAAATAAATATTAAAAAATAAAATAAAGATATGCTGTCTATCTACAACTACAAAAATAAAAAGATTTAGACATTCTGTTATGTTTGACATCTTTCATATCTTTTTCTTAAAATTTTTGAAATAGAATAATATATTCTCATGTCGTCACACTTAGAAAAATGACTTAAATATGTATATGGCTTATGTTTTTGTTTTTAAGGGATAAGGTATTGGGCAGGGGTTATATAGCTCAGTGGAAGAGCACATGCCTAACATGCTCAAGGTTTTGGGTTCAATCCTTAGTACCACAAGGGGTTAAAAAAATACAGGATTTTGATGTTGTCCAGGTGCCTCAAACTCCTGGGCTCAAGTGATATTCCGGTCTCAGCCTCCCAAACAGCTACAACTACAGCCATGTATCACCATACTGAACTGTTTATCTTTTTATTTGCAATTTT
Organism: Marmota marmota marmota; assembly: GCF_001458135.2. Classification (NCBI taxonomy): domain Eukaryota; kingdom Metazoa; phylum Chordata; class Mammalia; order Rodentia; family Sciuridae; genus Marmota; species Marmota marmota. Next base: position 14,138,785 of record NW_026000019.1, read on the forward strand.
TATCTTCTTAATTTTTAATATACTGTAAATGTTTTATATTATAATATTTATATTTGGTGCTGAGGATCAAACCTCAGGGGCACTCAACCCACTGAGTCACATCCCCAGCTCTATTTTAAATATTTTATTTAGAGACAGGGTCTCACTAAGTTGCTTTTTGTCTCACTAAATTGCTGTTGTCTGGTTTCCTAATATTTATAGTATGTAATGTTATATACCGAATATCCATGTTTTAAATTTCATTTCCTTGCCTTTTTGTGTGTGGGTGTGTGTTGAGGATCAAACTTAGTACTCTACTGATAGATGTGACAGATAAGCAGATGGTAAAGCAGCCCTTCCTTGCCTTTACAAGGTGAAAGTTGCTTAAACACTTGCAAAATAATCAGTATTCTGATGACTACATATTATAACAATCATAATTAGTTTAATGTGATTGCCTGTTACGGGATTGGGATGTTGAGTGGCAATTTTAGAATTGCAGAGTTCTTTTTCTTGTGGAAGAATTATCTGAGTTCTGTAGTAATTGGACAAGACTATGTAAGCCTTACCCTTTGAGGTCAGTACATCTAAGTTGCACATTTTAAACTGGCGACTCATTAAATTATTTTCTTCCTTCAACTGTAACTATTGTTAGTGTCATTGTATGTCCTAATTTATAATTTACACTCATCAGTGCTGCTTTTTAATTTTATTTTCTGACATTAAAGGTTGTATAATCTGGGTATATCTTAGAATTAATGACTTAATGGGTGATGGATTATTTGTTCCCACAAGAAAACTTTGTTTTAGATGGTTTTCCTTTTTGTAAAGTCCAGAATCTTAATCATTTTACCTTAAATTTTCATTCTTTCTTTCATTTTACTTAGGAGAGCATTTACATAAACGATAGTCAAGGAAATCATAAACATACTAAAAATGTCTTGGATTTTTAGGGCACAAAATCTTAAGTACAGCAAAAGTGTATTGTAAAAACAAGGGTGTGTGGGGGGCCCTGGGCTTGTGGCTCAGCAGTAGAGAGCTCGCCTAGCGCGTGCAAGGCTCTAGGTTCGATCCTCATAAAAATAAATAAAATGAAGGTGTTGTGTCCAATTACAACTAAAAAATAAATATTAAAAAAACACAATGGTGTGAAAATCCAAATTTAGATTTATCCAGATAATTTTTTAAAAATTAACATGTTAGAGTGTGGGGTTAAGAATACCTCTGATCACTTTTTCCTGGAATAGGTCAACTCTTCATGCAAGTGCTATTTATCTACAGAAGAACAATTTTTATGAGATTTACCCTTTGAAAAAACATTTTTAAATGTATATAACAGAATTTTTTCTTTTGCCCTTTTTAAAGTACACATTTTAGTGGCGCTGATTACATTCACAATGTTGTACAACCCATTGTTATCTGTTTCCAGAACTTTTTCACCAACCCACATAGAAACTCCATCATCAGCAAGCAATGATTCTCCATTCCTCCCTCCTTGCAGTTCCTGGTAACCTCTCATCTACTTTCTGCCTTTATGAATTGCCTATTTTAGTTATTTTGTATAAGGGGACTCATACAGTATTTATCTTTTTGTGTCTAAATTATTTCACTTGTCATAATGTTTTCAAGGTTCATCCATGTACTGCATTTATCAGAACTTTTTTGGGGGGCGGGGGTGGGGTGGGGTAGGAAATTACCAGGGATTGAACTCAGGGGCACTAGACCACTGGGCCACATGCCCAGCCCGATTTGTATTTTATTTAGACACAGGGTCTCACTGAGTTGCTTCGTGCTAGCTTTGAACTTGAGATCCTCCTGCCTTTGCCTCCTGAGCCACTGGGATTATAGACGTGTGTCACCGTGCCTGGCTTTATCAAAACTTTATTCCTTGATATGGCTGAATAATATTCTACTATATGTGCATGACTCTACACTTTATGTATCTATTCTTCAGTTGATAGACACTTGAGTTCTCACCTTTTGGCTATTGTGAAACATGCCTTAGTTAACACTAGCACTTACAAATATCTATTTGAGGCCCTCTTTTTTTTTTATACTAGGGATTTAACCAAGTGCTGCTTTGCCACTGAGTTATGTCCCCAGCCCTTTTTATTTTTTATTTTGAGGCAGAGTCTTGCTAAGTTTCTGAGGCTAACCTGGAACTTGCTATTCTCCTGCCTCGGCCTTCTGAGCTGCTGTATGGTTAAAAGTGTTATGTATGGAGCTGCTGAATTTGGCAAGTTGGATCTGATAGACAATAAAGACACTCTTTTTATACAAGATAGCGTTTACTTTAGTAATATGGAAGAGCAAAAGCAAAAGTGATCTGCAAGAGAAAAAGAGAAGAAAATATATCACCAGATGAGGGAACCATCAACACCTGAAATTATGAGCTGGGAGTTTCAGGTTAGCTTTTCAAGGTTCTTACTAGGAAGTCATGAACAGAGTGTCCTTTCTACCGCAGTCTGGCTGCAGCAAAATAACGGGGGTGGGGGGGGTGGTGACGAGCAACTTGTGAAGATTGATACAGCAGGAGTGGGAGCCGTTTATTGTAGGACAGTAGGGGTATATATACATAAATGAATACACAGCTTGTTCTTAATTAACATAAACTAGGTACAGCAGTCAACCAATAAGGAATCATCATCTTAATGATTACACACAGCTTAACTTAATTGACATAATCTAGACACAGTAGTCAGCCATTAAGGAATCTCTATCATCTTAATGGCTCGCTGGCCATTAACTTCTCAAACCACTCCCTCTGGCAAAGTGCCAGGCGCCATCTTGGCTTGTTTATGGACCCTAACACCTTTCCACAAGTGAGACTCCAAAGTTTTATTCCCAGCGGGGTCCCTTAAATACAAGTTAGAATAAAGCAAACTCCTTTCTATAATCTGTGTGACCTAATGATCCCCTCAAGGACATTTCATTCTCCCAAGGACTGGCAAGATCCCCAAAGGAAGGGAGTCATGGCCTTGAGATAAGTCAATATTTGTGAATTCTCCTGAGTGAGCCAAACCCACCAAGAAGTCAGCATTCTTTTTTAAGTAGGGTTTGTTTTGATATACTTATGCAAACATGGAGTATGTCTTATTCTAATTTGGATGAAGTTAGCATTCTTCAGATTTTCCATCTGTGTGCAAAGGTCTTAGTAGGCACATGGAAGAACTTTAATTAATTTTCCTTAGCCCTTTAGTTGCTTGGATAACAGGCATGTACTGCTGTACCTGGATGTTTGAGGTTTTTTGGGGGGAGGGGTGTTTATTTATATATATATATATATGTATATATAGTGGTATATATAGTGGAATTGCTGGATCATGTGGCATTTCTGCTAAGCTTTTGAGGAATAGCCAAATTGTTTTCACAGTGGTTTCACCATTTTAATCCTACGAGCAAGGTACAGGGATTCATTCTGAGGTGATAATTCTACCCACAAATTCTTGTAGTAGCTATATGACCTTGAATGAGTCTTTTTTTGTTACCTCATCTTAAAAAATGGAGCTTGATGCCACTGTAGCACAAAAGCAGCCCTAGATCTTAAGTAAACAAAAAGTATGGCTTTGTTCCAATAAAACTTCATTTTCTTTTTATTTCCCTTTTTTTTTGGCGGGGGGGGGGGGGGTGGGGGGGTGGTACCAGGGATTGAACTCAGGGGCACTCAACCACTGAGCCACATCCCCAGCCCTATTTGGTATTTTATTTAGAGACAGGGTCTCACTGAGTTGCTTAGCGCCTTGCTTTTGCTGAGGCTGGCTTTGAAGTCGCCATCCTCCTGCCTCAGCCTCCCGAGCTGCTGGGATTACAGGTGTGCATTACCAGGCCTGGCTTAAAACTTTATTTTCAAGATCTGTAATTGAACCAGATTTGTCTCCCATGTGGTAGTTTGTGAATTCCTACTCTATATCATAAGATTACAGATAAAACTAAATTTTAGTTAATACAATTTTATTTCAGCACCAGTTATTGTTTCATAGTATCTGCTGGATATATGACATATATTGTTCTATTTTCATTTATTACAATTGAATTAATCTTTCCATTATTTATATTTTCCATTATTTATATTTATATATTTATATTAAATTTATATATATTTTAAAATATTATATTTTATAAATATATTTATATATTTATAATTTATGGCATCATAGATTAATGATCTATATATTATAGATCATTAATCTATGATGCAATAGATTAAGCATACTCTAATTGTTTTGCATTCCAGTATTATAAATAAATTTATTTATTTATTTGGTACCAGGGATTGAACCTAAGGACACTTAGCCACTGAGCCACATCCCCAGCTGTTTTTTTGTTTTATTTTGAGACGAGATCTTCCTCAGTTGCTTAGGGACTTGCTAAGTTGTTGAGGCAGGCTTTGAACTTGCCATCCTCCTCCTGCCTTAACCCTTCAAGATGCTGGGATTGCAGGCGTGTACCACCATGCCCAGTATAAATTTAATTTTAAGATGTCACTTTGGTAAGGATATCATATATATACCATAATTAAATGTATTAAAATTTCCAGATTTTGTTTTCTCTTTTTAAATCAATGTTATTTCCCCCATAGAGTTATTAGGATTATTTTTGCATTGTTATTTAAAATTAATAATTAAAAATGACATAGTATGGCTGGAAATGTATCTTAGTGATAAAGTGCAGGCCTGTTGTGCTTGAGCCCTGGGTTCAATCTCTAGCACCATTAAAAATAATAATATTTAAAAACTTATTTATAAATATTGTAAATATTGACACTTTATTGGTATCATAATTGAATTTCAGTGCTAGAATATTCTATAAGAATTTGGATAAATATATTTTGAACTTCTTCAAAGAAGAGTTCTAATTCTATGTATAAATATTTTTCAATGTATTGTTGCTTTTTTTGGTAAGGGTATTAACCCAAGGGTGCTTAATCACTGAGCTGTATCCCCAGCCCTTTTTTTATTTTTAATCTTTTTTAATAGTTTTAGATGGACAGCATGCCTTCATTTTATTTGTTTATTTTTATGTGGTGCTGAGGATTGAACCCGGGCCTCACATGTGCTAGGCAAGTGCTCTGCCACTGAGAAACAGCCACAGCCCTCTCCAGCCCTTTTTAAATATTTTATTTAGAGAAAAGGTCTTGCTGAGTTGCTTAGAGCTTCACTAGGTTGCTGAGGCTGGCTTTGAAGCGATCCTCCTGCCTTAGCCTCCTGAGCGGCTGGGATTATAGGCATGCGCCACTGCCCCACTACTATTGTTGCATTCTTGTGACTGTTAGAGGGAGAAATTTTAATTAAGCTATTATCAACATTACACAGCCAATTGGAAGGACTGGCAGTAGTTGATAAAATCAAAAATTAAATATTTTTTTAGTTTAGATGGACACAATGCCATTTATTTATATGTTTGTTTGTTTGCTTGTTTATTTATGGTGCTGAGGATTGAACCCAGTGCCTCACATGTACTAGGCAAGCACTCTACCACTGAGCCCATGAGGGAATTAATTCTTAGAAAAGTTTGCTGCTATTTGGTCAGCCAACCAAAAATGGTTATTGAGTCTTTAGGTATAAGTAGGAACAAATAATACAACTTTGCTCAAAACTGAGAAGACAGAGTTGGGATCACAGCATTGCTGTTCAATGGCAGCAACAATCTTTCCCCAATGTAGAATGCGTAGACTGCTTCTCTGTTGGGAAATGGGACTCTAATAAGAACAAGCCTTCTTTAAAAACAAATAAACAACCTCAAAGTGACTTCTGAATCTATACATGAATCATACCTTTTGCTCTTAAGATCACATAACTAATGCTTTAAATAGCTATTATGCTGCCATCTACATTGATATTAAAGATATAAGTAAAATGGATTTATGTACTTTTAAATACTGAAATATACGAAGCACTCACTGTATTCCAAAAATTGTTTCTTAAATTTAATATGCTTAAGGATGTATTTCAGCAAATACTTTAGGACTAGCAAAATCAAAAGCAAGTAAAGTGACCTTCTAAAATGTCTGTTACTCAGACCTCTGAATTTTTATATATCTTGTAAAGGGTAATTGTTTACTTAGAATCTAATATGTGTGGAAAAAGTGCCACAAATAATGATTCACAAAAAGTTGAAGTTGAAGATAATTTTATATAAGTTCACTGTGGTTCTGAATAGTACAAATGTAAACAAAAAAATTAAAAATTCAACTTTAACTTTTTGAAAACCACCCTTTGGTGATCTGAATGAATGTTTTCTTCAAACTCTGTGAAAGGTGTATATAACTACTCTAAATTTTTTTATATACTAATATGTAAAAATATGTTCCTGTGAGGGATTAATAATTTAATACTGACTAGAAAAGAATGTTTTCCATTAAGAAGTATAATGACGTCTTTTTTTAAATGGAGCTTGAATTGTATAATCTATAAATTCTATCTCTAAATTTTATAACAATTTATAACATCGGAATTGCCACAGTTTTCATATTTGATGTGATTTTTATCTCCCTACGTGTATTTATTTTAAAGAGCAGGTTAATTATAGAGTAGAGATAACTTTTGTATACTTAGGAATACAAGTATATATGAGTCTTCAAATACTCTTTAACTTTTTTTTGTTATATAGTTATCAAAGACTTTTCGGGTAGATTTATAATGAAATGTATTATTAATTTGTACTCTGGCTATAAAAATTATAAGCCGATCAGAGAGAGTTACTTTTAAAAATCTTTCGTCAAAAGGGTCTTGCTATATACACTATCCATATGAGTGATTATATAGAATAGCATATGCTTGACTTTTATAAGAAAACAGGTTGTTATTTTAAGAATGTAGCATTGCATAGTTATCTCTTAATGAAATCTTGAGACAAATGGAATTCCAGAATAACTGCAAATTTTAAATCTGAAAGAGTTTTTCTTACAACAACAACAACAACAACAAAAAGAAAATTTGAAATAGAAGTGTATTCAGTTAGTATATAAAGGTTTGAGTCAGTACAAGCTTTAGAACAATTGTTAACTTTAAATGGAATTTTTATGTGTTGTAGATTTCATGTAGTCCATTTTATGTAATCATATCCCTGCAGATATAGTACAAGTATATTTGCACAGCACCTCAAATTCATAGCACAATGTATTATACATAAAATGAGTAGGGAAACCAGAGCCCTGATCCACATTACAGGCATTCTATTAGAAGGCATAAAACCCCCTTATACCTTGATGTTCAAAGTTATATTCTGACCAAAAAGTCCTCTTTAAAATGGCTTTATAATCTGTTAATACATAGGCTTCAATTTTGCAGGGAAATTATCACTTTTTATACATAAGTATTTTTCCATATTTTTTATTGGTGCATTGTAGTTATACACAATGGTAGGATTTGTTATTACATATCTGTACATGCATACAGTATAACAATATAATTTGGCCAATATCATTTCCTAGTCTTTCCCATTTCTTTCCTTTTCTACCTCTCCCTGGTTGCTTTCTCTATTCTGCTGATCTCTCTTCAATTTTCATGCGGACCCCCTCCTTTCTTTTCCTTTTTCCTAACTTCCACATAAGGGCTTAATATCATCATTCCTTTTTACCTATATGCATGAAGGATACATATATCTTTCATATGCTATTCTATATAATATGCATGAGAGAAAACATGCAACCCCTTGACCTTCTGAGTTTGGCTTATTTCATTTAACATCAGTTAAGTTCCATCCATTTTCCATCTTTAATTTCATTTTTTTTAAATGGTGGAATAAAACTCCATTTTGTTGGGCTGGGGATACAGCTCAGTTGGTAGAGTGCTTGTCTTGCATGTACAAGGCCCTAGGTTCAATCCCCAGCACCACAAACAAACAGAACAGTCTATTTTGTTTGCCCATTCATCTATTGTTGGACACGTAGGCTGGTTCCGTAGCTTAGCTATTGTAAATTGTGCTGCTACATACCTGGGTATGTCTATCGTGAAAATATACTGCCTTTAATTCTTTAGGATAAATACTGAAAGAGTGGTATAGCTGGGTCATGTGGTGGTTCCATTTCTTGTCTTTTAAGGAACCTCCACACTGATTTACATATCATTTACAATCTCACCAGTGGTATAAAAATGGTCCGTTTTCTCCACATCTTCTCCAGCATTTGTTATTGTTTGTGTTTTTGATGGCTGCCATTCTGACTGGATTGAGATGAAATCTCAGTGTAGTTTTGATTTCCATTTCCCTAATTGCTAATTATTTTGTGTAAGGTCAGGCAGCAGCGACCAAAAGGAGGCAGACTGGAATTTTTATTGGGCTTAGGGCAGGAAGGGAGGGCTTAGGACAGGAAAAGGGGTTTTTAGAGTCCCTTGTCCTACTGGAGTTGGTGGGGGACGGGGGGAGCTGGCTAGGATCTAGGATTGGCCCGGAGACCCCTCTGATTGACATTTTGAATATTGGGATTTTTTTTTTCATTTATTTGTTTGTATTTCTCTTTGGAAAAATGTCTGTTTAATTTGTTTGCTCATTTATTGAGTTTTTTGATGTTAAGCTTTTGAGTTCTTTATATATTCTGGATAGTAATCCTCTGTCAGAAGAGTAGCTAGCAAAGATTTTTCTAACATTCTATAGGTTATCTCTTCACATTCTTGTTTCCTTATACTTAAATATTTTGAAAGTTGATTTTAGCACCTGTGGCTTTCCAGATAGCCTGCGAGACCAGATTTACCAAAGAGGTAGCAGTTTTAGCCACTCATCCTCCAATAGAATCAATTGCCATTAATTAATTGCTGTTCAATTTCAGGTTCCTTAATCTACGTTTACTGGGTTCTAAGTGGATAAGGTAGGAAATAGAACAAGATAACTTCCCAAAGACCAACAGTCTCCCTGAAGGTGACTTTAATTGAAAGGGTATGGTATGTCATGACTATTCTTGGAACTTGACTTGGTTGTTTCTGAGCCTCTGGCAGAAAGTAGAAGGGTTGGGTTGGATTTCAGAGCATCTTTGAAATAATTGGGATGCTTGTAGTAACAGCCTGAATTGCAGCCAAGGCTCAGTGCTCTGACAGTGCTTTTTTTTTTTTTTTTTTTTTAAATCTCAAAGTATTTTCAATCCTTACTTGTAAGAAATAGGAACCTGTTCCTCATTCATCTAGTTCTTTTCCTAGGCCAGGATGATAAGGTTTATTTTTCCCTTGATTCAGTCAGTCCTAGGTTTTGTACATCAAAAGCATGATTTTACTTAAAAAAAATGTTCAATGCTTACCTTTTTCCTAAGCTAAGAAAATGTAATGGCTTTAAACTCTAAAACTTGTTAATAAAAGCCTTGTTATTTTTGCTTTCTTGAATAGCACTTGAATATGCCAGATATTTGTCTTCATCTCCCAAAGTGAGATACTCTAAACAGAATGTTAAGAAGTCTTTCATGCATATAGTTAAAAAGGAATGGTGATTGATATTGATCAAGTCCTTATAACTCCTTCTGACCATAGAGATTATGGAAAAAAATTTGTTTAATACGTGATCTTCATTGTTAATTTGCATCATTCATTCTCATTTATTAGACATGCCTGATAATAGTAAAACTTTGTAGGAAATCTGTCTGCCAGGAGACTAAAATTAAGAGCTAGATGTTTATTCCTTAAGGATAGCCAATTAAGGATAGCCAATTAAGGAAAGGAGTTCCCCTCTCCTGCCCTTCTTTTTTAAATAGCTAATTTATTTCCTTTAGGTAGCCTCAGACTTGTCTAGTATTTTGATTAAGCCTGCAGCTTTTATTGTGAAATATTTTGGGAGTAGAAGTATGGTCTTTACCAGTTCCAAGGGACTGGTGGTAGCCTTTCTGGGGCAGTGCAGGGAACAGAAGGGGTATAGTGAATCAAGGATCTAGCTCAACATCTGTCAGCTGGTATAACATTTTGTCCCTTTTTATTTTCTTTCTTTGTCTTTAGCATTCTACTGCTTCTGTGGCCATGTATAAACATACATCTACCTTACCCATTGTTAAGAACAAAACAACCCACAAAATACAAACAGAAAACCCCTTCCTCTCAGGAGCTCAGGGGGCTGAGGCAGGAGGATTGGAGTTCAGAGTCAGCTTCAGCAACTTAGTTAGGCCCTGAGCAACTCATTGAGACCCTGTCTCTAAATAAAATATTTTTTTAAAAAGGGCTAGGGATGTGGCTCAGTGGTTAAGCACCCCTGGGTTCAATCCCTGGTACCAAAACAAAGGAAACAAACAGACAAACAAAAACCCCTACCTCATATCTTTATTCTGCTTTTGAAATAAATCATGCTTTAAGAAATTTCACAGAGAGGGGCTGGGGCTGTATCTCAGAGTAAATGCATTTGTCTAACATGTGTGCAGCTCTGGGTTTGATTCCCCAGCACCACCAAAAAGGAAAAAAGAAAGAGAAAAGAAAGGAAAGGAAAGAAGTTTCACAGGGAGTAAGAAAGGTGAAAGGTATTAAGAGGAGGTCAGAGTGAGCCCTTATATTTCTCCAAATTCTCCTTTTTATTTAGAACCAATAGGAAAATAATAAAAATAATAAAACCAATAGGGCTTAAAATAGATGTCAGAGCTTTTAAAACTATACTGTGCACTGAATTTGAAGTAATAATTTATTCATATATATATATATGTATATATCAAAGTATTTCAGACTCATTCTTAGTTGTACGTATAGGAACAGGGGAGATCATTGAGGAATATCAAAAACTATACGCACATTTGAAGGTGGGGTAAATTTCTTAGTCCTTGATCCCAAGGTGAGGAAAAGAATTCTGTATCCATGCTTTCAACCAATTGATAATGAAAAATATTCAAAAAAATTTTTGTGTATGTTGAATATGTAAGACATTTTTCCCTTGTCCTTATTCTATAAGCATTAGCATTTACATGGTATTAGGTATTATAAGTAATCTAGAGGTGATTGAAAGTATGTGGGAAGACATATATAGGTTATATGCAAATACTATGCATTTTTATATAAAGACACTTGTACATCCTTTATTTTGGTATCCTATGTGGGATAGGGTGTCCTGAAACCAATACCCCTCATGAATACTAAGGGAAGACTGTGCTATATTCCCAGGACATGAGGGTAGGAAAAGGAAAGCCAGAGGACAACAAAGGACTTTAAGTGAGGGTGCGGGGGTGTTATATAGCTGCTTGTAAGGCATATATATATGGCAGTTCCCTGGACTACTAGTCTTTTGAGATGCTCAATGAAAATGTAATTTTTTTTCTTGCAAGTAGCCTTATCATTCTTCAGAATGGTTTTATTTTTTTATTTTTGGAGAGGATAGGTAGCATTGTAATTTACTCTTTATTTTATATTTATGTTTTGTTTTTGTATAGTCATATATCCATTCAGTGTCAAATGTCATTTTTTAGATTTATTTGAATTAATGCCCAGATAAAAGCTATATATAACAATGATAAATTTAATAATTAATACAGTATTTAATATATTAATATGATATCTAATGAAAGTGATATTAAGTCTCTCTTGATCTCTAGGTTCTCTGCCTTCACTCTTTGTATTCTGTTTTTGGGCAAAGTAAAAGGGTTGTGTTTCTAAAAATGCCTTTCTAACTTTAAATTTTGTTGATACATTACTCTAAATGTATGAGCTATTTTCTGGAACCTGTTTTCAAAACAATTCTTGGTGGTTTCAGAAGAATACATATGAAAGTTTTTTTTTTTTAAACAAAAACTTTTCTTAATAATTTATGATGTTTAATAGCTTGAGAGTGTCTAGATGGGTTTACTCTATTCATATTTTACAATGTAAAAGATCCCATGGCTGGCTGGGCACAATTCAGGAGCCACTTATCAAAAGAAACGAACTTTATTTTTAGAACACACACACCACACCACACAGCTCCTCAGGAAAAACCCTCACAGCCCAACTGCCACCACAGGCTTCCCACAAGCCTCTCAACCTCCCCCACTCCTCCTGCTCTTGAGGCAGATTGGCTGGGTTGCGTGGGCGGAGCCAAAAAAGTCCCCCAATGAGCAGCTCCGTGGTCTGAAAGGGTGGGGGAAACAGCCCAGTGAGCATCACCGCAGAGGAGCCAATCAGTTGGCAGCTAGAAGTTTGCTGGGGCCACTGTGAGCCAATCATCAGCTCGCAGCTGGAAGTTTGCTGGGGCCACTTCAGCTGTGGCTCTCAACAGGTTTACTCTATTCATATTTTATAATGTAAAAGATCCCATAATATTTTGGATTGACATTTGTCAGTTTAGTATCTTCAGGAGAGATTTGTTGCTTCTAGGCCATATGTACTTCTAAGAAGAACAGACTAATCTAGGCTTTGTTGCATCACATAAGAAATATCAGCAATGTCTCCCTACTTGTTAATGCATAAAATTCTTTCTTTTTTGGGGGAAATTTTTTTTAATAGACTGGGTAACTTATTCATATGTCATATTTTTGTGGTGGGTAAGATTCAGATTTATATGTTGGAACAAGTTTCTTAGACTGTCTTTAAGCTCTAGAGCATAGCTGAATTCAAGATCTTGCCCTTAGAGTAAACACCCTCAACCTTTGAGCCCCTGTGTAGTTGAAATAAATTGGATCCATTCTCTTTTGCCTATTACCACTCTTCCTTCAATCAAAGATAAAGTCACTTCAGTCCTTTGGGTAGAAAAAGACTGACTTGGGACAATGGGTATACATTTATGCATAAAGTGTAAAAAGAAAATTATAGCATTTGTTAACTTTTAATTCTGGTCTTTGCTCTTTTGAGACTGCTGATAATCTATTAGTTATGATTTTTAAAATGAGTTAATTTGATTTTTACTTTGTCCTGAATTATTTGGGGCTTTAGCTCTGTACTTGGTTTTAGTGAGGACAAATTAAATTTGTGGTATATTTGGGATTTTCCTTAGCTTTCCCCCACTTTTCTTGAGGAAATATTGTAGCACTCAGTAAAGAACCCCCCCTTTTTTTAGAGAGAGAGAGAGAGAGTTTTTTAATATTTATTTTTCAGTGTTCAGTGGACACAACATCTTTATTATATTTGTATGTGGTGCTGAGGATCGAACCCAGCGCCCTGCGCATGCCAGGCGAGCGCGTTACTGCTTGAGCGACATACCCAGCCTGGAACCCCCTTTTTTTATTTTTATTTTTTATTAAAAATTTTTTTTCCAGTTGTAGATGGACACAGTACCTTTATTTTATTTATTTATCTTTATGTGATGCTGAGGATTGAACCCAGTGCTTCACACATGCTAGGCAAGTGCTCTACTACTCAGCTCCAGCCCTGGAACCCCCTTTTTTTGTGTGTGTGCAGAATGGTTTATTCTTGTTTGTGTACAAGAAATTATTTCTATTTTGTGGATTTTATCCTGTGATTTTCATTTCTAAGTCTTAACTTCCTAATAATTACTTAGGTAGGAAGATGATGTGACTGTAAAGAAATATTATGAGTTGGATAGAATTAAAATGATGTGCTTAAATAACTCAGTAAGAACTACTTAAAATTATTTCCTATATTTGATTTTCCCCACTTAAAATTTTCATAATGTAGGGCTGGGGATATAACTCAGTTGGTAGAGCACTTGCCTCACATGCACTTGCACAAGACCCTGGGTTCAATCCCCAGCACCACCCAAAAAAAAAAAAAAAAAGTCTTAAGTTCCATTGGTTTTGACTTCTGATGCTTCTCCAAGTGATGTTGTGCCAGGTGTTTTTGTCAAGGATGGGTTAAACACCCCCACTTTTTTTTTTTTTTTTTTTTTTTGTACAAAAGGATTTATTGTTGTTTGTGTACAAATGATTTATTTCATTCTTTTTATCTTAGTATTTTCATTGTAAGTTTCAATTTTCTGTAAAAATTAAGGCAAGGAAAAAATTCTAACTCTAAAGGTTAAAAGCAAGGAACAGTTTCACATTGTTGCCCAGGCTGCTTTGAACTCATGATCCTTCTGCCTCAGCCTCCTGAGTAGCTAGAATTATAGGCATTTGCTACTGTGCCTGAGTTCTCTTAATTCTGTTGAACATAACAGAATATTTCTGTTTAAAGATATGAATAGTTTTTAGATAGTTCACCTCTGTGGATATTGTGGAGAAATATCTCTAAGTCTATAGGGTCTGAAAGTCAGCAAGTGTATTAACCAATTCTGTGGATTGACTTGAATACTGTATATTATTTTGGTTCATAGAGTAGATTTCTACCATTGCTTATCAAATATTTTCGTCTCTATTAATATTACTAAGTGAGCTGGGTGCAGTGGTGCACGTCTGCAATCCTACCAGCTTGGGAGGCTGAAGCAGGAGGATTGAGTTCAAAGCCAGCCTCAGCAATTTAGTGAGGTGCTAAGTAACTCAGTGAGACCCTGTCTCTAAATAAAATACAAAATAGGTCTGGGGATGTGGCTCAGTGATCAAGTGCCCCCTGAGTTCAATCCTCAGAACCCCCCCAAAAAAGGACTGGAAATGTAGTTTAGTGGCAAAGCACCCCTGGGTTCAATCCCCAGTACCCCTCCCCCTAATAAAATCTGTGCTTACTTTTCCTATTTTTGCTTCACTAGTACTTCACTTCATGCATACACATCACTGACACAAAAACAATTAGAAATTAGAATTACATTCTAGAAACAAAATAATAATTTTTTGTTTCTAGAATGTAATATATGATATACTGTTTTGTTGTTATTCTTTATCTGGAATGCCTTCTTCATCACTTTACCTATGCTTTAGATGGTTAATATTAAAACAACTTGCTAATGTGGTACATATACACTATGGAATATTACTCAGCCATAAAGAAGAATGAAATTATGGCATTTGCCAGTAAATGGATGAAACCTGAGACTATCATGCTAAGTGAAAAAAGCCAGTCCCAAAAAATCAAAGGCTGAATGTACTCTCTGATCTGTGGATGCTGACTTACAATAGGCGGGGAGTGGGGAGAGGGTCACTGGATTGGATAGGGAGAAGTGGCGGGAGAGAGTTAGGAATGGGAAAGACAGTAGAATGAATCGGACATAACTTTCCTATGTTTGTATGTGAATACATGACCAGTGCAACTCCACATCTTGAACATCCACAAAAATGAGAAGGTATACTCCATGATGTGTGATATGTCAAAATATATTCTACTGTTATGTATAACTAAAATGACAAAAAATTAAAAATAAATAAATATATAATGGGAAAAATAACTTGCTAGTGTATTAAACTGGATGTGATAACATGGAGTCATAGATCTCATCTTTTCATCTTACTGATATATTCCTGATTCTTATTGTGTTTTGTACAAAGTTCAACAGATATTTTAATAATTAATTGACGGATTGTGGATCGTTTTACATTTTAGAATTTCCTGTGTATTGAGTTGCTTTGTTTCTTTATGTGTACACAGATACCTTCATATGCATTCCATGCACAGAAGCTATAGTAGTGTGCTTGTGTGTGTGTAAGCAGTTGTTGCATGCTTCCGTGGTCTCAGTGGAACAGCTGACTGCTTAGATTACAAAGGATGTATTATAGATCTTTAGGAATGATCTAGGTTTATTTGCTAGTCTCTTCTTAGGAATGTCAGCTCTGAGCTTGCATTGAAGTCATTGTACCAGGTGCTAGCTACACTGACTGGGAATTCCACGAAGGAAAGAGGATTGGCACATTCCTTTCATCCCTTAGATATTTCATTATCTTTTGCCTCGGCAACACAGGCAGTGATGTGTTTCTGTTAACCACAGACTGGTATTTAAGGAAGGACCTTAACCTCACCCAAACCTTTGTCACAATATGAACAGAAGTATTTATTTGTATCTAAAATAAATGTGGAAATTTATAATTCAGGTTAAGCTTCAAATTCTCATCTTTGAGTATTGCTAAAATTTAGTGTTCTGTGATAGTTAAGATATGATTTTTTTTTTAAAGAGAGAGAGAGAGAATTTTAATATTTATTTTTTAGCTCTTGGCGGACACAACATCTTTGTTTGTATGTGGTGCTGAGGATCGAACCCGGGCCGCACGCATGCCAGGCAAGCGCGCTACCACTTGAGCCACATCCCCAGCCCAAGATATGATTTTGTATTATTTTTCACAACTGGTATGAAAATGTAATTCAACATAGTCAACACTTTTTTGGTTTTTTTCTCTTTATTTTTAAAGTTATAATAAAATTGTATTTTTTTGTTTATCTGTGAATTTTAACGTGTTTAAATTCATGTTACCCCACGATCAGCAGAACAGTTCCATCATCCCAAAAGATTTCCTCATGTAGTGAATCCCTCTGTAGTCACATCTTTCCTCAGCCTTCACCCCTGGCAACCACCTGTCATCCATCACTATAGTTCTGTCTCTTTAAGAATGTCATATAAATGAAACCATACAGTTTACAACCTTTTGAGAATAGCTTCTTCATAATGCCTTTTACATTCATCCACATATGTATCATGAGTTTATTTCTTTTTATTGTTGAGTAGTATTCCCTTGTGGGGATGTAGCACATTTTGCATATCTTTTCATTTATTGAAAGACATGAATATTATTTAAGGTAATTTCAAATATAGCTGCAATAAACATTTGTGTATGGATTTTTGTGTCAAATTATATTTTCATTTCTCAAGTCTAAATACTCAGAAATGGGATTGCTAGGTCATACTGCAAATGTTTTACTTTATAAGAAACTACTTTCCAGAATGGCTGTACCATTTTTCATTCCCCCCAGTACTTGATATTGTATTTTTTTATATTAGCAGTTCTAATAGGATTTAGTAGTATCTCATTGTGGGTTTTTTTGTTTTGTTTTTGCTGTGCCAGGGATGGAACCCAGGGTCTCCTGCATTTTGTGATTTTAATTTGTGTTTCTGTAAAGGATACTAAGGTTGAACGCTTTTCATGTGCCTATTTGTTATTCATAGAATCTCTTTGGTGAAGTGTCTGTTCAGGTCATCAGCCTACTTTTTAAAGAGTTGTTTACTTAGTGCCTCAACCCATTTTTGTTTGGCCTTTGTGAACAACATCAGTAAATAATGTTTCTTATCACTTTTTTTACTGTCTTATTAAAAGACAATGTCTTAGAACTTCAGAGATGGAACAAAGGCCAAGTTTAATTGTTGGTTCTCTGTATCACCTTGTGATCTTAGATTAGTTACCTGAAGGATTATTATGAGAATTGAATAATTTTAATTAATGAAGTGCTTGACGCACAGCTGTACTAAAATTTTGTCCTTTCTCTCATTTCCCAGACTCAGTTCCTGGATTACTAGTCTTTTGAGATGCTGAGTGAAAAGAGTGTGAGAAAAGAAACCTGACACATGCTGCATGCTGTAGATGGCTTTTGGAGGATTACTATAAACATGGGTGTACTAGTGGTTTTAAAAATCAGACATTTCTTTGTTGTACGACTTGTATTCAGCATTTTCTTGTCAGTGGTTTAATAGTCTCGTGACATCTCTTTAATGTACTGTTATGGAACACACTTTGGCAAATATTGATTTACTTAGCACGTTGTTCCACATCGTATGGGATACAATAAATACTCATTGTTTATCAAATATAGAGATAGATGCATGATCTAATTTAGCTTTTAAGACTTGAAATAAGCATTTAGAATATATTAAGTATTATCTTGAGATGGGTTATGCATCTTACTGAGGTTTTCTTTTTTTTTTTTTTTTAATATTTTTTAGTTGTTGATGGACCTTAATTTTATTTATTTGTATGTGGTGCTGACAATCGAACCCAGTGCCTCATGCATGCTAAGCTAGCGCTCTACCACTGAGCCACAACCCCAGCCCCAGATTTTCTTTTTTCAACTGTTTTCTGTTTATGACTCCTTCTCCTATTTCTAAAACAAGTTCTAGGCAGTGGTTTGAAAGTTTGGTCCTCAGACTAGTAGCATCAATATCATTTCTGAGTGATATTAGAAATGCACATTCATGTTTTCTCTTTTTTGTTTTCTGTTCCCTTCCCTCCATTGTTCCTTTCTTTTCTCAGGACTAGGTTTTTGAACCCAAGGTTTTGAACCCTTGTACATGCTAGGCAAGTGCTCTACCACTAAGCTACGTTTCCAGTCCTTGAAAGATTGTTTTCCTAGCCAGGCATGGTGGCGCATGCCTATAATCCCAGCAGCTTGGGAGGCTGAGGCAGGAAGAGCAATGGCTAGGCGCTTAGCACTCAGTGAGATCCTGTCTCTAAATAAAACACAAAAATAGGGTTGGAGATGTGGCTCAGTGGTTGAGTGCCCCAAGTTCAATCCCCAGTATACCCCCACACNTTTAATCCTCAGTACCCCCCCCCCCAAAAGAGAGAAAGTCATACATGAAGGGAAGACTTTTTTGTTTTTAATCATCCTTTCTTTGAGGAAAAATTAAAAGGAAGCGTACTCTATTCCATTTTTGGTCTAAATAAGGTTGTTTGAAGAAGAAATGAAAATTGTCCAATCACTAGAGAAAGGGTTATATTTTTGGATGGATGCTAGGTTCTGGAATGACCTGTACAAATTTCTGAAAACTTTAATGCATCATTTTGCATCAACTCAGGAAAAAATTGTGATTATTTTGTTGGAAGTAAATCGTAGATATTCCCAGTTTCCTTTGATGGAACAGACTGGTAAGCATATGCATATCATTCTAATTAGTCTCTTTGGGTTGACTCTTAAAATGTTATCCTGTGTATGGATGGATGGATCACAATCAGCCCACTTTGGGAACTTGACCGTTATTCAGATTTCCATCACTGTGACAGAATACCTGAGATAAATTAACTTAAAGGAGGAAAGTTTTATTTTGGCACACAGTTTCAGAGTTATCAGTCCATGGTGAGTTGACTCCATTGCTTTTGCAGTAATGGAGAACATCATGGCAGGAAGCACATGATACAATAAAGCTGCTTACTCACATGATGGCCAGGAATCAGAGAGATGGAAAGGGACTCAGAGATGTGAATATTCCCTTCAAGGGCTTATCTCCAGTGACCTCTAATTTCTTTCCACTAGGCCTCACCAGCTGAAGGTTCCACTGCCTCCCGTAGTGCCATAAACTTGTAATCAAACCTTTAGTGCATAGGCCCTTGGGGGACATTAAAGATCCAAACTATAGCAAGAACTTTTTCCAGTTCTTTTTGTGCTATTTCTATTGCATTAGAGAGGTTTCCTGATATAGTGAAAAGCACCTGGGCCTTGAGTTCAGTAAGACCTGTGTTTTGAATCCTGATTTCACCAGTTAGCCCTGGACTTAAAAAAATGACTTGACATTTCTGAGCATTTGTAGATTGGTGATAATGCCTGTTCTTCAGAGCTCTAGATAGTGATATCATAAGTTTTAATATGTCAAAATTACTGGAGTGCCTGCTATGTGCAAACTACAGTGTTAACACAGAGGAAAACCAGTGATCTTATTGTGGAATGCAAGCAGCTGTTTAAAGAAACTTATCTGCAGATGGCTAGATGAGTTCTTCCTGAATGCAAATACCTTGATATTTTCTCAGAATTAGTACACTTTCAAAAAGAGGGCAACTATCATGTACAACTACGGTGCACCAATTTTAAAAAATTGTGGGGGTGGGAGGGTAAATGAAAATGTAATAAATAATCAAAAGGGAATACTATTAGGGAGATGATTAAGAGATTCTTTGGGACAAAACACTTGAATTCCTGAGTCCCACCCTAGATCATTCATTTATCCAAGATTCTCTTTCAAGAATGACATCTGCACATGGAACTAAGCAAGCCAGGGTAACACAATTACACATTTTTTTTTTTTAACCTTCCTTGTTGGATGAAAAGACTGTACTTTTAAAGAAGCAGGACAGAAAAAAGTGTGGCACAATCATTGTCTCTGAATATAACAAATCATAACAAGTTTTCCATTTGCTTGAAAGTAGAGTCAAAAAATTAATTCTTGTGAGAAGAATGAAGAGCTGGGTGAAGAGAGGAAAAATTCAGCTTCTCTTTCACAGAGACCAGTACATAATTAAGCATTCTGTAGAAGTAAAATTATAAATTCTATTAGTTTAAGTTTCTGAAATATTCCAACTTTAAAATTTTACTTGATTTGGAGAGCTATTCATACTTTCTGATAGTTAGTATTTTGGTCACACAATGGAATGTGTGGGTGTATTTAGAAATCGATCACAATGTCTTATTTTAAATTTTGTTCATCGTTTATAAATTGAAGAATGGTTAAACCAATTATATTTTCCTAAAAACTCCTTGGCCACTGGTAGAATTTGCTTTGAATTTCGTTTTTAAAACTATCACTGAAAAAAAATTAAAAAAAATAAAACTATCATTGTTTGTAGATCTATGTATAGGAATATATAACAAAACCTTGAAATAAATAAATAAATTAGCATGGAGTCCACATAAATTAAATTTCTTCTATTGCCAAGTGTTCCCCCCCAGCCTGCCCCCAGTACTGAAGATCAAACGTAGGGCCTTGCACATACTTTACCACTACATCTTTATCCCTCAAATCTTAAATTATAGGAATTGGTATTTTAATTTTAGCCTGAAGGCTAAAAATTGCTGAGTATGCCTTAGAGAAGTCTTTAAGAACAGGATATGGAAAAGACTGGATTAAAATGTATGAAAAATGTTATCAGTAATTATTTCTGGATAATGGAATTCCCTTAGTCCATTTGCTATGATGAATACCCGAGAATGCATAATTTCTAAAGAATAGGGATTTATTTAGCTGATGGTTCTGGAGGGCTGGGAAGTCTAAGAGCTTAGTGCTGGAATCTGCTTAGCATCTGGTGAAGGCCATATTGCTAGGTCATGGACAGCATCCATGTGCGATAGGGCTAGTGGACCAGAGAAAGCTCACTTTTATAATGAAATCACTCCTGAGATAACCCATTAATCCACAGATGGATTAATCTATTAACAGGGCAGAGCCCTTACAACTCAAGGACTTCCCTAAGGTTCCACCTCTTAAGCATCATTTACATATTAATTTGAAGATTAAGTTTCTAATGCATGAAATTTGGGGACACAGTCAAACCATAGTATAGGGATCCTAATTGCTTTCAGTTGCCTTCATTGCTTTGTGTTCAGAATTCTAGAAAATAGGCACACACTTCTATAAGTAAGGAAAAATGATGTCAACCAATATTTATTAAATACATATGCTAGGAAAATGAATATGAATAAGACGTATAATCTCTGCCACTGAGTGGGATTGGGTAGGAACTGGCAGAAATCGGAGTGGGGACAGACATATAAGTAATAGTACTTTATATTTTTCTGTATTTTGCAATATTTTGTTCTCCTTCAATAACAATAATACAAATCCATGTGATTGTGATGCAGGATAGAATTATGAAGTTAATTATTAGAATTATGAATTATCTTAAGCATGGGAGAAAACACTTTGAGAACAGGGAACAGAATATGCAAAATATAAATCATATGCTTCAAATGATGAATTTACTAGGTAACTGGAAGGAAAGAAGACTTAGGAAAAGAGAATTAGCAGTTACAAAGATGAACATATTGAAATCTTGAGTAAACTGCTGTAGAGCCATACATTGAATTCTCTGTATTTGTGGGTTCTACATCCTCAAAATCAACCAATTGTGGATCAAATTACTCAGGGAAGAAATTGTGTCTATACTGAGCATGTACAGACTTTTTTTTTTTTTGCTGTTATTTATATAATACATTATAAATACACCTATTTACGTAGTATGTACATTGTTTCAGGCATTATAAGGAATCAAAAGATGATTTGAAGTGTACTAGAAGATGTGTTTAGTTTAAATTCTATATCATTTTATATAAGAGACTCGAACATTCACAGATTTTGATATCTTCAGGAGTTCTGAGAACCATCCCTCATGGTTACTGAGGGACTACTGTATAGCATAAGGTCTGAGAAAGGGAATGATGATAAATGAGATTGGAAAGGTAAGGAAGGGCCAGACCATGGAGCATCTTTTGTATACTAAGGATACTAAGGATTGTTGTATACTGAGGATTCTGTTTATTATACACCCATCAAAGGTTTTATAGAAATGTAACTTGAGATTTGCCTTTTCAAAATGCAAATTTAGAGACAATTTGGCTATTAGATTGGAGCAGAGTGAGATGGAAGTCAGGGAGGTCAGAGAGAGCTAAGAAATAAGACAGAATTAGGAGCGAAATGAGTTTGGTTGCTTTTTAGGATGTCTTAAGTGTATTTATCCAAAGGCCGTAAGAGTCAAGTGATCTATTACTCAGGAGAGTGTTTCAGATCAGTAGGATTTATTTGGGAGTTGTGGTAGGCCAATATCTTAAAAGATAGCCATGTCCTAATTCCCAGAACCTGTAAATGTTAACTCCTGTGGCCAAAGGGAGAGGGAGAGTGGGGAGAAAGGGGTGTTGTGTGTGTGTGTGTGTGTGTGTGTGTGTGTGTGGCTTTTAGAGGTATGATGAGGAGCTTATCCTGGATTATTGAGTTGGGCCCTAAATGCCATGGCTGTGTAAGGGACAGAAAGGAGAAGACAATGTGAAGATAAAGCAGAGAGAAAGGAGAAGACAATGTGAAGATAAAGCAGAGAGATCTGAAGGTGCTGCTTTCGATGATTGAGTGATGTGGCCACAAGCCACTGAAAGCTGGAGGAAGTCAGCAATGGATTCTCCCAGAGAGCCTCCAAAGGAGCTGTGGCCATGTTGACCCTTTGATTTTTGTCCCAGTGTGCCAGTTTCAGTCTTCTGGCTTCCTGAATTATTAAAGAAAGCATTTTCTTTAATTGGTTGGCTTAAGCCATCTATTTTATGGTTATAGCAGATAAGGAAACTAATACAGCAGCCAGTTGTCTAGTTTATAATGACAAAGAGTGGGTACAGATGACTTCACCTGTGGAGAATGCACAGCATGAGAAGAAAAGAAGAGGCGATGTTTTTGTAATCTGGTACCACTCAGACATGTTGTTTTGAATTAGTATTTCAGAAACTGAATATAAAACCTTATAATTATTGCCAGGTTTTTAATTGATAAAAAGTTTTTGATGGAATGCTAATAATTTCCTTTATCTTTTGTATAGATGTTGAACTATGTTAACTTCCAAATTTGCATCTTAGTGATTTCTAGTCTTGCTTTTGTCACTCTTACTTGGATATCTTCTGGATGTTACTTTATATTCATCTTGCTCCAAACTAGAGATTTAATATTTGTTACCATAACCTCTTTCCAAGTAATTATCCAATGTGTTTCAAAAGATTTCTTGAATTTGTGTATTATTCTGTTCTGTGGTCAGGTCCTCCTCACCTCAGTTCAATTTGCTGTCATAGACTTTTGAGTTATCTCTTAACTCCAGGTGGTGTGCCTGGAGTCTTCTAGACCAGAGCATAATCAATGTGTTACTCCTTCTCACAAATCTAGAATGGCTTTCATTTGACTTTGAATTCTTACTACAGTCTACATTTTGTGGAAAGATAAATTTATGGAAGGAAGGAGTAAGGTTTGCTTGCCTGTTCCCTTGATGCGCTCTCTGGGTAACTGAGTTTATAGACGTATCACCAGTGAAGAAGGATTTCTGTTCTACCATTAGGTGAAAAAGCAGGAGGATGAGAAGAGGTTTCCTCTTTGTTGTATCTTAATTGTTTTTAACTAAAAAAATAATCTGTATGTCAGAGGCATATTTTGGGGCAACATTCTGGTTTTCTTTACTTTACTAATGAATTTTAAATAACTTACTGTTGTTTCCTATACAACTTTCTCTTCACCCTAGTGAAGTGAGTATTCATACATAGCTGAAGGGTATTATGATGTACATTTTTTGAGGGCTTTATCATGAGCTTTGAAAATACCCTTAACCTGAAAATTTGTCCTAATGAAGTAATATTAGAAAAAAAATTAGGATGTACAAATGTATGTTAGTTGATAATAGTCCAGAGTTGGAAATGATGGTATTCATCTGAAAGATGAAATATAAATTTTCAAAGATTTATTAGAATATGAGAAAATTCTTACAATGTAGTTTTTAAAAGAAATAAGTGCTTTACTTATTTATTAATACCTCAGTAGGAGGTGACTTTCGGTCATTCCGTCATCCCTTTTTAGTCTCTGGTAACTTTCTCATCCGTCCTTGCTTGATGTTGTTAGTCTCCTTTTCTGACTCCTTGTCTTTTTGTGTGAGCTTTCTAAGTGTAGTTTTTCAGTGCTTATTCCTAAACTCTGCACTTTAATTTTTTAATTTTTAAAATTAACATCCAATAAAATGGACCTTTTGCGGTATACAGTTTGATAAATTTCAGTCCATGTATAGATTTGTGTAATTGTCACTGCACTTAGGATACTGAGTAGTTCCATTACCCCATTAAAAAATAATAATCATAAAAACACTTTGAGGATCACACCTTTCCTAACCCTTGGCAACCACAATGGTTTTATCTTTTGGAAAATGTAGCCTTTTGTTACTGGCTTCTTTGGGAAACTCAGCATAATGCTTTTGAGATTGATCCAAGTTGTGCGTATCAGTACTTCAGATATCTTTTTTATTTTTCCTTTTTATTACTGTATATTTTCTGTTATGTATTTGTTCCACAATATGTTCATCCAATTTGTCTGTAGATGGACATTTAGGTTGTTTTCAGTAAGTATGAATAGAGCTGCTGTAAACTTTGTGTGCAGATTTTTGTTTGAACATAATTTTCATTTCTCCAGGACAAATACTACTCATGAATGGATTGTTGGATCATATGGTAAGTATATGGTGTACTTTCTGAGAAATTGCCAAATTATTTTCCAAGGTAGTGGTACCATTTTGCATTTCGCCTATCAATGTATGAAGGTTTTGTCTAACCATCCTAGGTTAGCATTTGGTATTATAATATTTTTGTTAGTCACTGTAATAGATATGTAGTAGTATCTTTTTGTGGCTTTAATTTGCATTCTTAAGTGTCTGTGATGTTGAACATTTTATTTATCATTCCTATATCCTCTTGGCTGAAGGAAGGAGTAAGGTTTGCTTGCCTGTTCCCTTGGTGCTTTCTCTGGGTAAC
This sequence comes from Marmota marmota marmota, assembly GCF_001458135.2. Classification (NCBI taxonomy): domain Eukaryota; kingdom Metazoa; phylum Chordata; class Mammalia; order Rodentia; family Sciuridae; genus Marmota; species Marmota marmota. The sequence goes on from NW_026000019.1 coordinate 14,163,672, forward strand.
TGAGTTTATAGTTGATTTTTAACCCATTTTAAAATTGAGTTATTTCCATATTTTTAAGTTTGAGGTTTCTTTACATGTTCTGAATGTGTGTCCTTAGATATATAATTTGCAAATATTTTTTATAAGGTTATAGCTTTTCTTTTTATTCTCTTAACAAAGTCTTAGAATATATACCTTTCTAAAAACAGCTTTGTTGAGTTATAGTTTACATTCCATAAAATCCATCTGTCTTAAAATGTGTACAATTCAATAATTTTAAGTAAATGTACAGAATTGTGCAACCCTTACCACAGTCCTGTTTTAGAGCATCTCTTATCACCCAGTGGATCTCTTGTACTAGTTGGTCTGTGTTCCTGTCTCTAGTCCCAGGTAACAATAATGTGCTTTCTGGACATTTCATATGAATGGAGTTCTGAAATATGTAGGCTTTTAAAATTGTTCTATGGAGATTTAGTACACATCATAAAATTTACCCATTTATACTATTAGAATTCAGTGGTTTTTATTAGTACATTAACAGAATTTTTCAACCCATCAGCACAATCTAATTTTTTTTTTAAGATCTTAGAAAAATTTTTTTCATCCCCTGAAAGAAACCTTGAAACTCTTAACAGTTATTCTGTGTTCCTCTCCTCACCTCTGCTCTAGGCTATCGTTATCTACTTTCTCTATGAATTTACCTATTCTAGATGTTTCACCTGAACGGAATCACAATACTCTGATTTCTCTTCAGATTGTATCTTTCACCTTTCACTAAATGGAACCACGTAGTATGTATTAGTTTTTGACTGACTTCTTTCATTTGGCATAAGGTTTTCAAGGCATGTCTATTTCGGCATGTATGAGTACTTCATTCCTATTTATTCCTGAATAGTTTTATATGTCCATTCATCAGTTGGTGAACACATGGGTTATTTCCACTTTGGGTCATTATGAATAATGCTGTGAGTCATAGTGTGCAAATTTTTGTGTGGATATATTTTCATCTTTAAAATTATTTTTGGTTATGCTAATGGCTATGATTTATTAAAGTGGAAGGAAATGCAGCAGAACCATCAAAAGGAAAAAGCACATGGAAAAATTCCAGAGCAAATCAGGCACCTCATCCTTTAATTTTTCTACTACCTGTATGATTATATTTTTCTTTCTTTCTTTATTTTTTTAGTTATAGTTGGACATAATACCTTTATTTTATTCATTCCCCCTTTTTTTTTTAATGTGGTGTTGAGGATCGAACCCAGGGTCTCGCATATGTGAGGCGAGCGCTGTACAGTTGAGCCATAACCCCAGCCCTATATTTTTCTTTTTGACAGCCTTTCATTGGATTGTTACACATTCATTTTGACAATCTGTTATAAATGTGATTAGATCATTTATATGTGGTATAATATAATCCAAATTATTTTGGAATTTGGGTCCATAATATTTTAAAATATTTTTTTCTTAGTTGTAGATGGACACAATACCTTCAATTAATTTATGTTTATGTAGTGCTGAGGATTGAACCCAGTGACTCACATGTGCTAGGAAAGTGCTTTACCACTGAGCTACAACCCCAGCCTCCAGGTCTATCATTTCTTGTTTGTTCTTTTCTGTCTTGAATTATTTGAACATTGTTATTTAGTGTTCCATTTTATTTATTTTATGTATGTTTGTATCTCTCGTTTGATTGTCCAGGGGTCCATATAGGGATTTCAATATATATGTTGAACTTTTTACATACTGCTTAGACTCAGTGTTTACCACTTCAAGTGAAGTATGGAAACCTTATCATCATATAGTTTTCTTTATTTTTTCATCTTTGTTATAATTGTTACATGTTATATCTATTATATGTACATAAATTGAAGGGCCCATACAGATGGTACTACATACTTTATGTTTCTAGTCATCAAACATATTTTAAACAACCCAAGAGAATAGTGTATTTTGTTTGCCCAAATGTTGATCAGTTTTTGTAGTTGTTTATTCTTTTTTTAATATTTATTTTTTAGTTATAGGTGGGTACAATATCTTCATTTTATTTTTATGTAGTGCTGAGGATCGAACCCAGTGCCTCACACATAGTAGGCCAGTGCTCTACCTCTGAGCCACACCTCCTGCCCCTAGTTATTTATTCTTCGTGTTCCAAAATTTCCTTCTAGTATTCTTTCCCATTTTATCAGAAAAACCTTTGACAATTCCTTTAGAGCAAATCTTCTGGCAACAAGTTTTTGCTTTCAACTGAAAATGTGTTTATCTTATCTTCATTTTGGAAGGATAGTGTCTGTGGATATAGAATTTTGGGTTATGACAGAGTTTTTGTTTGTTTGTTTCAGTGCTGGGAGTTGAACCTAGGGCTTCAAGTAAATGCTGTAACATTAAGCTACCTCCCCAGTCTTTGTTTTTCTTAGCACTTAAGATTATGTGTTCTGCTTTCTAGGCTCCATAGTTTCAAATGAGAAATCTTAAGTGACTTGAATCATCATTCTATAAATCTGATTCTACACTTTTGTCTGACTGTTGTCTCCCTAAGTGATCTCATCCAGGTCCATAATTTTAAATACCATATAATGCTGATGACTGCAGCCCAGGATTATCTCTGACCTCCAGATTTATATATCACAGATCTTAGTTATCTCTCTCAAACTTACTTGTCCATGGAACTTGAGATATACTACTATTCTGAGTGAGTAACATGGCCATCTACCATGTACTTAAGCCTGAAACTTAGTAGCCAACAAACCACCCAACCACCCCCATGTATGTTGTATCTACATTATCTGCAAGTCCTGTGGATTTCCATCTGCAAGCCGTATCTTTTATGTTCTTCAACTTTTATGTCTCTGCTGTTACCATCCTGTTCCAAGCCAACATGATCCTTTTCTGCATATTTTTCTGTTTCTAATTTTTTAAAGATGGAAGTCAAACCATCTGATCTCCTTGCTTAAAACCATTCACTGGATTTCCTTTATACTTGGAATAGAAGCCTAAACCCTTAAGTATTTGATCTGGTCAACTCCTGACATCCATAGTAGTACTCTTTTCATTTTCTTTACATACCAGGTTCTTTCCTCTCTTAGGGTTTTGCATGTGCTTCATTCTCCCTGCCCTCCCTCCCCATCCATTCTTTGCTTGGATGCTTCTTTTGCTTCCAGCTTTAGTTTGTCACTTTATTTAAATAGTATAATTTCCTGCCTTAACCTGTTATTAATGAGATTTGCAAAAAATAACAATGCTCTTCTTATCTTTTAATTCTCTTCTGAAAGTTATTTTTTGATTTTTAAAAAATATTTATTTTTTAGTTGTAGTTGGACACAATGTCTTTATTTTATTTCTTTTTATGTGATGCCGAGGATCAAACCCAGGGCCTCACACGTGCTAGGTGAGTGCTCTACCACTGAGCCACAATCCCAGCCCTGAAAGTCATTTTTTTATACCTTTATTTATTTATTTATTTTTATGTGGTGCTGAGGATTGAACCCAGTGCTTCACACATGCAAGGCAGGCTTTCTACCACTGAGCTACAACCCTAGCCCTGAAAGTTATTTATTAAACAAAATGTTTTATGTTAAATAATGGGTTTACTGTTGTTTTAGAATTAATAAATATGGTTAAAATTTCTCAGCTTTAATTTTAGCTATGGTAATGTGTAATGTAATATGTAATGACAAATTTTTTAACCCACATAAACCAGAGATCTTTGGAGATCTGTTGCATATTTTTAATTTTAGTTTTTATTATGGTAAGATATTCATAACACAATTTACAATTTAACTACTTTTAGGTATACATAAATAAATTTACAATGTTGTACAACAATATTTGCAGAAGTAGGTTTTGAGAATGAGAAGAAAATTCCAGATGTTTCATATTAATGGAATTATATAATATTTGCCTTTTGTGTCTCTAATTTCACTTAGTTTGTTTTTAAAATCCATCTGTGTTGTATCACACATCAAAAGTCCATTCCTTATTAGAGTTGAATAATATTCCATTAAATGTATAGGATACATTTTGTTTATTCGTTTATCTCTTCTTTACTCTTAGTTACAATACAAGAGCAATTTAAATGTATTGATAACGTAAATAGCAAATAATTAAGTAGTAAATCATGTGGTTTAGAATCTACATATTTCACCATAGATTTTTTTTATAATCCAGAGGAGAAAGTCAACCTGGTATTTGAAATCCTGAGTCATTATTTGAGGTTACCATTAGTCATTTAATTCTTGTTTTCTCCATGATATGGACAGTATTGGCTTTATCAAGATTAATTTCATTGAAAGCGTAAGTTAGTTTATTTGTTGTTGTTGTTTGGTGCTAAGGAATGAACCCAGGGATGAGCCACGTCCAGACAAGGTCTCACTAAGTTGCTGAGAGGCTACCTTGAACTTGTGATCCTCCTGTCTCAGTCTCCAGAGTAGCTGGGATTACAGGCATGTGCCATCACACCTGGCAAGCTTTGTTGTTTTTTTTTTTTTTTAAACTGTTAACAATTACCTACATATAATAATATTAAATTATAATTTATGTTTTACTTTATTGCTACTTCAGTCTGGCTGTCTATAATTTTACCTTATTATTTTTTATTGATCTAGAATAGTGCTGATGTATATAGTAAGTGCTTGATAGATATTAAATCAGTGAGTGTTCTCAGCTACACAGTTATAAACACCCTTGTAGTATTTTTGTAGATCATATCATTAAAGTCATCCCTTATTTATAGATTTTACTAGTTTTTTGTAAGACACTCTTATTTTCAAGTTCTTAAATTTTATTTAACTTTCTTCCTCTATTATTAACAAAGATTAGGCTTTGTTTTTGAAAGTTTTAACACTGAAAATTTTTCAATATAATCATGCTATTCTTTAACCTGTAGTAAGCTATAGAGCCAAAAATGTTAGTGGAGGCAGTTATTTCCTGGCTTTGGGCTATGAATCAGATAGTAACTATTTCTTTGGTTTTGAAATTGTGGTTTCTTGAGCTAACTTGAGTGATGTAAAAGATGAGTCTTGTTAGGCGTTTCCTCTTTTAAAAATGTATTTAGTGTTTTATTATAAACAGATTTTCTCCAAGGAAACATTTCTCTGCAGTCTTACCTCATCACCCTTAGAAATGAAAACCTTCCTATATGAACTGATAACTTAGTTTATTACGAAGCTGTATGTTACTCACATGTGTGATGAAAATAGCCTTGTGTTTTTATTTTATACACACACACACATTTCTGCATTTAATATTCCCAGAACTTTCAGAAGTAACTCGATTCTGACTTAGTCTTGTGCTGATTACAAGACATTTTCCTTTAGGCTACCCTCCACCCATTTTGGGAGTTGTGAGTGTTTATCCTCTTATTGGTTAACTCTGGCCACTGAGTACATGAGTAAATGTCACATGCATGTGGTGTTGCCTGTCAGAGTGGAATTCTAAGACTTCCTCTTTACATAGAGCAGTTTAACTTTGTGCTTCTGACCAGCGGCATGGTCTTGGGGACAGTTCTGCTTCCACCTAATAGTTATGGCAGAGATCAGAACACATCACTTTGCTGCCTGTGCAGTGAGGCCTCAGGATCTGCTGTACGCAACTTGACAGGTATGGGTCAGAGTTGGTAGTTGGAGAAAGGGTGGATAACCACAAGAGTCAAGTGTGGAGATATTAAAAAATTAATCTTACCTGCTATTGTTATCATCCGCATGTTTTGTCAGTAAAGGTTTATGTTGCTTTTTTTCTTAGTATTTCATAGTGTAATGTTTATTGAATATTTATTGAGTAGTTAGCAAATGAAAGAATATATAAATGATATTTTATGATACAAAGATGTATATATGTCTTGATGTGAAGAACTTAAGCTGTGTTAAAAACTGTTGAATACTTTATCCAACTTAGTTTTTAAAAGAGATTAAAATTCTTAGCTTGTAGAGAATACAGTCAGGTGAAATAGAATTCTGTGAAGAGAAAGGTTTTTAAAATACTTGAAACTACCTAAACTGAAAAATTTGTATTTTAATTTTTCCAGTTACTACCTGACAAATTTCTAATAAAATTGATAAAGAGTTATTGAATAACTAATTGTTGGAAGTGTTTTTATAAAATTAAGCATTAAGTTTCAGATTACTGGGGCTGGAGTTGTAGCTCAGTGGTAGGAGTGCTTGCCTGGCACATGTGAGGCACTGGGTTTGATCCTCAGCATCACATAAAAATAAATAAAAATAAAACAAAGGTATAAAAAAGTTTCGGATTTCTCTGTGAGTTTATTATTCTAGGTTTTAACTTGTTTAATCATGGTAATTTATTTTGAACAAGCTATTATTGCTGTTTTGCTTTATTTTTGTTGTATATTGCACATTTATCAATAGAAAAAAGTTAATAGGGCTGGGGTTGAGGCTCAGTGGCAGAACACTTGCACTGGGTTCGATCCTCAGCACCACATAAAAACAAACAAAATAAAGATAGTGTGTCCATCTACAACTAAAATAAAATTTAAAAAAAAATTAACAAAGCCCAGTGCAGTGGCACATACCTATAGCCCAGTGACTTGGGAGGCTGAGACAAGAGGACTAGAAGTTTGAGGCCAGTCTGGGCAGTTTATTGAAACCCTGTCTCACAAAAGAAAAAAATAAAAGGGCTGGGGATGTAACTCAGTTCTAGAGAGCCTCTGGGTTCAGTCCCAACATCCTAGTACTGAAGGAAAAAACAAGGAGCGTAGGGGATGGAGAAAGAAAGAAGTAACAAAATTCCTTTTTTAAAATTGTCATAAAATAGTTCTGCCACTTGGTTCCTTTACATACATAAGTAAAATTCAGTTTTCTAATGTTTTGTCTTAAGTCCATCATCTACCTCTATAGCAGTAATTAACTAGAAGATTAGTTCAGTTGCTATCTAACTTAGTATATAGCAGTCACTTCACATTGTTCAAAAATGAAACTTCGCAGCCTACACATCTCCATTGAGGCTTGAGCAGTACATCTGAATCATCCAGACATGTCTATCTTAACTGATGAGGAAAGTGCCACAGACTAGGCCCACTGACTTTACTTGCTTTGCCCACAGGCTTTTGTTTCATTTTGGTTTTGCATTAACCCTTAGCTGATTCTTCTCCATTTCTTTCTTCTAACACTGTGATTCAATACATGTTCATTCTCGTCCCCAGAAAAATGTTGAATTTCTTTTCTTTAAAAAAGTTATCTTTTTGTTTGGTACCAGTAGGTAGGATGGGATTTCAGTGGGATATCCTGTGTAGACTGGTTTGCAGGAAATTGACCCTCAGTTCTATGAGAACAGAAGAGTGAGTGGGAAGAAAGAAGAAAAGAAGGAAGGAAGATCTTTTGACTCAGCCAGAAGGACCGTAAAATCAGAGATGGGAAGAGGGGGTGGTAGGAAATGAAAAGGTTTGTTTTCCAAATGGTGGTTCTTTTAGTATTTTTGCCTAAAAAAAAATTATTTTTTATCCTGTGTTTATTGATTTGTATATTTAAGAAATATGTAGTATTGTTTGACCTTTAGATATTTTAAAATTTATGTTACATTGTGTTGTGGGTCTTATCCTGTTTTCTCCTTTTGTCAGATAACTTCTTCTTTTGTTTTTTTTTTTTAGTACTAGTAATTAAACCCAGGAACACTCCACCTCTGAGCTACATCTTTAGTCTTTTTTCTTTTTAGGAGACAGGGTCTTGCTAAATTGCTGAATCTGGCCTTGGACTTGAAATCCTCCTGCCTCAGTTTCCTGATTATAGACATGTGCCCCTGCACCTGGCTAAATAACATGGTTTTAAAGAAGCTAACTTTGCCTTTAAAAATCTTCCCTTGGCCTTGGAGTTCCTTCCCCGACAGATGAGTCACATGTTATGAACATGTCCTTGCACATTGACAGTCATCAGTACAGAATTCTTACTCATCCATTTTAAATGCTTATTTAATTTAAAGTCTGAAACCTTGCCTGACTCCAGAGTTTTGTTTTATATTTTGTCCTCTTATAGCATCCTCTGAGTATGGCAGTCTACATGATTTATTCTTTTTTGAAACCTCTTATATACAGGCACTGTTTGGCATTCACTGTTCAGTGAACAAAACAGAAAATTCCTGTCCTCATGAAACTTGTATTCTAGTAGGGGAAGTTAGATGATATGCATAAATATAGTAATTAATAAGTAAATTATATGTTTGGTAGTAAGAGCTGTGGAGAAAAATATATCAAGAAAGGAAATGTGGAAGATCTGAAAGTGTTGTTAGGAATAGTTGCACTTTAAAATAGAGTAATCAGAAAATGCCATACTGGAAAGGGTAATATTTGAGTAAAATGTCATGGGGACAAGTGTTTAGGCAGAAGGAAAACCAGCACAAAGATCCTGAAGCAGGAGTGTGTCTGCCATGTTTAAATAATAGCAGGGAGGCCAGTGGTCAGAATGATATAAACTAAGGGGAGAGTAGTTAAGAGATGAACTGCACAAGACACAGAGTGAAGGACCTCATAGTCTCTTTAAGGGTTTTGGTTTTTACTCTAAAATGGGGAGCCATTGAAAGAGTTTTAAACAGTTTGGTTTATGCATTAAGAGATAACTGGTGTGTTGACAAACAATAGGAAGACAATATAGAAGCATGGAAATCAGTAGCTTCATGAAATAATCTAGGTGATAGATGATTATTGTAACAGGATGGTGGTAGTGGAGAAGGGTGAGTGAGAGATGGATAGACTGGATATTTCTGAAGGGAGTACCAATAGAAGTTCTGAGTGAATTGGATGTGGTATGTGTGAGCAAGAAAGAAGTCATGAATGATTACAACGTTTTTGGCCTTAGCACCTGAAAAGATGAAATTATCATCAGCTGAGATGGGAATTCTGTAGGAAAAACAGATTTGCGGTCGTGGTGGGGAGAATAGAGAGTGGTTTTGTATATTAAGTTGAACAGTGTTATTAGAGATTTCTAGTCTTATTCTGAAATCCAGCACAATATCTAGCATATAGTAAATGTTCACACAAGTTACTAGTTTTGTAAATCTTAAAACTTTTTTTGGGGGGGGTGAGGTGCAAGGGTTGGCCTAGGCAAGTGCTGTACTACTGAGCTACATCCCCAGCCCTAATCTTAAACTTTAATATGCTGGGTTTCACAAAGTTAGGTATAAATGTATAGCATTTGCTGTTTTTGTCCTAATAGGATTTAAGTTGGCTACAATGTCTGCTTAATACTACAGTATCTTTAACCTTGTCATTGATGATAGAAAAGTTCTCCAGGGGTGAGATTTTTATATAATTTCAAACAGGCAGCTTCTATCTAAAAAGAATGAAGTGTATTTGAAACTGTACTTTGATAATTATTAGACAATAATAATTACAAAACATTGTAATGTGTTATCACATTATTTCTGACAAAATCATTTATCAGTATGGATCTTGGGGTATTTAGTGTGGCCCTAATAAATTGATAAAAGTGAATATTTACTATGTTTTTTTTTTGGACAATGCTTTTGATTTTAATGAAGGACTGGCATTTGTGATCCAGTGGAACGTCTGCTAGAGCAAGTAATTTTTTCATTAAAATAAAAATATAGTACATGTGACCACTTCAAAGAATGTTTCTTATGATATGTTGTTGTTGTTGTTTATTTGGTAATCCTAAATTAGTTATCTTATATATAATTTAACTGTTTCATTCATTGTAACTTTGTTTAAACAGGGAGCAAGTATTTGCTTTAAATTGACTTTTTGGGACACCTGAACATACCTTTTAAGTCTATCATAATACTTTTTTTTTTTTTTTAAAGAGAGTGAGAGACAGGTAGAGAGAATTTTTTTTAATATTTATTCTTTAGTTTTCGGCGGACACAACATCTTTGTGGTGCTGAGGATCGAACCCAGGCCGCACGCAACCCAGGCGAGCGCGCTACCTCTTGAGCCACATCCCCAGCCCATATCATAATACTTTTAATACAAAACAAAATTGAACTCTAGAAATTCAGACATTTCTTTTCAGAGAAGAAATGAATGTGATGAAGTGAAACTATGCCACTCTTTAGATAATTACAGATCCGGCCTGCAGTAGGAATTTCTGTCAATATCATGTAGATAGTTATGAAACATTGTTTAGTGTGATTTTAAGATTAAAATTCATTTCTTTCCTGTCATATATTTTTGTGTAAGTTAGCAATTCATTCAGCTAATAGTTACTGAATACATATTATGAAAACTAGACAGGAAGAAGATTCAGTTCTTATCCTTAAGGAGTCTCCATTGTAAAGTGTGGGAAATAGACATAGATGGAGGTGATTGATGGGACAAATGTCAGGTTTTGAAAGCATAGAGAGGTGTGTGGTTTCCTAGGGAAAGTTATAGATTTCTAGGGGAGCTAACTAAGTGTGGTAAGATGAGAAGTCAGCTAGTCAGAAGAAAGTAGAATGAGAACCCATTCTAGGTGTACAGGACTCAACAAAGACCAAGAGGTGGGAAGTAGAGTGGCATATGTTAAATGTGAGGTGTGGAGTGGGGAGAGACAAAATTGGAGAAGTAGATCTCAACCATCTACTAATTGTGAAAGGTCTCAAAGGCCATGCATGATAAGGAGACTTCAGCTTGATGGTGAACTCTTGAAGTGGCTTAAGAAGAGTGATGTGGTCAAATTTTTGTCTTAACTAGATCACTTTGCCAGCTGTGTGGAGGATGGATTTGAGGGAGACAAGACTGGAGGCAACAGTCCAGGTGAGATGTTGGGGATCTGAAACGAGGTCTTGGAAGTAGAGATGGAAAGAAGAATGGATTTGAAACAAAATAAAACCACAGATTTAAAGGTTTTTCCCTTCAAATATGTTAAAAAATAATTTTAAATTAAAAGTCAGGAGAAACTTAATACAAAAATGTTGTTCTATGACAGACAATTGGATGGTTTGCAGACAGCCACTAAAATCAGTCCCAGAAATCTAGAAAATTTTGGAAGAACAATTATTTTTTGCATAGCCAATCTGGGCTTTGTGAGACAGGTGATCTTTCAGACAATATAGGTATCACCTGTCTATGTGTATGAATAAATTAGGAACTATAAAGCCTTGAGGAAGAAACCGGTCTTACTAGGCTTCAACCACTGCACATGTTAGAAACTCAATAAATATTCACTGATTAAATTATCAATATTTTTCAGATATATGCTCAGGAAAAGAAATTAGAGGGTTTCTTAAGTCATTAAAACCATGAACAGTTACAAACTGTTCTTACCTAAAAAGATTGCTTGAAATGTCAAGAATACTTTGTATTGAACCAAAACATGTTTCTTTCATTTTGCAGAAATTTGGGACTATTTTGCTGAAAGCATTATTTCTGTAATTTTTATACATAATGAAAGGTCTGGATTTATTCAATACTTCTATATTTCTGAAATATTTCTTTTTCCTATAGTTTGATTTCTTTGGAAAGAGTAATGGAAGAAGTGTAGTTTAGAATTTATAAAACATAACTATTCTTTATTTAAAGCCATCACCACAACAAAATATGCTGTGTGTTTTTTAAAGGTAGGAGCCTCTTCTTTCTGAGCTTTCTTTTTTACATTTTAAGAAAACTATGCCATATCTGATTTTGGTGCATGCATATAAATCAGAGCTAAACTCTCATTTTGTGGTCCTTTCTCTATCTTGTTACCATTTCAAGAAGTAATTCTATGTCTAATACTCAGAAGACACAGTGCCTAATTGCTCATCTTCATGACTCCATTAATTGTACAGTTCTGTCTCTCTTTGGAGTTGTCAGTATAGGCCAGCAAGTGAAATAATGTGTATGTACTGAATTCAAATGAATTTTCAGCTGTTGGAACTCATTGTGAATTCTTTTCCCTTTTTGTGTCTTTCAGAAGCTTTGCACCGCCCTTATGGTTGTGATGTTGAATCCCAGGCACTGAACGAAGCTATCAGGTGGAGTTCCAAGGAGAACTTGCTTGGAGCCACTGAGAGTGACCCTAATCTCTTTGTTGCACTTTATGATTTTGTAGCGAGTGGTGATAACACACTCAGCATCACTAAAGGTGAGGCTTCTATAGAACATCCAGTTTCTATTAGTGGTTAAGAAATAAAGGAGACTGTCTGGCTTCTGCCACTGACTATAATTAGTTTGCTGATTTGGGCCCAGATACTTTTGGTTTGTTCCTTTTTTTAGCTGTGTAAGAGTTCTGCCCTATAAAGTGTAACTCTATTTTTTAGGGTTTATTAAGGATAAAACCGAATTAAAGCACCTTAGGAATTCTCAGAAATCTGTACTGTATATGTTATGTACGTAATATATAAGTATACATATATGTATGTGCACATATATATTAAAATCTAAGTTTGTTCTTGCCTCTTGAATCTATAAAGGCTCCCACTGGGGAAAATGTATTTCAGGATAATTTTTAACTAAATAAAATTGGAACTTAAATGATTATTTGTCAAACAGATGCCTCTTCGTTACAAGTTTCAGAATGGAGAATTAAATGGGAGTGGTCATTCCAAGAAGGCAGCCTGTCCCCACTCAAGGAAGGTCACCCATCTGTAAGGAAGGCAGCCCTTCCCCATTTGAGGAATGCTACCCTTATATTTCTTGTCAGTATTTTCCAAGATAGCGCAGTCACCAAGGGAACATCGATATAGAAAGTCTCAGTTACCAGTTAGAGCAACCGCTAGTCTACTGCTTATGTAAAAATTTTAAAGACATTAATTCTTAACATCTAATCTCATTCATCAGAAGCAGAAATCCTTAAAACTGAGTTTCTCAAACTGAGGTATAGGTATGTCCCAGAGTGGGTATGATTGTATATTAGCACATTTCAGGAATTTTCAGAGGCACAGTAAATGTAAAAGTGCATTCTTTCCTGGCATCAACTTAAAAGATTTTGGGTAGTTTTAGGAGCAGGTTGGTGACAATATGGATATGTGTGTGGAGGTTGTATTTATGTGTTGAAGGAAAATATTACATAAAGTTTGGGGATAAAATAAAGGACGTCAAAGAAATATTCTGCTGTCCAATAGTCTCTTGGGCAACATTGCATTCTATTTTACCTTTTCCAGTACTTCAGTGGAGAAATTTGCAAAGCAGTGACTTAATACATTCTTTCCTTCGTATAATTTTCTTGTCAGTATTTTCCAAGATAGCGCAGTCACCAAGGGAACATCCATATAGAAAGTCTTCATTTCTCATTTACGAGTTAGAGAAGCTGCTAGTCTACTGCTTAAGGACTGGGATTCCCTTTATCTGTGGCCAAGAGTAGTTTCTCTTAAAATCCATGAAATGTCAGATTTTTCTTATCTTTCTTTCCCTTGTATTTTGGTATTGGGGATTAAACCCAGGGGTGCTCTGCCACTGAGCTACATCCCCAGTCCTTTTTATTTTTTATTTTGAGGCATGGTATTGCTAAGTTGCCCAGGCTGCCCTGCAATTTGGGATCCTCTGCTTCAGCCTCCCATGTAGATGGGATTACAGGTGTGTGCCTGGCTAGTTCCTTCTTCTTTGAAGGTGATACTTTGCTTACAGTAAAAAGAAGAATTCTGCTGAACTCAGTGCCTGCCTATAGCCCAGCTACTCAGTGACACTGAGATAAGATGATCATTTGAGCCCCAGACCTTGAGACAAGCCCAAGCAACAGGCAAGACTCTGTCTCAAGAAAGGAAAGAAAAGAAAGTTCTTTTTAGAATTTCTCTGCCAATAGGCCCAGTTTTTATGGTAGTCAAAATTTCTAGAGTTGAAAATTCTCCTAACTGCCAAAAAGAAAAAAAACAAACAAACCTGTCATGCTTGTATCCTAATTATGATGGTCTGTAATTACCAGTTCTATTTAAGGAAGGGGCAATATGAAAATACACAAAACTTGGTCTTCTAGTTCTGTGGACTAATATAGAAAAGCAGCAGGGCAACAAGTTTTCCTATAAGTACAGAAATATAGTTGGCTAGTATTCATCTGTGCACTCGTGCATGTCCACTGCCACAAAAGTCACACTTTTGTCTGTGTACATTGTATGTATATTATATACCCATGCGTGTGTATACATGTGCTTTTGTGTTTTTCTTCCCATATAGGTGTTTCAGGTAAGATAGTAGGGGCTACAAAGTTATGCTATGGTAAAAGTTTCTGGAGGTCACTGGAAAAAGATAGATGGCTACCAGAGTAATTATTTTGAATTTTTCTTCAATAGCCTTTGACTGGAAACTTCTGGGCCATGAGACTGATTTGGCATCCTTCTGATTTTTGACCCTCAGAAAGTAGGAGTGAACTCTGTATAGAAAGCCTTGCATCTGTTAGAGATAAGAGTCTAAGGCACTACAAGAATTCATTAGATTAACTTTTATGCATTACTAAATACCTGTACATAAATAGAGTTATATATTAGTAATACTTATACATTACCTAAATAATAATGGTATCTTTTTTACCGTCCCTGTTTTGCCAAAGACACTTCTAATCTATACCTGAAAATATAGGGACAAAATGTACATTAAAATCTTAAGTTTATAATGGTGTATTAAGAATTGTAATGCAAAAATTAAAAAAAATCTAAGTTTTTTGTTACAACTTTACTAGAGAAATCAAGAACATGGAAATAGGTGGCAAAGATTCACTAAGTGACTTAGAGTTTGGGTTCCATCTTCAAAGTCATCTTCCTTTTCCATACACTAATTTTAGAGGAAAAGATAGGGGATTCATTCTTTGTGGAGAGTAGGAGGGAAACCGTAGCTATATTGGGAAAGTATACCATCCTGGAAGTAGCTGTGCTTTGGGAGTCCTCTCTGCCTTCTCCTGCTCTCCTAGTTTTCTTAGAGAAAACATTGCTGAAAACTCTTTGTTCTTGTGTTTTTGTTTTTTTTTTTAATTTGTTTATATCCGTAGTTTTGTTGCCTTGGTGCCAAATGATATTTAGAAGCAACTTGGTATTTCACATCTTACCTCTAATTCTTTTTTTTTTTTTTTAAGAGAGAGTGGGAGAGAGAGAGAGAGAGAGAATTTTTTAATATTTATTTTTTAGTTCTCGGCGGACACAACATCTTTGTTTGTATGTGGTGCTGAGGATCGAACCCGGGCCGCAAGCACGCCGCAGGCGAGCACGCTACCGATTGAGCCACATCCCCAGCCCCTCTTACCTCTAATTCTTGATTATCATTATCATAGTAAGCTATTTTGAGGGAAAGTGAATTTTATTTTTCTTGCACTATCATTTTCTAGCCAGTTGAGTAACTGTTCTGTCTTTTTTGTTTCTTAGCACCATAGAGGTCCTTGGGAATATTTTTAAGGGGTTTTATAAACTTTTAAAATTTTGTAATAAATGCCAGAAAATAATTTCTGTTCTTATAGTTCAAGCTACAAATCAGAGATCAATCAGGACATGGCCAGCTTTTGTTATTTACAAAACATCTTGCCATCAAAGTTCTTATTTTCTTTTTAAGTGAGTTTCAAGTTTGACAATACACTGCATTGGTTTGAAATAAAGTCTTCTCTTTTCTTTTGTTCTGTGATTACTTCACGGTTAGGTGAAAAGCTACGAGTTCTTGGTTATAACCAGAATGGCGAGTGGAGTGAAGTTCGTTCTAAGAATGGACAGGGTTGGGTGCCAAGCAACTATATCACCCCAGTAAATAGCCTGGAAAAACATTCCTGGTACCATGGGCCTGTATCACGCAGTGCAGCCGAGTATCTACTCAGCAGTCTAATCAATGGCAGTTTCCTGGTGCGAGAAAGTGAGAGCAGCCCTGGGCAGCTGTCCATCTCGCTCAGGTATGAGGGGCGTGTGTATCACTACAGGATCAATACCACCACAGATGGCAAGGTAAGACTTGCCAGTAACCACTGCTACTTGTGGACTGGCTGCTCTGTACAAAGAGTACTCTCACTGACTAAAGTGGAATATAGTTTTTTTTTTGTCTCACATGAAATAAGATATTTGCTGAATTTGTGAGTTTTAAGATATTTGGCATGTTAGAGCTTGCTCTTTTCAAAACAATAAAGTATTATAAAGTAAAAAGAGGACTATATTAATAGTTTAAAGATGAGTTACATGCGAAGGTAAAGAATGAAGGGAACTGCTATCTAAGCTGTTCTAATCATCAACACAAAAATATACACCCAGTATATTGACAAAGAATTTATATTAACCCTGTTTCATGGAAAATAAAAATGATCTCTAGAAAGTTCATGGAGTATGAGTTAAGACTTTTGAGACTGGCGTTGATCATTAAATGTATGTTTGTATGTTGATATAAATAGATCATTTTAGTCATTTAGTAGTTTTTATGTTGGGAAGATCACAAATTAGAATGAACTTATTTATTTATTTGTATTTGGTGGGGGGGGGGTACTGGGAATTGAACCCAGAGGCTTTAACCATGAGCCACC
>NW_026000019.1:14180131-14219396 GCF_001458135.2 Marmota marmota marmota
CCCCCCCCCCCCCTTTTTTTTTTTTTTTTTTAAATCTTTTGAGTCCGGTCTCACTAAGTTACTTAGGGCCTTGCTAAGTTGCTAAGGCTGGCTTTGAACCAGGGACAGTTGCTGGGATTACAGGTCTGCACCGCCATGTCTGGCCAGAATGAATGTATTTAGAATGGAATTATTATATTTTATAAATTAGGAAGTCTGAGAGCTTGTGTCAGTTCTTCTGTTGAAAATTTAGATCAAACCCTTTTTTCCATTTTTTTCCCTGTGTGATATGCATAACAGGGAAAAAGCATGGGCTTTAGACCAAGCATTCCTGTTTGCCTGTAATTTCAGATACTTGGGAGACTGAGGTAGACACAAGTTCAAGGCCAGCCTTGTCAACTTAGTGAGACCTTGTCTCAAAATAAAAAATAAGGGGCTGAGGATGTGGCTCAAGCGGTAGCGCGCTCGCCTGGCATGCATGCAGCCTGGGTTCAATCCTCAGCACCACATACAAACAAAGATGTTGTATCTGCCGAAAATTAAAAAATAAATATTAAAAAATTCTTATTCTTTCTCTCTCTCTCTCTCTCTTTAAAAAAATTAAATAAAAATAAACAAAGGGCTGGGATTGTAGCTCAATGGTAGTGTTCCCTGAGAGGGAAAAATGTCCCACATTATAGGGTTGTTGTAAAGATTAAATAAAATAATTTATGTAAAATATAATAGCTGGTACAAAATAAGAAATAAATAAATTACTACTTCGCTTTCTCTTTTTGCCCCACCATACAGACGTAGTATGTTGTATCATGGCCCAAGCAAATAGAATCAGTTGTCTAACAACAGTAGAATGGATTAACAAATTGTGGTGCGTTCATAAAATGAAATGTTTTTTAACAACAAAAATGAACATAAAGTTCTATACCCAACACCATGTGGAAATCTATGGCTTACAGCTGCCTGCTTTTATAAGTAAAATTTTATTGAAATGCAGCCACATCCATTTATATATGTATTCATACATGTGTTCATCTGTAGCTACTTTATGTTACTAGGCAGAGCTGAATAGTTGTGTCAAGAGACCCTATGGCCAAAAGCCTAAAATATTTATTTTTTACCTCTTTACAGAAAAGTTCGCTGGCCCCTGCTACAAAAAGTCTCATACACATGAAGCTGATTGAAAGGGATTAGTGATTGCCTGGGGGTTGGGATGTGGGGAAAGTGGGAATAATTACTGATAGGCCTTGAACAGGGGGTGATTAAAAATATTCTGGGGTTGTGAAGGTTGGGCAGTTTTAAAATACACTAAAAACTACTGGATTATATACTTTAAGATGGTGAATTTTATGCTATCTTACAACATAAACGTTGAATGAAAGAAAGCAGACACCAGACATACTGTATATTCATTTGTATACTGTTCAGTCAAAGCTATCTAAGATGTTTGAAGTCAGCTAGTGGTTACCTTTGCAGGACTAAGTAGGTAGAGGGAGGATTCAGGAATGCTTATGATGTTAAAATTTTTGGTGTGGGTGATATTTTCATGAATGAGTTTATTTTATAAAAATCACCGATTCTCTATTTTTGATTTACTTGATTACATACAGAAAAGTGTAAGTTTCTTTTTAAAAAGTAAGCTCCCATGGTAGATAAAGCCAAAGGCTGCATTACTTTACATTTCTTATTGCTCATCACAAATAAACAACTGTTTTGTTAATAACCCTGAAACCCAAATGTAGCATGTGTGAGCTTTCTTGTGCACTCTCTCTCTCTCTCCCTTTCTCTTTTTTAAAACAGCTTAGGCATTCAAGAAAACACATTGTAGCCTGTATTCCCATTGGCTCAGGAGGTTGGGTCAGGCGGATCACAAGTTCAAGGCCAGCCTCAGAAGTTAGCAGGGTCCCTTAGGGGACCATTAGTAATTATTCCCACTTTCCCCCCATTTAGTGAGATTCTGTCTCAACATAAAAAATAAATGGCTGGGGATGTAGCTCAGTGGGGGCCTCGGGTTCAACCTCCAATACCAAACCAAACCAAACAAAACAAAAAACCGTTACATGTTGTAATTAAAAATGATTAAGATAATTAAATAAGAATCATAATGCCTTCCTCACCCCCCTCCAATCTAAATCAGTGGTTATCAATTTATGTTCTCTGTAAGATTTGGGGGTAATATTTCATTAACTTTGACAGGAGACCAACCCCTGCTTATCTACTTTAATCAGAACATCTCTCTTTTTACCCACCTTATATATTTGGATTCTATAACATTATTGTTTAGAAAGACCAGTGAGCTTGATGATCCAGAGAGACATGTTGGAAGTCTCTTTCAACTTTAAAAATAGGGGTTGATTTAAACATTAAACTGAAGTTCTGTTGTTGCCCCTGGCCATCAGCATTTAACGCAGTTTACCTCAATTAAGATGTAAGGGGGGTGCCTGGGATTATGGCTCAGTGGTAGAGTGCTTGCCTACCATGGTGAGGCACTTCACTGGCTTTGATCCTCGGCACCACATAAAAATGAATTTAAATAAAAGTGTTGTGTCCATCTATAACTAATATATATATCTTCCATCTTCATATCTTAAGGCTTTTTAAAAAATCCTAATGTCTTTCAAGTTGTTTATTTCTTCTTTTTCACCAGGTGTATGTGACTGCTGAGAGCCGCTTTAGCACTTTGGCAGAGCTTGTTCACCATCATTCCACAGTGGCTGATGGGCTGGTGACAACATTACACTACCCAGCACCCAAGTGTAATAAGCCAACAGTCTATGGTGTATCCCCCATCCATGACAAATGGGAAATGGAACGAACAGATATTACCATGAAGCACAAACTTGGGGGTGGTCAGTATGGAGAGGTTTATGTTGGTGTCTGGAAAAAATATAGCCTTACAGTTGCTGTGAAAACACTGAAGGTGGGTTGCTGAGAATTACAGTTTTCAGGCATCTTTTTGCCTGTGTGCTGAATCACTTGGCAGTACCAGTGTGCTCTTTTTTAACTTTGGAACACTTTCCACCCACTGGTGCCAAACACATCAGCAAATCGTGATGATTAACCCTAGTGCCATTGCTGATAACACAGGGCAGATTATTCACTGCAATGCAGTGAAATCCACATGTGGGAAAGGTTTGTTTCTGGAGAATGTTGATGTAGATCTTGGTGGGAGTTGAAAAGCAAATTATAAGTTACAAAAACAAAACAAGCTGTTTTGCTTCCTGTCAAAGACCCCTACTGGACAGAATTCTTCATGCATTGTCTATGAATCATGGGTCTTTCTTATTCTGTTCTATATCTCCCTGCCTCTTGCTCCTCCCATCTCCATGCAATTACGTAGTTTTTTCTTGTTCTTAAATTTGCAGAAATCTTTTTCCTGATACTACTCTCTCTTGTTTAAGCATCCCAGGATCAGATTACAGGGTCATCACTCATGTAATTTACTGATCTTATCCCAGAATCTCAGTGACTCTGGGAAATCACTCATACAGGTTACTTTCCAACAATGAGTAGTCATCAGTTCTGTTTATTAAGCATATTTTGAGTGTGAGACAATATGTGAGGCTTTGCAAATATGCATTGCTCCTTAAGTGTGTGATTTAATTAGAAGATAAACAGGTAAACAGGTGATTGCCCTTATCTTTTCATTGAAATGCCAAGGTATCTAAAGAAGTAAAGAATTTCTAATCTAAGTCTCCTGTGTTTTAGTTGATGTAGGATGTGCTATTGAATTTTGCTCACCCTCCTAATTTTTATTCCAGTTTCTAATATTGGATAAGTTCAGGAACTTCTGTTGAACATATTAAGTTGTAAGGAAAAAAATATTTTGGTTGTAATAAAATTTCTTAAAGTGAAATGCTAAAATATTCAAGGGACACTCCCTTTTACTTTTAAAACTAAAGCCATAGAATTATTAGTTGATTCAAATTATTAAGATAAGGATCTATCTCTTTGTTTTTTTTCTATCTTACCTTCCCTGTTTTCCAGGAAGATACCATGGAGGTTGAAGAATTCCTAAAAGAAGCTGCAGTGATGAAGGAAATCAAGCATCCTAATCTGGTGCAACTATTAGGTGAATAAACCTGAACCATTAGTTTTCATAAAGATGCTTGCCCCCAGCCCCTGTTGTCTTCTAATCATTCTTTGGAATCATTGTGATAAAAACTCCCAATGAGAATCCATTTCAGAAAATGGTTTTCATGGCCTGGGGGTATGGCTCAGTAGTAGAGTACTTGCTTGGCATGCATTTGGCCCTAGGTTCAAACTCCAGCACCCCCCCCCCCCAAAAAAAGTTATTTTGAACAGTAGGGGTTGGGTTGAAAACAAACAACAAAAAAACAGGGCAGGGCTGGGATATAGCTGACAATAGAGTGCTTGCTTAGCACATATGAGGCCCTGGATTAAAGACCCAGCAGTACCAAAAATAAAAAAAAAATAAAAAAATAAAAAAAACAGTGGCCTAGGTTCATTTCTGTGTAGGAAACTGCCAAGCATAAATGATGGCTGCCCCATTCAAAATTCAGAAGCATTCAAAATGGTACTAAGTCAAAAACTTATCACAATAATTTCACAAAATAAGGAAACTTTTACAGTAAAAAAAGAAACAGATTAGAAAATTGTTACCACACCCATCACTTTACCCAAGCAGGAAATGCTATACTGTGATAGATTGATTTCACCCATTCAGAACACAGAGAAGCTTTTGACTAAACCCTTATTTTCTCTCTATAAAGTTGGGCCAGTTTCTGTGGATGTTCAAATAGAATCAAACTCTCTGAAAGAAAATAATTTCTTGTTGGCTCTTCATGAGGAATCTGCTATGTGAAAATTCTTGACCATGGAAACAATTAAAATCTTTTTATAAACTATTATTACTTCTAGATAAGCATTATTAGAATGTAGTTGAGTGGGAGAATCATAGGCATGTTCAGAACTCTAGAAAATGTGGTCATCTTTTCCCATTGCGGAATTAACACAAGTACCTCTTTTACACAAAGGCAAATGAGTTTCCAGAGAATAATATAAATGGAAGCAAAGACTTCCTTATCAACCAACTTCTTAATTTTTGCTATGTTAATTTCACAGAACGTGGTAAAAATTAGCCAAACCAGACAAAGAATTGTTGAAATATTCTTGGCCATAATGACTTGGATTATTGGAATGTATACTAATAAAACAACCTCTGTCTTCATCTATCAGGTGTGTGTACTTTGGAGCCACCATTTTATATTGTGACTGAATACATGCCATATGGAAATCTGCTTGATTATCTCAGAGAATGCAACCGAGAGGAGGTGACTGCAGTTGTACTGCTTTACATGGCCACTCAGATCTCTTCTGCAATGGAGTATTTAGAGAAGAAGAATTTTATCCATAGGTGTGTGAAACCTGTTATTGCCTTCTTGCTTGATATGAAGATGAAGAAAAGAAAACCTTCCCAGAAATTTTCAGATAATTAAAGAAAGTAATTATCTCTGTCACAGGGCCCATTAAATGTAATTTCTAGCTTGTAAACTTATTGTGCTCTGATTAAAAGTACTAATGAGAGACCTTTGTTATTCTCAACATGTACTAGTTCCTATTTTTCCCAGCACTGTATCCAAGGTCCTTTTGCTCCATCTAGTGGCTGAATTTAAAAAAAAATAGCATCTGTCTATGGAAGTATTTTGTTAATTTTTATGTGGTGCTGAGGATAAAGCCTCCTAAGCATCTCTTACTTACTTTTGAAACCTAACCCAATACTTATAAACCCATTTTATACAACCTGCTCTATCCTAGCATCATATAACTGCTTCTTGATGACTGTTCTATAAGTGTTACAGATTTAGTGCCTTTTGTCTTTGTTAGTGATTATCATAAAATAACTACCATGATTGTTAGTTATCAACTCTTAGAGCACAAAGAAGCAAGAATAGAAGATTTATGACCATTCTTCTCACCATATGAGTAGGATCACATTAGAATTTATTCTCTTTCCCACAGAGATCTTGCAGCACGTAATTGCCTAGTGGGAGAAAACCATGTGGTAAAAGTGGCTGACTTTGGCTTAAGTAGACTGATGACTGGAGATACCTATACTGCTCATGCTGGAGCCAAATTTCCTATTAAATGGACAGCACCAGAGAGTCTTGCCTACAATACTTTCTCAATTAAATCAGATGTCTGGGGTAAGGTTGGAAGAGAGATTTTCCATTGTGTCATTTTATTTTCTTTATAAATCCTTTTAATTCTTTTGAGTTTCTCTTTTATATGACGTTTAAAAAGTCAATCAAAAAAGGGCGCTGACCCTGGGCCTGGTATCTCATGTCTGTACTCCAGGAGGCAGAGGCATAAAGATCACTTGAGACCAGGAGTTTAAGAACAGCCTGGATAACATAACAGGACCCTATGTCCCAAAAAAAGGTCTAGACCTTCAAAGAAGTCACAGTCTACAGCTCATATTGCATTGGAGTGCTAATGATCCATTCTTTGTAAAGCTCCCTGCTTTTCACATAGGTTTTATTGCTCATTTCCAGAGCATGTGACACAGAACACTCTTTTCAAGGAAAGCATGAGGAGGTTACATCTAGTATTTGTCCTTCTGATAGATCTTGTTTCTAGTACCCTGAGAGCAGAAGGACTTATTAGATAGAGTCTACCTAGTAGGCTGAGCAAGTCTGAAAATGTAGATTGTGGGTAGGCAGAAATTGTTGTAGGATTCTAAGTCACTTCTTTCCAGAAAGCTCCAACTCAGAGATAATCAAATTGTGATATAATCAAGCAAATTCTTTTTTTTTTCTACTGTTAATTTTACCTGATTTTAAATGAATCTATTTTTCATTACTTTTCTGATTATTAGCCAACTTTAAAAATCATGTAATTCATTAAATAGATCAGAGACTGTTCTAAGAATAGTTAGATTATGTCACAGGCTTTATATCATCTTAGTTTGTTATACCTTAGTGTAATAAAGAAAAACCTAAATAAAAATTGTGAATTTTAGAATTGTCCTGAGATTTTTTTTGGGCAGCATTTCTGTGGCAGATACCTTAGACAAATAAATCATGCTATAAAAATTGGCAAAAGGGTATATTAATGTTGCTGTGTGATTATGAACCAAAAAAAATTGGGTAGCGGGGTACACTTTTTTTTTTCTTTTGGTACTAGCACTTTACCACTGAGCTACATTCCCATCCTTTTTTAATTTTTAATTTTGAGATAGAGAGGCCCTAAGCAACTTAGCAAGACCCTAAGTTCCTGAGACTGACCTTGAACTTGAAGTCATCCTGCCTCAGCCTCCCAAGTCACTGGGATTACAGGTGTATATCACCATGCCTGACTGTGAATCAAAAGAGAAGTTACCTAATGATAGAAAATGAACAATAAGACAAAACGCTAAGCTTTTTTTCCCCCCCCCTTATTCCTTATGCAGCTTTTGGGGTACTATTATGGGAAATCGCTACATATGGAATGTCACCATACCCAGGTATTGACCTGTCTCAGGTCTATGATCTACTGGAAAAAGGATATCGAATGGAACAACCTGAGGGATGCCCTCCTAAAGTTTATGAACTTATGAGGGCATGTGAGTATTTGTGCATATTTTAATTTTGAAATGCCAACAAGTTGGGATGGTTAACAAAATTGGAAATATTCCTTTCAGTATTAGATTGAATCTAGCTTCATGGCATTTAAAAAGTTTGTCATTTATCAGCTAGCTGAAATAGGATAGGCTCTACCAATGAGTCTTACTGGAATCCTAAGAATAGTTGTCTGCAGCCCAAATATTGATCCAATTTCTCAAAAAATTGTATATTTAATAAGATCATAAGAATTGGGTTTGTAGAGGAGTGTTGGAGTAGTAGATTAAATTACAGTTGTGTTCAAATACAGGTTTTATATTATTTTCTCATTGAGCATTGGCAAAAGTGAATTTTATTTTATTTTATTTTTTTTTTTTAAAAAACTCTCTCTTTATTTATTTTAGTTTTTTTTTGGCAGACACAACATCTTTGTTTGTATGTGGTGCTGAGGATCGAACCTGGGCCGCACGCATGCCAGGCGGACGTGCTACCGCTTGAGCCACATCCCCAGCCCAAAAGTGAATTTTAAATGTCTCCTTTCTTATACCCTATTAAATTTCTGGATATATTTGGGCTTGTATCTTCACAACGTTTAAAGACAGTTTTTACTTATTTCATTTTTCTGCTGGAAGGAAACTTGCCATTTTCTAAGTGATTTTACACCCCTTCTCATTTTTACAGTAGAGGGAATGGGAACTGAGGCTGGATAGAAGGACCAGCCTTACTAAGTGTATTCTTAAACCTCTGGGTCTAGAACTGAGAGGTAGCTACATGTCTGCCATAATGAACATGTTGTAACTAATAAACCCACATCATGATGCATGAGCCTCATTGTCTGGTATGCCATTGGATATGTAATTCTGTCAAGGAACTAATTCTCTTCTGTCACATAGGCTGGAAATGGAGCCCTGCTGACAGGCCCTCTTTTGCTGAAACACATCAAGCTTTTGAAACCATGTTCCATGACTCTAGCATTTCTGAAGGTAAGAATCCGGTGGATTTAGTGTTGGTGGCTAGTTCTGGCCTGTGGGGAGTGGTGGGTTATTACATTCCAAAAGTATTCAGCTCCTCTGGCCACGGTGACACTTGCTTGCCTATAATCCCCGTGACTTGGGAGAATGAGGCTGGAGGATCCGAACACAAGGCTAGCTTCAGTAAGTTATCGAGATACTTTCTCAAATTAAAAAATAAAAAGGGTTAAGGGTATAGCTCAGCAGTAAAACATTCCTGTTTTTTTTTCGTACTGGCCCCAGTACCCAAACAAAACAAAACAAAACAAAAAAAAGGGATCTGCTCTTACACTTGACAGCTCTGTTTCAAGATATTCGGTTAAGGCTGGGATTGTGGCTCAGTGATAGAGCACTCGCCTAGCACATGCGAGGCCTTGGGTTTGATCCTCAGTGCCACATAAAAAATAAATAAATAAAATAAAGGTATTATGTTCAACTACAAGTAAAAAATAAATATTTAAAGAAATATAGTGTCTCAATTAAAAATAAAGAAATTAGTCTCTTCATAAAGAAAATAAGTTTGAAAATTCTTTATGTATCAACATTTATGATAAAGGGAAGAAAAGAAGAAAAAGTAATATGAAAATACCAAATTATTCGAACCACATACCAAGTCATAAAAGCAATATTCAGGGCTGGGGCTGTAGCTCAGTAATGGAGCACTTGCCTAGTATGTGTGAGTCACTGGATTCAATCCTCAGCACCACATAAAAATAAATTAATAAAGTTATTGTGTCTAATAAAAGAAAGCAATATTCTATCATTCATCTTCTAGAAATATATCTTAAGAAAATAAGAGCATAAATTTAGCTACAAGGTATAAAAATTTAAGAACAACCAAACATCTACTGTGCTGTTAATTATTATAGTATTATTGAATACTTTAAATTGTATTCTTAAACCTCTTTCCATGCCAATAGGTTTAGAAGAGATAAATTAAGCTATCAACAGAGATAAACCACTTCTTATTTAAAAAACAAGGTATGGGCAGGAATGGTGGCACAACACCTGTAATCCCAGCCACTCGGGAAGTTCAGGCAGGAGATTAGTGAGTTTGAGGCCAATCTGGGCAACTTAGTGAGGCCCCAAGCAATTTAGTGAGGC
This sequence comes from Marmota marmota marmota, assembly GCF_001458135.2. Classification (NCBI taxonomy): domain Eukaryota; kingdom Metazoa; phylum Chordata; class Mammalia; order Rodentia; family Sciuridae; genus Marmota; species Marmota marmota. Next base: position 14,189,781 of record NW_026000019.1, read on the forward strand.
CCTGTCTCAAAATAAAAAATAAAAAGGGCTGGTGATGTGACTTAGTAGTTTAGTGCCCCTGGGTTCAACCCCCCAGTGCCAAAAAAAAAAAAAAAAAAAGTGTCTGGATACATATACATACAGGTAGTTTCCTTGGTATATAATGCCTCTAAAATTATGTTCAAAAGTCAAACAATAAACTTATTATAAGGAGAGAAGGCCTGTTCGTAGCTAAAAATATACAATTCTTAGTTTCCCTTGACTATAGACACTGTGATAAAATGCTGGAATTTGGTATGTATTTTCAGATTTTTTTCCTTTCCTTCAAAATAGAACAGAGTCAAGCACTAAAGTTCTGTATTAGAAGAAGAAATCAGGCAAGTTGATTTTTGTCTGCTTTCCTTAGTAGTTTATCACATTAGGTAAGAGAAAGGAAAAAAGAGAAGTTCACTACCAAAGTTTAATGAAAAGTATTTTCATCCTTGCCCTTTGATATTGGGAATTTCTGTTGGTTGAGGAGGGCACAGCTGGTCTTTGGGGCCTAAACGCACATGACAGTCACAGCACTCTCCCTTCCTCTATATGTGTATTTCCCATGGAGTCAGAGTATTAGAAGTCAAAGAGTAGGGGCCATTTCTTTGGTACTTTTGTGTTAGCTTCTCTTGACTCCTTAGTTTAATATTTCTGCTTCTCTTGAAAATGTATCCCTTTAGAACATGAATGTTTATCAATTTTCAAAACTAATGCCAATTCAGAATTGTTAAAAAAATTTTTTTACATTATTCAACCCACAATTATTGACCATTTAGTCTGGGGCCAGGTGTTGTACTAAGTCTGGAGATACAGAGATAAGACACAGTTGCTAAAATAGGGTTGTAAATTTATTAGTAAGATGTAAGTAAAAGAAACACAACTTAGACTCTAAGCAATAAAAGGAAGATTTTGTCGCTCATAAGCAAACCATGGCAAAGCAGAGCGGATGCCAACCTCAGAGTTCTACAGACTCAAGTAGCTTTATGACGTCTTCCCTCCCCTTTCGCTGTCACTCCCACTGCCATCGAATTTCTCTTTACTTGTGCTTATGCTCTTCTCTCATTCTTAGACTCTTCCAAGTGGCACGGGACATAGTTGCCAGCATCTTTGAGGTCCTGTCTTTAGAGCTCATGATCAGGCAGGTTTGTCTGGCTCCCGCTACAGTATATAGTCATGTACCCATTCTTATGAGGAGTTAGTTCCAAAATAATTACCAAAAAAGTTGTAAAATAATTACAGATGTTCACAGTTTGATTGATCCTACTTGCTTCATTTTTGTTTAGAAATGAATAGCAAAGTATGTGTTTACCTCAGAAAAAGCCACAAAACCCATGGCCAAGTTTTAAATTAACCGGCGTAATTACTAATGGAGTGAACACTTTTTCAAGAGGCTAATTTGCTTCATTTGCATGAAATGGAATGTATCTACCCTTTCTTTTTAAAAACCAAAATTTCTGCAGACTTTTGTCCACTTTGTTCAACTTTTGAACAGGCACTTAGTTAATAAAAATTTCCAAATGATCAATAATATAAAATCATCCCTTATCACCAGAAAAGGACAAATTAAACCATGATGATATACTACAACTTGCTTACTAGAATGGGTAATATTAAAATAGCACCAAAAAGCCTGTTAACTGTCAATTTTGGTAAACATGCAGAATAACCAAGACATTTATATCCTGCTAGTGGGAATGTAAATTGTTACAGCTATTTGAGGACAGTTTGGCAGAACCCACTAAACCTGAATGTACACGTACCCTGTGAACTGATAACTAGGATTATGTCAGGCAGACATGCATAGAATTATAAACCAAAAGATACATAGCAGGTTGTTCCTAGCAACATATTCATTACTAACTAGAAACCTGGACATAGTCTAAATGTCCATTAAGAGGAAAGCAAATGAAGTTTGACATTCACACATTGGAATATTAGACAACAATGAAAAAGAATCTCTGGCACATGCAATAACATGTGAATCTACAGGCTTAATGTTGAGCAAAAGAACCGAGGGAAGAGAGTAACGCTCTGAATCCATTTGGTTAATTTGGTGTCTTGCTGTGTTGCCCATGCTGGTCTTGAATTCCTGAGCTTAAACCATCCTCCAGCTTCAGCTTCCCAAGTAGCTGGAGCTGTAAGCATACACCCCTGCACCCAGGTGAATTTTATACTTTAGCAATCTATTCTTCATTTCTTTCTCAATTGTATGGTTTTTGATTTTTTTTTTCTTGGTATTAGGAATTGAACCCAGGGGTGCTTGACCACTGAGCCACATCCCTAACCCTCCCCTCATTTTTAAATCTCTTTAGTTATTTTGGTTTTTAATTTGTTATAATCCCAGCCCCTTTTATATTTTATGTTGAGACAGGGTCTCACTAAGTTTCTTAGGGCCTTGCTGAGTCTGGCTTTGAACTCACAATCCTCCTGTCTCAGCTTTCCGTTAGTTGTGTGTTTTTTCTGAAAAAGAAAAACTGCCTTTCTCTGTCATAAAATCGTTCTTTTCATCAGGCCTCTTGTCTTCTTCACAGAGGTAGCCGAGGAGCTTGGTAGAGCTGCCTCCTCCTCGTCGGTGGTTCCATACCTGCCCCGATTACCTATACTTCCTTCCAAGATGCGGACCCTGAAAAAACAGGCGGAGAACAAAGAGAACATTGAAGGAGCACAAGATGCCGCAGAAAATCCTGCCTCCAGTTCAGCACCAGGTGAGGCCCTAGGAGGTAGAACCAAAGCTGAAACTGCCTTTTTTAAAGAAGTGTAGATACGATGCTTTTGTGCCCGTTTTATGCCCGTCTTCCCTGAAGACAGTATGGCCTCTGTTCTACCTCTAGTGCTGGTCCTGCATTGCTATTGCTAGTAGTTCTGATCTGTCTGTCCAACATAAGACTCTGCCACGAGCTCCATTTCCTCAGCCCTGGCTCCTGCATAGTTACCATCTTTACAGTTCTGGTGAAAATGTCTTCATTAAGCCGGATAGGTGATGCCAGATACATTTGTTTTTAGAAACAGGATGAATACTGAGGTAAGAATCAGCAGGGTATTTCCCCCCACTTACACCCACACCACATTTGGAACAGTAATCACCAAGAAATGATAATGTATTTATTAATTTCTTCTAAGTACCCCAACACTTGACACTTTATTGATGCTGACAAAATTTTACAATTCAGTCTTAGTTACTCTAATGGATTCTCTTCTTGTCTTTTACATCATACTGATTGTCCATTTCTCATTAGGGTTCATTAGAAGTGCACAGGCCTCCAGTGGGTCCCCAGCACTGCCTCGGAAACAGAGAGACAAATCACCCAGCAGCCTCTTGGAAGATGCCAAAGAGACATGCTTCACCAGGGATAGGAAGGGAGGCTTCTTCAGTTCCTTCATGAAAAAGAGAAATGCTCCCACACCCCCTAAACGCAGCAGCTCTTTCCGAGAAATGGAGAATCAGCCCCACAAGAAATATGAACTCACGGGTAACTTCTCACCTGTTGCTTCTCTACAGCATGCTGACGGGTTCTCTTTCAATCCTGCCCAGCAAGAGACGAACCTGGTGCCACCCAAGTGCTATGGGGGGAGCTTTGCACAGAGGAACCTCTGTAATGACGACGGTGGCGGGGGTGGGGGCAGTGGCGCTGCTGGGGGTGGGTGGTCTGGCATCACAGGCTTCTTTACACCTCGCTTAATCAAAAAGACACTGGGCTTACGAGCAGGTAAACCTACAGCCAGTGATGACACTTCCAAGCCTTTTCCAAGGTCCAACTCTACATCTTCCATGTCCTCAGGGCTTCCAGAGCAGGATAGGATGGCAATGACCCTTCCCAGGAACTGCCAGAGGTCCAAACTCCAGCTGGAAAGGACAGTGTCCGCCTCTTCTCAGCCAGAAGAGAATGTGGACAGGGCCAATGACACGCTTCCAAAAAAATCAGAGGAAGGTGCTGCTCCAGCCAGGGAGAGACCAAAAGCCAAACTGTTGCCCAGAGGAGCCACAGCGCTTCCTCTGAGAGCCCCTTCTGGGGACCCAGCCATGACCGAGAAGGACTCTCCAGGGGTGGGAGTGGCTGGAGTGGCAGCTGCACCCAAGGGCAAGGAGAGGAATGGTGGGGCACGCCTTGGGACGGCTGGAGTCCCGGAGGACGGAGAGCAGCCAGGCTGGTCTTCTCCAGCCAAGGCTGCGGCCGTCCTTCCAACCACTCACAACCACAAAGTGCCAGTCCTCATCTCGCCCACTCTCAAACACACTCCAGCGGACGTGCAGCTCATTGGCACAGACTCTCAGGGGAATAAATTCAAGCTCTTATCTGAGCATCAGGTCCCATCCTCTGCAGACAAGGATCGCCCCCGACGGGTAAAACCAAAGTGTGCCCCACCTCCACCGCCGGTGATGAGACTCCTGCAGCATCCGTCCGTGTGCTCAGACCCTGCGGAAGAGCCAGCTGCCCTGACTGCAGGACAGTCCACGTCAGAAACACAGGAAGGAGGGAAAAAGGCAGCTCCAGGGGCAGTGCCCATCAGTGGGAAAGCTGGGAGGCCGGTGATGCCTCCACCCCAAGTGCCTCTGCCCACATCTTCCGTCTCGCCCGCCAAGATGGCCAATGGCACAGCAGGTACTAAGGTGGCTCTGAGAAAAACCAAACAGGCAGCTGAGAAAATCTCAGCAGACAAAATCAGCAAAGAGGCCCTGCTGGAATGTGCTGACCTACTGTCCAGTGCAATCACGGAACCTGTGCCCAATAGCCAGCTGGTCGACACTGGACACCAGCTGCTCGACTACTGCTCAGGCTACGTGGACTGCATCCCCCAGACTCGCAACAAATTCGCCTTCCGAGAGGCTGTGAGCAAACTGGAGCTCAGCCTGCAGGAGCTGCAGGTGTCCTCAGCAGCTGCTGGTGTGCCCGGGGCGAACCCTGTCCTTAATAACTTACTGTCCTGTGTACAGGAAATCAGTGACGTGGTGCAGAGGTAGCCACTGTTAGCCTGGTGGGAAGATGCGTTCACATTTCTGGGGGAGAGGGAAAGGGACATGTTTTCCTGTGTTCTTGTTTTCAAAAAATGAAAGACTGATACTCGAGTGTGTTTATGTGAAGTACCTCAGATCCCTGAGTTCTCACGTTTACAGGTTCATCTCAAAAGTAAAACACAAACCACGTGAACATAGGAGAGGTGAATTAGGTAGGGGCAAGGCAGTGGTGGACCAGGTTGGAAACCGCACCGGAAGTTGGGGAACTTGGGTGTGACAGAAATGCAGTCTGTCCCTACCTGGAACCCTGTGAGGTGCTGGACTGGGCCACTGGTCAGCACCAAGGGTGACTGTGCTCCGGTTCACCTGGCAGCTTCGGTGGGATAAGAGAAGGAAAGCTGGGCCTGTGCCAAGAGCAGGTTTGCTCCAGGCAGCTGGGAGCCCTGTTAGCTTTGCTTCCACAGGTCATCGCTGCTGCAGTAAGAACTGCGGGTCAGGTTGCTAGAACACAGACCGGGAAACGTGGCCGCCTGCCTGCCCCTGTCTGCCTGCCTTTGGTGCATTGGTGCAGGGGGTAAAGAGTGCTGGGAGGTGTCGTCTGGGAGGTTGAAGCCTCCTCCTGAAATGCTCCTTGAAATGCTCCCATCCCCCAGTCTGATACATTATTCATGGACCAGGACTGGCTGACTGCTTGTTGGTGGCTGTCTGTTAACTGTAGGTGTAGAGGTCTCCTTATTGGTTCTGCCCTGTCCCTTGCAGGGCAGGCTGTCTTCCTTTATTTCTGGCAGCATTCAGGGCATTCACTCATTGATCTTGAAAGTAGGGGTCACTGCAGGTTCTCACAGGGGAAGCCTTTTCTGACATAGTGCCCCTGCATATTGACACACTGGCCGAGGACTGCATATTTCTTTACCAACTAAAATATCAAGGAGGTGGTCCTTTCTTGAAACTGTACAGCCAAGCCTGTGACAGAGGAGAAGCTGGCTTGGTTGTAATGACTGTTTCTCCCTCCCTCATCACCTTCAGCCGAACCGGGTGGACAGTAGGGGAAGGCATCCCCAGCACTGCACCCCCCCCCCACTCCGCTTGAATTACCCCATTATGCTTTTCTCTTCTCACATATCTGTCCCTGTTCTCCATCGTTGTACTTGTGTAGTTCATGTTGGGAATATTCTTTATTTATTTTACCATTTCATCTCTATTTTAAGAGTGCATAATTGAAAGAGTAGGTCCTTTTCAGGGAGTACCAGTTAGATCCTGGAAACGTAATGACTTACCCTTAAATATGTTTTGTCCTTGAAAAATAGGCGTTTCTCTTCCCTATTCAATATAATTATGGAAAACTATGGCATAGAGTTGAGTCTAATGGGTTAAATATTATTAATGTTCTTGGTATCAGGTCTAATTCCAGTTACTGCTTCTTTCTTTTTAGAAAGCTTTATGAACCCTCCCTCCATTCACACTCCCCAAAGAGAATCCAGTACAAAGTATTTTTATTTTCTTCTCCCAAAAGAATATTAGCATAGGAAGATAGGAATTCAACATTGAGCAGAGAGTTTTCTTCCTGGCTGTCCAATCGATCCCCTGTCAGGCCTCAGCCCTGTCTCTTAATCCCTTAAATGATGGTAACAGTGCATGTTCTCAAGGGCGTTTTCAAATAAATGTATGCTAACCCTTTGATAGCCTCCCTGGAAAGCTCTTTAATGCATTGTTATGTTGAATTGTTTTTTTTTCTTTGCAGAGTAGCAGATGCTACTGAATTTAGAACTGCTGAGCTTGTGTTAATTAGGCTAGAATACTGAGGAAGAAACTGTTTTCATCAGAGTTTGGCATTTTTTGACCAAGTTAGTTTTTTATCACTGCTGCTCCAAAGGAGGCTCAGGTTAAGAGAAGGATTTGCAGGGAGGAGACAGTACCAGGTATGCTGGCAGGTGTTGAGTGATCCGTGTCAGTATGTGACCAGTAGCTGTAACAAAGGCAACTGGTGGTCCTGTTAATATCTTTGTAGTAATTGGAAGAGAACTTGGATTTAAAGTCACCTTTTTTCATTACTGCTCCCCCTTATCAAATGCCATAAACTTGAACTTATTTTAGTAGTTAGTCTTTTAAAGGTGGAGAAGAGAAAGCTGAAATTTAGAATATTGTTATGCTGCTTTTTAAGTTTATCCCTGCCATTGTGGAATGCAAGTTAAGGGATTATAATTGTTTTCAGGTTTTTTTTTTTTTTTTTTTTTTAAACAAAGGCTCTATTTTTTCTTAAGAGTTCTGAAAATAAGCCTTGCAGAAACACTACTGAGTGTATTTCAGCTCCCTGGTTTTCTCACTGAAAAATGATCTTGAGGGTGGTGGGTGGGGGCTGCATCTTACTCAGGGCAGCACCTATTTCTGTCTTGCTTACAGTGGGTGCTCAATAAATCCATACATTGAATTGATTCTTCTCAGCACTGTCACAAGTAGCATTAATTATCGCAGCACACCCCATCCACATGATGCTTGGACTCTGTGACGTCAGGGGTGAGGGCTCAGGGCTCAGGTTGAAGAGGCACTGTCAACTTGCTATAAAAGTACAAGTTAGGTTTTTCCTTTTTACGCTTGTAAAGGACCAGTTTTAAAGAGAAAAAAAGAATCAAAACTTTATGTAAATTAAAAGGTTTGAATCCAAAGCAGAGAAAACTGCTTCTAGAGATTAAAAATGTCGTTTAATTTATCTAATCTAAAAGCAGGTAGTAAGGGAAAAGGCCTTGTACATTGTGTTGACGAGTGTCTGAAGTGGCTCTATAGATGCGCAACCTTTGGGTTGCCATGGCGTGTTTTCCTTTCATGTACAGGTAATATGATTTGACCTTAAATTTTCTACCTTAAAATGCAATATTTTGTGTTGACTATATCAATTGTGCATTACATAGAGTTTTCTCCTAAAAGGCTTTGTGTAAAGTTAACATGTACAGTTTTTCTTACAGACTCCTATCATGACTTTCAGAGACACAGCCTTAAAAATTTTGGCCCTGCTGGGGTGCAGTGGTGCACACCTATAATCCAAGCCACTTAAGAGGCTGAGACATGAGGATCATAAATTTGAGGCCAGCCTCAGCAACTTGCAGCATGTCTCAAAAAACAAAAGGGCTGGGGATGTAGCTTAGTGGTAAAGTACCCCTGGATTAAGTACCCAGGCCAAAAAGATGTGTTTTATGTGTTCTTACAGTGAATTGAACTTGATACCAAGCTGTGAGCTCTGTTATGCAAGAATGTTTTTCTAGATGACTTATATATACATAGAGGTCATTAAAGCTGACACCGTTTCCCAGATGCATTTTAAGGTTTAAAATAGAAATTTTCTTACAATTCAATTGAAAGTTGGCAGTAAAATAGTTCTTAGTTCATAAAACATGCTGCCTATGCTAAGGCACAGTCCATGTTTATTTAACTAAAGTCATAGATCTTTTGTGTTTAAAAGATGCAGTATAGATAGTGGTTTAGAGTTTGGGCTCAAAACCAGTGAAGAAGACAAGTCATTTAACTTTGCTGAGCCTCAGTTTCCTCGTTGTAAAACAGGGATGATAATAGTAACTACCTCAGGGTTGTTGTAAGGATTAAATGAGGTAATGTTTATAAAATCCTTAGCTCAAGTGCCTAGCACACATGGCACTCCATAACTGTCAACTAGTATTATTATTAACACCTAATCCAGGAATGTACAACAGAATCGTTTAGGGTTTTGTTTTGTTTTGTTTTTTTTAAAGAAATTAGTCCCATTCCAGATCAGAATTCCCAGTGGGGTGAGATCTCAGCCAGTGTGCTTTCAAAGAATCTCACCAGGTATTTGAGATACCCAACACTATCTGAAAACTGTCAATGACCTTTTCTTCATAGATTAGGAGATCAGAGGAGAGGATGGTCAAGTCACTCTAGTATTATCTTAACAGTCAATGACAGGGCCAAGGCTGAATTCAGGTCTTCTGACTGCTGGTTGTGGCTCTTCACCACACCTGCTGCCTTGTGGGACATGCGAAGAAAGTGGCTCAGAGAGACAATCAGTGTGCAGGGCGCTGCACGCTCTCTAAAGCACAGGCTCACGGCACACTCTGACCCTCAGGGGCTTGACTGTTGAGAAATGGCAGCTCTGGCAGAGCAGTGTTCAGGAGAACTCTGTGATTTAAAAGATTATTTGGGGTCGTTCTTTTGGACTGATCTCACCAACAGCCGTCTGCACTTTGTAGTAAAGGAATATCAACTTAAAAGTTGTTTTTTTTTTTTTTTTTAACTAGTCCTACATTCCTTTTTCTTAAACGACTTTATTGTTCAATATCACTTTAATGACTGAGATAATGTATATGAAAGCACTTTGGAAAAGTATCAAATCTAATATAACTATAAAGTTGTATTATGAATGTCTGTGTAGAAGAGAAAACATTTCACTAGTGCTGATTGACCTAAACGCTTTTACCTGGGGGGACCTGAAACTGCAGGTATATGAAGAATCACCTGTGTAATTTATACATTTATAAACATGAAAGTGCTACAAGAATATGTGCAGGTATAGCACATGGTTTGCTACAGTTATAGTTCAGAGCTGAATAAGTTCAGGAAAACTAGGGACCAACTTTTTGGTTTAATTGTGCTCTTTAAAAAGTAATGAAGTGTACTTGGCTTCAGAATACGGAAGCTCTTCTGGGGACCTTGGCTCAAGAAGGATGAGGCCTCTTACTCTTGAATATTTGTCTACAACCTGCCCAGCCATTGGTATCCTAAATGTGGTGGAGCAGACTCGTTATCTGTTGGTGTTGACAGTGTCTTTTTTAACCTACGTCCTTTGTGGTTTTGTGGTGGGAGGATGCATGGGGCTGGATGACCTTAGGGCCAGGGCATTGGGTTATTACTTCTAGGATTTCCTACTAGTTGTGACATTGACATTTATCATCTTTGTTTTTATCCCAGGAAGAGTAGATGAACTTAATTTACCTGTTAGATTATTAAATACTGAAGAGTAAATTGCAGTGGGGCTGCTGTGGGTTACAGCTGTGCTTCATTCTGACCCCTCCCACCCCTTTCAATTTTTGCTTGCATTCACCTGTTCCACCTGGACTGGGGTCCATCTTTGTGTCTCAAGCATCTGTTATGACCAGTCCTTCTTAAGTAGGTGGGTCTCTCTGGGTTTAAGTTTCCTTTCAGGGACCGATAGACTCCCCAGGCTGTATTTCTTAGCTTCTATTAAGCCAGTAGCCCAGCTTCTTTGAAAATGCCTGCTTCCATTTGTGGGCAAGCGAGAGATCTAGGGAAAGGCAGCTCCAAGGGCACTCGTACCTTCCATGTGACAACCTGGGGAAACTGCTGGCTACAACCTCACCGGAAAGGCCAGGTCTTGGGCTGGTTCTAAAACTTCTGTTCTTAACAGGATATCTACATCTTTTGTATAGAGTTCCAGTTTTCTAACTTCCAGACTTTTCAAAGTCCAATAATTCAAGGCCAGCTTTTTGGGGGTTGGATGCCAGTCAGCAGTGCCTGGAGTAATGGTGACTGTTACTGCCATGTTAAGCACAACCTCACTGCCATCCCTGCCCTCCTCTTAGAAAGCATGGGCAAGTTTCAGGGCTAGGGACTGGACCTGAGTGTGGGCAAGATGGTATTTCCTTTGTTTCTGACTCATCATCCTAGATGTATAGGCCAGGAAATTAGGAAGCTCTACCCTTGTAATTGGGATAAAAGAAGATCCAGTGCTTCTCCTTGAGTAAGGAGGCCTACAGCAGGCATCTGGATTCTAAGCTGACTTGGAGCAGCAGAGGCCACCCGTAAAGATTTGTACCTTCAAAGATGGGTTTATGATTTTTGCAGTAGAAAAGGTTTGTCTGCTCGGTTGCCGTCATGATTGAGCTAGGTCTGGGAGAAATGGGCTTTAGTGGAGCTCAAAGCCTCAGGCGGTGAGACACCACCACTGAGGGCTTTCCTCACAGCCAGCCCTGATGGGAAGGAACGCTGCAGGTTTCTCTGTCCCTGAGTGAGCCGAGGGAGGGGAGCTCTTCCTGGACCCTGCCCCACCTCCAGATGCACGCACTTCTCTCCTCCTATGTACAGCTATGGATTTGAAATTGTTTACCTCTCCTAGGAAAATGTCTTTTCACCTCCCCATTACTAATCAAACTGAACACGGTAGCAAAGCCCTTTCAACTGGGACAGAGTGGACAGATGGCATGTTGAGTGGGTCTTCAAACCTGCGGACCATATAAGGGAATTAGTATACAGGGGACCAGTCTTTAAGTTGAAAGGCTAGGCACAGTCTTGTCCCCAGACTAGACCACGTTTAGGGCAGAATTGTGATACCTGAACTCTGCATTTTCTGGGAGATGCTTTTTTCACCATTGCAAGAGCAAATTTCAAGGTCGTATAAGTCTCTGCAAGTGACTGAGCTGTGCACACAGAGCTTGAGGTCTCCGAACATACTACTTAACCCTTTAAGGAGCTGGTAAAGGCAAACTGTCACATGCCAACAAGCGTTATAAAGGAAATGCAGGAGTTCTTTGGTTGGAACTGGGTTAGGTTTGCTTCCGAACCTCAGAATAGGAAGTTTAAATCATGTTTAGGTACCATAAAATTTAGTTGGAGAAGGGGACTTGTGCTTAATAATTTTTTTCCACATATGGGTACCTAATTTTCAGTAATTATTATACAACAAAAATAAGTAAGCCAAATAAATTTAATCTTGTTTAGAAATTGAACGCATGATGCTCAGTGCTTTAGGGTCCTTGGTAATGAACTCCAGGTACTGCTCTGTCGTTTGTAAGTCCCACACCATGTATTGTGCGTGGCAAGAATGCCGAGAGAGAGAGAGAGAGAGAGAGAGACACACACACACACACACTCCTGATAGATGAGGGCTCCCTAAACCAGCTTTCTTCATTTAGACAGCCAGTTTTCATTGTGGCCACTTGGACTCCATTATGAGAAGAGTTTTCTGAGATCTTGAGAAATCACCTTGATCAGGCTGTCTTCCAGGGAATTAGTATACAGAATTAGAACAATGAGGCACTTACCTTGTAGTTCCCTAAGGAACTGTGTTTGAAAACCCTCCCCTCTCAGACCTGTGCACACATTTATGTCAGTCTGTTGTGGGCCCTCCCTGAGAAGCAGGGGTGTAAGTGCAAGGGGAGTGAGTCACATCTTGCCTTGTGCACAGGGGCAGTGGCGGGGTTGGTGTGTTGGCCACAGGCAGGCTGGCTGAGCCACTGATGCAGACACAGCCCGTCTCCCTCATAGACCCTGCATTTTTCCTTCTTTGCTTTCTGATTTTATAAAGACATCAGTGGAGAAACCCCAGTTTTGTGCTTGCTTGATTAAAAAAAAAGTTTGGACATTTCATGGTTGTTGACAGAACTTTGTCCTGAAACATGCTAATTCAGAAAAAGTGTTCAATGTTTATACCAAAGGTTACGCTCTGCAGGTGTGTGGTGCACAGAGAGTGCTATGTGTTGCTACGGGGACACAGTGCACAGTGAGACAGTATGGGATTAAACTGAAAACACGTCAATCATGGGTCACCTACCAGTGTTGTCAGGTATTTGTTCTTTATTGTTATTGTAATATATTTTCAATTGTTTTTCTAATTTAATTCTCACTCTGTTGTCTGACTGTGAACTGCTAACAGTGTTAAACTTGATGTAAATAAATAATGCCCTTGAAAGGGACTGCTCTCTGCCTGTCGTCTCACAAGGTTTGCAAGTTGTGTTTTGTTTTAAATAAAGGTTGCAATATTTTATTGACAAAGTGAACTTGAGTTTGAAGTGTTTCTCCCATGATTTTAATTGACAGGAAATCTAAGCAGAATTTCTCTTTACATAAAATAAATGTCATTTTTAATGTAAAGAAGCGGATTTTAGCAAGCATCCCTCTAGTGAACTCTGGAGCGAGGGGTAAATCTCATCCTTTGGTGGTTCACATTTTTTACATAAGGCCTGGAGCCAGGCTGGTGTACACAAGGTAGGTAGTGTGACTCTCCAACATGAGATGACTATAAAAGCAAACCTGACTCTCAAAATCCATCCTGAGTGAAAGAAGAACCGACACGAGACAAGTCACTGGAGGAGTTCCACTTTATTACAAAAGGCTATGGGCTTATAAAGATCTAAGGAGAGGTGGCAGGGCTTAGGAGAATGACGGGTCACTCGTTTATTGGTAAGTTCTTCCAGATGTCAGTTCCGGGGCCCACAAAATTAGTTCCTATTGGGGCTAAGGTTTCCCGATAGCGGGGTTTGAATATTGGCGCCGGTGGGAAAGAGAAAGGCAGGAAGAGAAGCTCCTCAGGCACCATGTTGGGGTTTTTGGGGTGTGGCTGCCGTTATACCTTTTCCCAACACTGAGAACAATACCAAGTTCTAAAAATACTCTGAGCCAAAGTAACATTAATAGGATAAATATATAGACACACAGGAGGGAAATTTCTTTTTCTTTTTCTTTCTTTCTTTTTTTTTTTAACTACTGAGCCCTTTTTATTTTTTCATTTTGGGCAACTTAGTGAGACATTGTCTCTGAATAAAAAAATTAAAAAGGCTGGGGATGCAGCTCAGTGGTAGAGCATTTTCCTAGCACATGCGAGGACATATTCTCAATATTACACATACCACTCCTGATTTTTCTATGTTGACTTTGTATCTTGCAACTTTACTAAATTTGTTTAACAGTTGGAGTGTTTTAAATTATTTTAACTTTTTTTTTTTTTTTTTTTTAGTGGAGTCTTAGGATTTTCTCTTGTCATCTGCAAACAGTGATAGTTTAATTTCTTCCTTTCTAAGTTGGATGCTGTCTCTTTCGTTCTGGTGCCTGATTGCTCTGGCTAGAAGTTGCAGTACTACGCTAATAGACATGAAAGGACGTACCCTTGTCTTGTCATGGGCCATACAGGAAACACTTTCAACGTATGAGCTGTGGACCTATGATATATGGGCTTCTGTACCTAATTTGTTGGGAGTTTTTATCATGAAGGGATGTTGAATTTGTCAAATGATTTTTTTTTCTACATCTCTTGAAGTGATCATATGGTTTTTTCCTTCATTCTGTTGCTGTGATGAGTCACATTTATTGCTTTGCATATTTTGAACCACCTTGCATACCCGGGCTGAATCTTACCTGGTCATGGCAGGTGATCTCTTTAATGTGCTATTGAATTTGGTTTTGTAGTATTTTTTTTTTTTTTTAGGGTTTTTGTATCTATGTTCATCAGGGTTATTGGCTTTTACTTGTCTTTTATTGTTACGTCCTTGTCTGTTTTCTTTTCCAAGTCTGGAAGTACACCCTCCTCTTCAGTTTTTTTGGAGTAGTTTGATTAAAACTGATGTTCTTTAAAGGGGAGAATTCAGCATGAAGAGCTCGGTTTCTGGGCTTTTCTTTGATGGGCGACTTTTTATTGTTGATCCAATCTCATTAATCCTTCTAGGCGTACAGATTCTCTGCTTTTTCATGATTCAATTCCTGGTAGGTTGTGTATGTCCAGGAGTGATTTGTCGGTGTTTGTTTATAATGGTTTCTTATGATCTTCTGTGTTTCTGTAGCATCTCTAGTAACATTTCCTTTTTCATTTCTGTTTTTATTTGGTTCTTTTTTTCTTTTTTCTTAATCTGGCTAAGGTTTTTATTATGTTTATCTTTTGTGGTTGGGTGGGGACCAGGGATTGAACTCAGGGGCACTCGACCACTGAGCCACATCCCCAGCCATATTTTGTACTTTATTTAAAGACAGGGCCTCACTGAGCTGCTTAGCGCCTCACTTTTTTGGCTGAGCCTCTGGGATTACCGGGTTGTGCCACCGCTCCGGCTGAGACTTGTTTTGTGGTCTAACTTGTGATCTGTCCTGGAAGCCGCTCCAGGTGCAGTTGAGAAGAATGTGTGTTCTACAGCAGGCGAGTGGAGAGTCGCATACATGTTGTTAGGTCGTTTGGGCTGGAGTGCAGTTTAAGTCTGGCCTTTCCTTGTCTATTGCCGTCTGGATGATCTGTCCATTGCTGAACTTGGGGTGTTGAGGTCCCCCACCTATTATTTTCTTGCAGCCGCTCTCTCCGTTAGCTCTATTGGTGTTTGCTTTGTGTACTCAGGTGCTCTGATGCTGGTTACCTATGCACTCACAGTTGTACCTCTAGCAGGACTGTCCCCTTGATGACAGTGTGATGCCCATTTGTCTTTTTTATGGTTTTTATTTAAAGTCTGTTTTGTCTGATATACTCCTGCTCTTTGGTTTCCGATTGAATGGAATCTTTTTTTTTTTTTTTCCGTCACTCCCTTTCAGTCCACATGTGTCCTTACCGGTGAAGTGACGCTCTTGAGGACACATGGAATCTTTAGCTTTTAATCCATTGTGTCTTTTAATTGGAGAACTTAATCCATTTACATTCAAGGTGATTATTGAGAGGTGAGGACTATTACTGCCATTTTGTTGTCTTCTAGTTGTATTCTATTTGAAGCACCTTGCGTATCCTGTCTTCATCTCTGGAAGTGGACAGAAGGCATTCTCTGGAGCCCAGGCGAATTTTTTGTGTGTGTATGTGTTTGTGTTTGTGTGTCTCCAACATGAGTTGACTACAAAGAGACGTTTAATTATTTTAAAATCCATTATGAGGACAACTTCAATTAAGTTCTAAAAATGTTTTGAGGCAAAGCAGTATTAATAGATTAAGTGTAGATCCTTCTATAGGAACGTTCTATTCTTGTTTGACTTGGTCTTAAATTTTAACAAGTGTCATTGCTTGCAGGCATTGCCTGCATTAGGTACTTGTACTTGTGAAATGTGTATAAGTGGCAGGCAGGAGCCTGTTGGGATGTTTGCTATTTTTTTTTTAATATTTATTTTTTGGTTGTAGTTGCATACAATATCTTTATTTTATTTTTGTTATTCCCAAACCTTTCCCAGGCCCTCCAGAGTTTGTGCTAACATGTTGACTCTTGAAGAATGGGGACTGACACCATGTGCTCAGAGGTCTAGAAGCTTCAGCCCCGCTCCCTGACCTGTGGTGGGAGGAGAAGGCTGGACTTGGACTTCATCACCAGTGGCCAATGATCTCATCCGTTGTGAATGCACAATAAAGCCTCCATAAAAACCTCCAGTGCCGGGCTCAGAGAGCTCCGGGCTGGCGAACGCAGGAGCACAGGGAGGGTGGCGCCTGGAGCAGGCTGGAAGAGCCGCACTGCAGCTGGCTGGTGCCCAGGCTCGGCTCAGAGCCTCTCCTCCTCTGGCTGCTCCTGAGGGGTATCCTTTGTAACAGGCCAGCAACAGTGAAGGGTTTTCCTGTATCTCCAGGGCTGTGGGCACCTTGACTTATAACCAAGTTGGACAGAAGTGTGGGTAACCACTACTTGCAATTGCATCTTTTTTTTTTTTTTAGTATTTATTTTCTAGTTGCAGTTGGACACAATATCTTTGTTTTATTTATTTTTATGTGGTGCTGAGGATCGAACCCAGGGCCTAGAACGTGCTAGGCGAGTGCTCTACCGCTGAGCACAACCCCAGCCCCCAATTGCATCTTTTTTTTTTTTTTTAGTTGTTGATAGACCTTATTTATGTGCGGTGCTGAAAAATCAAACTCGGTGCCTCCCACATGCTAGGCAAGGGCTCCACCACTGAGCCCCAGCCCCAGCCCTACAATTGCTTCGTGACGGGAAGTAGTCTTGCAGGACAGAGCCCTTAACCTACTCTCACTCCAGGTAGTTGATGTCAGAACTCGGCTGCAGGATGCCCAGTTGGTATCCACAGGAAACTGGAGACTTGCACGGAGTCTGTAGAGGAAGTTTTTCTGTCTACACCTCAAGCTGTGTCCTGAGCACTTCGTGAAGATGAACTCATCAAATCTTTCCAGCAAGGTAGGTGGTTAAGCCCAAATGGAAGTTAAAGTTAAAATGAGGTTAAATAGTTCCCTGGTGTCTCACAGAGGTGACTGGTGGAGCCACAACCCCAGCCCAGGGAGGCTGGCGGGGAATGTGTCCAGAACACTGTGTGCTACTGCTTGTCTCTGTTCCCATGTGGGCAGTTCAGAGCCTGTAGTTGTGACACCAAAAGAATGGCCAGTGCTAAAAGAATGTGGGTTGTTTTGTTTTGTGTCTCGAGACTTAAAAACAAACACAGAACATTCTTTCTGAAGTGTGTATTTAGCATTTAGTGCTGGGTGCACATTCTTCCAGAGGTGCTCCAGACCAGAGGACAGCTAACCTGCAGCTAAGACTGGCCTCATCTGGCGGGCACCATGGCGTATGCCTGTAATCCCAGCTGCTTGGAACGCCGAGGCAGGAGGATGGCAAGTTCAAAGCCAGCCTCAGCAAAAGCAAGGTGCTAATAAGCAACTCAGTGAGACCCTCTCTCTAAATAAAATACAAAATAGGGCTGGGGATGTGGCTCAGTGCTTGAGTGCCTGAGTTCAATCCCTGGTATCAAAAAGGGGGAAAAACTCACTGGCCTCATCTGACTGTACAGTCAGGCCAAGTTTACTTTTGTCCCATGAGTGGTATGAAACTAAGTTCCTTTGATTCATTTATTGGGCAGCTTCTTGAGTGCCTAACGTAGCCAGGGCTAGTACTCCCTAACCTTGGGCAGCTTTTTTGAGTTCTTGAGCCTGATAAAGTGTTAAGCGAGGGAGAGAGAGAGACGTGTTCCATTTCACAGGGCTGAAGATGAGAGGGTCAAGGAGGACTTCAAATGAAAAGATGACGACAAAAAAAGCACAGGCCTGCGGGTATTCCAGGACTGCAGAAGGGAAGGACCACGGAGGGGGACACAGAGGGGACCACGGAGGTGGAGAGGCACAGGGCCGCGAGTTCAGACCTGAGGGACTCGTTCCTGTTCCAGGCTATGGCAGGGACTGTTCTCACGAGCAAGAGCGCCGTGCCTTGGGAGCCTCTTCAGTAAGAGGCTGGTGTAACTCAGCTCAGCTGACATGGTCCCAAAGCAAGCAGAAGCTGGCAGACCCACCACACACGCTGCCAGCTCCGAGTGCCAGCATCCACCGTCTCTGCCAGTCCCCATCAGGATGACCTGGATTTGAAATTTTGCTAAGTGAGCACAACTACTAGGTTTCAGTGAGCAAGCAGGCCAAGGAGGTTAGAAAAATACAAAATTTTAATCTCTACTTATGACAGTCATGTCAAAGCCCCTAATTAAAAACTTTTTTTTCCAACCTGCAGAGCAGAACAGGGCTTAGCCTACACTCTCAGAACTTTGCAGGTACTTTCTGCCCTTTTCCTCTTAGCCCAAGGCTCTGTGCTGACCCACCCACTCGCTGCTCATCATTGCTCTGGGGGTAGTGGCTTGAAAGCCAGCCTGCCCATCCTGCCAACCCAGGTGAGTCCCATGCTGGGCCACCACAGCCCTGTTCTGTAACCCAAGAACCCTTCAGCCTCGGGCCCAACCCCCAAGTCCAGCCATCTGCCAGGAGAGCTGCGAGGCCAGGGGGAGCACCCGCAGGGCTGCGAGCCTGGGATCTGTGGCCTCCTGCTGACTGTCTCCGGCCTCCTGGCCCACGTTGTGGAACGTGGGTCTTTAAGGCACCAAGTGATTGAAGAACTGGCTCTGCTTCTGATCAAGGCCTTCCTGTTACTCACTAGTTAGTTAGTGACTGCTGGATGCGCTGGCACCCCAGCAGCTCCGGGAAGTCCTCATTCAGTCTTCAGGGCAGGATGTAGGTAATTCTCTGAGCAACAGACTTGCAGCCTTGGGAAGAAAAGAGTTGTTCCTCCTTGGGGACATATGTCATCATCTTGGCGATCTCGTCCAGGGACTCTTCTGTGTGCGGGAGCTCCTGGCTCAGGAAGGCGTCGCGAGCACACAGCCTCACGTGACGGTATTCCAGTGGCAGGAAGGGGACAAAGACGTCAATCAGGTCTTCTTTCACCAGACGGCTGTGGCCAAAGCCACTGTCTGAAATCAAGACACAAAGTCACATGGAAGCTGACCCGAGGCTGAACCCAGTGGGGCTCTACCGTGTCCCAGGACCCGCAGCATGGGCAGGATTTGGTCTCGTGTACAGTGCCAGGGGGGCTGTCTGCAGCACATGCCAAGAGCCACACCACTGGGTCTCCTGGAGCAGGTGAGCAGGGTGCAGTGGCTGGTGCCTGGCCTTGTCCAGAGGCAGGAGCAATCCTCCATTGGACAAGGCCGTGGAGGCTGACCGCTGAGGGTCTCACAGTGACACTCTGCTCAGAGCCTCTATGTCTCCTGGGCCAGTGCCAATACCTCTTTCAAAGCATTTTCAGAAACCACCCACGGTTGACAACACGGGATGACTGGAGCGTGTCTTCTGGATGGTCAGGGCCCCTGTGCACCTCACAATCACACCACCAGCGTTCACGCTAATCACCTCCAACTGTGGCTTGTCTTGTGCGTGGGTCACTCACCTGTGGACCCCATGATCTCGGCTCGGAGGCGGGGCTCTAAGTCTTCCACCGTAATTTCTTCCCGGGGCCGTCCAGCCTTAAGCCATGTCAGGACCACCTCGTTGACGACGTTGCCCCCGAGGTTACTGAAAGAGACACGAAGGGCCTGTTGACAGAGCTGTATTTTTAAGCCTAGATTCCCAATGGGTTCCCTGACCACGAGGCCAAAACCCTGGTGCGGGAAGAGTGGAGGCTGCGGGCCCGGCCTCAGCCCTCCCGGGGGGACCTTGGCACAACTAGCATCTGCATAGAAAAGACGACGTCCTGCCTTGCCACCCCCTCTCCCGCTCCCTTTGCCAAACGCTTAGGAAACTGCCAGGCGCAGAGGGCACAGCAATGGTTAGATGCGGTTCCTCCTCTGAGTTCTGTGGGACAAAGGCCTGAGGCTCCAGGACAGCGTGGCAAGTGCTGACCAAGGAGAGCCTCACATCGAGGCAGAGGGCGAGTAACGGTCCTCAGAGCCGAGGAGGAGGGGTGTGGCCTGACGCAGAGGCCCAGGAGGCTGTGCAGCAAAGCATCAAAGGCAGGCTGAGACTCGTGGGGGCCCTCGCCATGTTTGCAGATACGGGCCACGGAAGGGCTTGGAGCTGGGGAGCGTCGGGTGGCGACCTGGTCAGTTTTACGTTCTAAAAAGACCATTTCAGGGCTACAGAGACTGGATTGAAGGGCCATGGATGGTTGCAGAAAGCTAGTCCCCAAGCCTTCTGCCAGCAGTCCATGCTCAGAGGTGACAGATGATGGAGAGAAGGACAGAAGAGTTAAGAAATACCACTGAGCCAGGTGTGGTGGTGCCTGTCTGTGATCCCAGCCACCGGGAAGGCTGAGGCAGGAGGACCACAAGATCAAGGCCAGCCTCAGCAACTTCGCAAGGCCCTAAGCAACTTAGTGAGACCTTACCTCAAAATAAAAAATAAATACGGCTGAGGGATGTGGCTCAGTGGTAAAGTGTCCCTGGGCTCATTCCTGGTACCAAAAAAAAAAGAAAGAGGGGCTGGGGTGTGGCTCAGCGGTAGAGCGCTTGCCTAGCACATGCGAGGCCCTGGGTTCGATCCTCAGCACCCCATAAAAATAAATAAATAAAGGTATTGTGTCTCACTACCAAAAAAAAAAAGAAAGAAAAGAAAACACCACTGGCAAGACCCTGTCACTGATGGACATGAGAAGTGAGAGAGGACATGCGTCTGCCCTGGGCTTCCGACTGCTCCCGTCACAGGCGCCAATGTGCTCCCCACGCTCCAGTGTTCTTCCATGGCTCTGGGGGACTGGGGTGTCACTGGGCAATGGGAATTAGGGGTCTGGAGCACAGAACAGGACGGGATTAGTCAGGGGATAAGGCGAGGAACCCAGAGAGCCACCAACAGGAGCTAGCACAGAGGTGCACAGACCTGGGGCGGGAGCGCGGCCCCCTCCCAGCACAGGCACCCACCTCCCTCCCACCCTCACCCCCACCCCAAGGCTGCAGCCCCAGGCAGCTCCTTGGCCAGCTCCGCCGGCGCCTCTCTGGCTCTGCCACCTGCCTCTCCACAGCAGGACGGGAAGGTGGCAACGAAGGACTGTGGCAGGCGGGCAGCAAGGAGCAGGGTCCAGCACCTCCATTCCTCCCCTCCAGTGGACCTTGAGTCCCCCGGGTCACCCTCCTGTGTGTCAACTCACTTCCGGGCTCATTTAGCATTTGAGCACACCCGTGAGCAAGGCGCCCAGGCAGGGAGAGGGGCTGGGTGCTCCCCACTCACATCTCCCCCGCCGGTGGCACCCTCCCTGCCCAGCAGCTAAGCCAGGACGGACGGGCTGTCTGGCTGCGTGGTCCTTCCTGAAGGGACCAATGTACTCCTGATGACAGACTTTACCAGGGGCTGTGGGCACTGCGGGGACAAGGGCATCCCCTCCCCTTCCTCCAGGTCAGCTGCTCAGCCAGACTTGTCCAGACACCTGCCTGTGGAGAAGCTGCTGACAGCACTGCTCCCTGCTCCCCAGCCCCCACCTCTGTAGGAAGGGCCACAGGTCATCTGGACGCCTGAGGGCCTTCAGCAGAGGCAAGGTCACCCTGCTGCCAAGGGACTGCCCCCTCCCACGTTCCCCACAGGAGGCAGAGGCAGGTACTTGTGTCTCCACTGGCATGAAAGGCAGCTCCTGGGGTAAGGGCCAGACCAGCGGGGCTGACTCACCAGCTCCTGGGCAGACCCCAGGGCCTTCCCGCTTCCACCCAGGAGGCCACCAGACTCCAAGTGGGTGGGGAACAGGAAGCGTGGCCTATTTCTCTAAGGAGCCCCAGCACCTAGCCCAGTGCTCGGCACACAGCAGGGGCTCCACAGTGCGCATTAGATAAATGGACATGGCTGTGCATTGGTCCACGCCACCTCCAACTCCCTTCTGAATGTCCCCTCTGGTCTGCCTCCCCCTCCCCAGGCCACGCTGCCGTCTTTACCTCACCACGAGGCATGACCAGGAGGCCCCTCTCTCCGCCCCCTCCCCTCGTCTTCAGCTCCTCAGGGCTGCCACCACCAGGCCACCTGTAGACAGACACTTCCCCCAGGAAGGACCTTACCCTCAGGCCCCCTGCCAACCAGGCCCAGCAGGCACCTCTATTCACCAGCCCTCTGTGGGCCTGGGACAGGACCACATCCAAGCTCATCGGCCCGAGACCCCGAGGAAGGGACTCAGGTTCTCTCCAGGACCAGCCATCCCCGACAATGACCCGGAACAGAGCAGCACCGACTGCTCCTCCCTGAAGAACAGAGGCAGGTCAACCCTGATCTCTTTGAGAGAAGGAAACCTGACCAAAGGTGCCCGAGTCAGAAAACGGGCAGCCACCACACACAGGTCACTGGGGGAGGTCCGAGCTCTCAGAGTCGCAGGGCTCCCCGCCTGTGCTGGCACTGTCCCTGCCTCGCCTGGCAGCGGCCCCAGGTAAATGGGCCTCATTCCCTCTTTCTTTACAGCTCCCCACCCCACTGGGGTCCTGCCCGTGACCCTTCCCGAGCCTTCTACCTGGGTAGAAATGAGCAGGAGTAGTCAAGGTTGGTTTCTGGCCACCAGACAGGAGGCGCCCGGGTTCTGGCCGACCTAGGGCCAGGCTCCGACACCCCAAGCCCCACAGGCTCACTCCCTGCTTCACTGCCACCTCGGGAACCGTGCCCTGGAACAGCACCTCCTGGCTCTGACCACCAGTGAGCCGTGCTTCAGGACAGGCCCCGGGACCCTCCCTAAAACGACCTCCCGAGCCTGGGGGAGCGGGAAGTGTCCCCAAACAGAACCTGAAGGACAGAACCTAAATTAGAAGGGGCGACCTCGGCGGTCGCCGGATGGACCAGGGCGCCCACCAGTCCCTGGCCTGGTGTACAGGTGCAGGCCAGTGCGCCCGGCCTCCGGAGCCACACCCTCCGAGGGCGGGAGGTGTGAGCCGCCTCCCGTCTCCCTGTCTCCCTGTTGGGGGAGCCGACCCAGCTCCTGCTCACAGCTGGGGCCGCCCGTGTTGGCTTCTACACACGCTGGGCATGGGCCCTGCCAGGTGTCACCCCCTCCCACCTGCCATCAGGCGCCACAGAGGGCAGGCCACCAAAGCCACTCAGGCCTCAGTGCAAACAGCAGGTTAGGCTATTTCCCAGGGTTAAATGGCAGGTGTTCCCCGGGTGTGACTTAGTCACGTTGGCAGCTCAAATTGCTTGTCGTCCAGTACAGAACTCCTCACCACGAAGAGGAGGTGCTTCCCACGATGGACCTCAGCGGAAGTCCAGAGACTCAGCGCCCCCATACACGTCTTCCCCACCCACCATCGCTGGACGCCTGGCCTCAGGAGTTCAGGGCAGCCGGGTGTGGGGTTGTGGGGGGGGGGCTGCTGGATGTGGCCCTGCATGACTGGGGGTGGACAATGGCAGCCTGCCCACAGCTTCTCCTTGGTGGGAGGCCTTGGTACAAGCCAGTGCCTGAGCCACTGCAACCAAAGGCCACATTTAACTGACCCTTCGAGTCCTTGTCACAGCTGTGTCCTCCTCCCGGGAGGGCAGGCTTAGCTGCTTCCTCCTGTGGGGGACTGGTCTAGCAGGACGACTCCCTGGGCACTGCCTCCACCCCATGTGGCTAGCGGTGGGTGTGCAGCCACGTGGCCTGCTTCAGTCCACCAGTCAGGTCACTGGGGGAGTGGGACTGCCCAGGAGACAGACAGCAGTACCGGCTGGCCGACAATCAGAATGCCGCAAAGGCAGACGTCTGCCTGGAGTCCAGGGCACTGGGTCAGGTTCAGCGACCACGGCCAGCGGGGGCGAGGCCTTTCCAAGTGGAGAGGTGGTGGAGGAGGGGGCCAGGAGGCAGCGGCCCACTGCCCCGTCCAGGAGCGGGAGGAGATACTTCTAACAAAAGTGCAAGGGGGGCTGGGCTGCGGCTCAGTGGCAGGGCGCTCGCAGGCCATGTGTGAGGCTGTGGGTTCCATCCTCAGCACCACATAAAAATCCATAAAATAAAGGTGTGTGTCCATCTACATCTAAAAAAATATTTTAACAAATCATTTAAAAAAGTGAAAGGTGGTCCCCGTGGTGGTCCCCAAGCTTCATCCCGCAGGAGGGGACTGGCTTCTGCAGCAGCAGTTCAGAGGGTCCCCAGCACCCGCACCCCACGACCTGAGGGCTTCTGTGGAGAAGCCTTAGGGCCAAGGCCACTCCTCTATCTGGCCTCCTCTGACTCACTGCCCCAGGAGGAGTCCTGAGCCTGCTGCTTAGAACCTGGGGAGAAGGTTGAGAACCCAAGAAGCGACCTGTCCTCAACTCCTGACTCTGGGCACGCAGACTGTATCAGACGTCTCTCTTCAACTCACCCGGGGACCCTCGTCCTCCTCACAGCTCACGTCCCACAAGCCTGCACAGCAGGGTGGACTCGCCATCACACCAGAATCCTGACCTGGCACTAGTTTAAACCCGTCCCAAGGGTCCGCAGGAAGCCAGGCCTGCTGTCCACAGCTCACCCCTCCATGCTCCCAGCCTGGGCGAAATCGTCCCCACTCCCCATCCTCACCAGGTGTGCCCTGAAAACCCCCGGCAACAGGGGCGGCCAGGGGTGGGGAGGAGGAGCCAGCAGCCCGTGGGGAAGCAACTGCTTTGACTTCTAGGGAGTCTGCAAGAAGCTGGTGCAAACCTTCAAGCCAAAGCCTCCATAAAGAGACAGAGTTGAACAAGTTATTTCTGTTTGCTTCCTGCAGGGCCACTTCAAGAGCCTGGGACACTCAGCAAAACAGAAGCAGGGAAATGTAGCCCTGTGGCAAGTCCTGCAGGCATCACAGATCTAACCACACTCACCGCAGGGTTTGGCCAGCGCTGCCTCTTGGCAGAAAGAGACCTTCAGGCCTCTGGGGCTGGGGAGGAACTACTCGGCCCTCTGAGCAGCTGCCTTGGGACCTCTCAGGGTCATTGGTACTTGATTTTGAGCTAATGAGCTGTCTGGAATGGCAAAGAAGCCCTCCACCGCCTGCCACACCTCCCCTCACTCAGACCTCACCTGAGAAAAAGAAAGATGTTCCTCGGAGACTCAGTGCTGTGGCCCTCAGTGGCGTGGCGTTCCAAGTGGGGCCCTAGGAGCTCCAGCAGCCCCGGGTGCAGCTTCTCAGCCTCGTCAAAGATGAACAGGCTCTGCGGGCAGCGCTGCTGCGTCCCCTGGATCTGGCTGGTCAGCTGCTCCTGCACAGGACACAGGGAGCTGTGGAGACCTGAGGACACATCCCACCCTCCAGCCACAGTCCGGGTCAGGGCACCAGTTTCCCCAGCATTTCTGCAGTGGGTTGCCTGGGACTGGGATCCAAGCCCTGGGGGCGAAGCTCGCACCTGTTCGCCAACAGGTTTCCAGACGATTTTCCTGAACCTGAAGGTTGGCAGCCCTAGTCTGGGGAGAGGAAGGGGCCTGGGGGCAGTGGAAAGAACCCCTTGTGTCCCTGGGCACAAGCCCCCACTCCAGCCTTCTCCCTCCACTCCAGGCCTAGGTCCCATCCTGGAAGTACCTGTCAAGTCAACTCCCCAAGGGCAGGGGTCAGGCTCTGCTGTGGGGGTGACAGGCAGGAGGGGCTCAAGGGCCAGAGGCAGCCACTCCCCTGCCTGCGCTCCCAGGAGCAGCGTGCCCACTGCTCCCAGGCTGGGCCAGGATCTCAGGGAGGTGACACTCCTGAGCGCCTTCTGGGGCCCAGACAACCTGTCATGCAGGGGCTCCCAGAGATGGTGGGCTCTCGTTATAGCCAAGAGAATAAACCCTCAATGGAACAGAAGCTTCTTTGGTGTTCCCAGAGCTGTTGTTCCCAACTTCTTACCCCAGCCTACACTCCCTGTCCCTCTCTAACCTCCTCAGAGTCTGACTTCAGCCCCCCGTCACCCGAGTGCACGGGTGTGTGTGGACATGGCAATTTTTACAGTGGGGAAGTTGGGATCCACAGAATCAGGTAATTTCTCCTGAGAAGGCCCAGCTGTTGGCCGCCTGCCCTGAGGCCATCTGGAGTTCAGGACAGTTCACCCTGCCCTTGCCCTCTAGGTCATACTGAAAGGGCAACTCCGTTCTCAGAGATGTCTGTGATGACTAAAAGCTAGAGCCAGGAGCACCATCCCCTTAGTCTTGCAGCTGAAGGAGTTGGCACATTTTCCTGACCGATTTTAAGTGCTACAGGTCTGACGGGGAAGAAACCAGACCAGCTGAGCAGCAAGGGAACTTTCTGTCCCCCCACTTGCTGGCTATGATGACCGGTTATGGGAAGACATGGAGAACCACCTGATACGGCTGCCTCCTTTTAAAACACTACACCGCGGGGGATGGAGCTGGCCTAGCATACTGGAGGCCCTGGGTTCCCTCCCCAGCACCACATTTTTTTTTTTAAAAAAGGCAGGATATGCTTCTTTTTTTTTTAATATTTATTTTTTAGTTGTAGTTGGCCACAATACCTTTATTTCACTTATTTATTTTTATGTGGTGCTGAGGATCAAACCCAGGGTCTCGTGCATGCGAGGCGAGCGCTCTACCGATGAGCCACAACCCCAGCCCAGGATGTGCAACTTTCCGTCCAATAAAATTGCAATAGTGTGGAACAGCACGGGGCAAGAGCTGACACACGGACACTGCTGCGAGCCAGCCAGGTTGGGTCCGTGCCCAGAGATCATGGCAACGGTTTTGCTTTCCTCTCATTTCCCCACTTCCCTAACACAAAAGTCAATACACGACTGATTCTGTTAAGCTGCGTCTGGCTTCTCGTGCATGACTGTGGAGTCTAAAATAGCAGTTGTTCCTCTGAAGGATGGGGACCACTGTCACATTCTGTCACACACCGCCACCTGGGTCCGGCCCTTCCCGAGGCTTCCCAGAGCCCACCTCCTTTCAGGCTTGGGTCTCCCTCAGCAGAGGCCTCACTCCAGCCCCAGCCCTGGGTGCATTCCCAGCGCTGCCCGCCTCACCTGGTACAGGTCCACATACGTGGGGTGTGGGAAATGGAACGTGGCAATGAACATCTTGACACAGTCGCTCCTCAGCCCGTCCCGATAGAGGTTCTCTGCCAGCATGCGCGCCACAAAGTTCTTGCCTGTGCCAGACCAGCCATGGAACGACAGAGCCAGGGCCTTCTCTGGCCAGGGCATCTCTAAGTAGCCCCTCACTGTTCTCAGGACCAGCTCGCGGGCCAGATGCTGGCCATGCAGGCGCACACTCAGGTTCGATTCCAAGCCTGGGGGCAGGAAAGAGGAGGCCACAGTGAGTGGCACACACGGGCATGACTCCCGCAGGTGGAGGCGTGGCCAGCCAAGCATCTCTGGTCACTCCTAGGGTGGATCACTGATTCATGCCATTTGGACTTAGAGGGCAGACCTTGCAGCAGAATGGATTCAAGGGCCATTTTCTGAAGTTTGAGAAATCGAGATTGAACTCGGGGAGAGAACAGAATCACCCTTTCTGAAGACATCCCAGGATGTGGGCACAGACCAGTTTGGAGGAAGGACCCTGCCCACATCCTAGGCTGCCCCCATTCTTTATCTTCAGGCCTCCTGGAAAGCTTTATGGAGAAACCTGTTTATTCCTTCTATTTCAATTCAGCAAACTCTTGTCCACAGTGCCCGCTGGGAACACAGCCCTGCGCTGGGCATCCTGGTGGAGGTGAGGTGTGCTGCCAGCTGGCCTGAGGCACTGCCATTCTGAGTTCTGGATCAACTCGTTTGGCACCTTGAGCCAACCAGGTCAAGGTCTACTGGAGTATCACATCACTTCAAAACTAGTAGCGTCACAGGAGGGAAAATTAACTTCTACTGCTATTTTTCCTGTACTCAAAACTGTGCTGTTTTATATTTAATTTTCACAGTAATTCTGTAAGGCACGTACTATTATTCCCCCTTTAAAGTTGAGGAAACAGATTTGGGAAGGACTGTCCAAAATTTGCCAGCACAGGTGTTTCCGATTCCCCCGCCAGAACAATCTGGATTCCCAGACCTTTCAGAGAGGTGACCTGCCGACTCACATCTAAAGTCTTACTCTGAATCAGCAGAAATCCAAATTCACACTCTGTGTAGTCTGGTATTCTGTCTTGTGCCAGGCCCTGTCCCTAGACATACTGTGTCACTGGCACTTCTTCCAATTAAGTGGCCTACTATCTAGGGTGGGTCTCATTTCTGGAGATGGAAATGCTGGGATCAGGGAAACTCTAGGCAGGAAACCACTCCTGGGGAAAATAGGGAACTTCTGCAAACCACCGATGCAGTGGTCCTTTAACAGGCTAGGCTAAGAATTGCCCTCTGAGAGTTAAATGCAAATCCCTTTAGTATGCAAATAAAGTCTCCTGAACTGAATGAAACATCAAGAGAGGAAGATTACTTAGCAGAACTTCACATGCAGTTGAACTTGAAGGAGAACATTTGCAGGCACACGGGTAGGACAGTTTTCAATCCATGTGATCGCTAATATGGATTTGTTTATAATCAGAAACCATCTCCTATTTCTGTCAGCTGCTGACGCATGGTCACTGATCCAAAATAAACTGGAAACCCAAGTTGTGTCCCCAGACATTTGTTGGCTAAAGGTTAGAAAGGGACACTTGGAATCACAACACAATTTCTGATTGGTTCTCTTGCGTGAACTAGGTTACTATTATTGTTTAGAGAAGCAAGGTGCTCTGGGCCTGACTCTCCCAAGGGTCACAGATATGTTGTATTAAGGGTTAATCCCAGCAAAACTCCTAGCACCATGCTTAGTACATAGTAGGAGCTCCATAGACATTAGTTGCTCTTTTTCCTTGGACCAATTCCCATGGTAGAACATGGTGAGAGATGGCAAATAGGCAGAGGAAAATCTTCAGTCTCAACAAGGGACAGCCAGTGGCAATCAGCAGCCTGTCCTACCCTGGTAGTGTCCCTTCCTCCCAGTTGTCTTAAGTCTGATATGACATGTTCATGGTATTCCCATGGATTCCAACAAGCTGAGCAGCCATGAAACAAAAGGTAAAAAAGGGACTTCTCCTTGATTCAAGTAACAGTGTCACTCACTGTTAGAGCACTTGCCTAGAATGTGTGAGGCCCTGGGTTCCATCTTCAGTACAACACAAACAAACAAAAAACCCACATAGAATGGAAGTGCTCTGGCCTCTGTGTTTAAATGAGTGAATGCAAAATCCATTAAGGACACCACTAATGTTGGTCTCACATTATTCCCATTTTGGTGGGTGTTATTTCTGGAAAGCCTAGTAGTTTCATGTCTTATCCAAAGAAGATTCTCAAATAATTGCAGACCTGAGTGCAATTTCAGTGTGACAATTCCTGCACTAGGGGAGTTGGGCAGCATGGCAAAAGTTCACCTGCACCCCAGTAGTGACCTCGCCTCCCCGTACATCCCTGCCTTTGGAAACCAAGCCTGGGTCTAACCTGGAAAGTTGTTGGAGATCCTGCAGTCCCCGCCAGTGCAGCAGTCCTGGAAGCCACAGTACCACGTAGTGAGGATATCCAGGTACCGTTGACCCAAACCAGGGAGGCTCCAGCCTGGAAAAAGAGGAGCTGTGAGACAAGGACGAGAGCCTTTGGCCCACGGCAGTGAACAGTGAAGCGACAACCATACCACCCAATTTGTTAATGACAATGCCAGAACCAAAACTCAAGTCCCAGCTCCCCCTGCCCAGGTTCCGCCCACTGCACGTGCTCAAGCGGCGTCTCCGCGAGCAGCGTCTCCGCTAGCAGCCGGGGAGGAGGGGTTCCGGGGCTGGAGGGCAGTCACCAGCTGCGTCCGCGGCGGGCTTCCTTAAAGTCACCAGAAGGCGGGAAAGGG
>NW_026000019.1:14219410-14274677 GCF_001458135.2 Marmota marmota marmota
CTCGTCCGGTCCCCTCCCGACGGCCTCTCGGCGCGCGTGCCAGGTGCGGCGGCGAGCGGCAGCAGCAGCAGGAGCCCGAGGCCAGAGCGGGGGCCGCGGGACGCGAGGCATGGCCGGGCTCTGCCGCCTCCCGCCGCGGCCGCTCCGGCTCTTTAAGGCCCGGGCGGGGCCGTGAGGCGGGCGTGGGCCCGGGGTGGTTGTTGCTATGGCGACCGGCCGGCCCGGCTGCCTGCTCTCTCAACACGTGACCCGGGCGGGAACCGAAACCCGGGCTGGTGTCCCGGGATAGGTCCTGTCCACCCCGCCAGCTTCCAGGGTAGTCTGTTTCTGGGGCACGCCTGCGGTTGCAAAGGCGGTGACACCAGGCCTTGAAATGCCCACTGTCAATCATTATTATTTTCGGGTAGCTCTGTTGGCCCATCTGAGGTCTACCAAATAAGGACACACCTTCGTGCCTGGCCCCTTCGTCTACAGTCAACTTCCTGCCAAACTATTAGAGGAAGCTGGGGATACCCTCTCAGCCAGGGGAGTCAACTGTGCAGAGGCCCTGGGAAGAACGCACGCAGGAAGAATCCTGTCTGGCGGAGGTGGCCCTCTGCAAATAATCAGCAGGCTTCCACCAAAAACAAGAGGAAGCTGAAGGTTTCAAGTTTGGAGCTATTTGGGGTTTGGAAACCACCCTCCAAGTTATGGGGAAATCATGAGGTCTCCTGTTGAGTAATTATATCTCATGAAAAAGAAGGCTACATGCTCAGTACACTCTCAGCTAGGTTTGTAACTTTCAAGTGTTTGTGACTATGAGCAGCCATCAGACACCACCAGCATGCCTTTGAGGGCCTCTTTCCCTTGGATTTCCTTCTTCATAATATGGAGCACAGGACAGATTGTTTTAAGTTTCAGAGTTATCTTGTCCTCATTGGAAACCACTGTAGAGACAGATCAAGGGACCTACCTGGCCACTATCTTGTTTAGTGACTTTGAGGCTGGGCTCTCCAGTTGGTCAGTGAATCTGAGCACCAGACCTTGCAAACATCACAAACTGCCCCCTCGGTTCATGCCAATCTTAGATCACACTCAATGCCAGGGGCTGCTCCAATCTCAACAGCTCACCAAATTTGCCTTTTTATTCAAATAGCCACAGAGGCCAGATAAGCACCTTTGTCAGAATACCATGAAAGCTCAGTTGACAAGCAAAGTTATGTATTTTGTGTCTCACAGTGATGTCAAAAGGGAACCCAAACTTTTCAGAGCAGCAGCTAAGGCACCAGTACAGCATGACTTACTTGGAAAAACCAAGTAGAATCATTCAGAGGATAGTTAACCTTGGTTTGGATTTTTGTGTGTGTGTGTGTGTGTGTATGGTGGTGGTGCTGGGGATAGAACCCAGGGCCTTGTGCATGCAAGGCAAGCACTCTACCAACTGAGCTATATCCCCAGCCTTGTAGTTTGGATCTAAGTGCCACCCCAAGACCCCATGGTAGAGAACTGGTCCTCAGCTTGGTGCTATTGGGAGGTAGTTGGAGGCCAGTGGGAGGTCTTTGAATAACTGGATATGACAAAGGGACTATGGGATCCTGTTTTC
This sequence comes from Marmota marmota marmota, assembly GCF_001458135.2. Classification (NCBI taxonomy): domain Eukaryota; kingdom Metazoa; phylum Chordata; class Mammalia; order Rodentia; family Sciuridae; genus Marmota; species Marmota marmota. The sequence continues at coordinate 14,220,993 of NW_026000019.1, forward strand.
TTCCTTTTTTGCTCCCTGACCATGAAGTGGGCAGTTCTGCTCTGCCACATATTCCTGCCATGATGCACTGCTTCCATCTTCCCCCAACCAGAGGCCTAAAAGCAATGGGTCTCCCTGACCATAGATAGAATCTCCCACACCATGAACCAAAATAAAATTTCCTTTATAATTATCTCAGGTATTTGTTATAGTGGCAAGGAGCTAATATATATCTTTCTGCTTATTTGAAAACTAAAAACATTAACTTATTCAGCAAATATTGTTTGAGCATGAAAGGCAATCTAGCATAGTGAATAACTAAACAGGTTCTACCACTTTCTATTTGTGTAACTTCAATTTCCCCACCCATAAAACAGTCATGGGAATGCTGCTAAGATTAAATGAGCTAATTTGAGTGCATCATAAACACTCAATACTTTATTTTCATACATATTTATTTATATAATATATAAAATAGACTACTGGAGGAAGCTTGCTTGCCATTAGTTAATATTGATATTTATAGGTGAATTTATGGTGATAAAATTACTAATAACAGGGCTAGGGTGAAGCTCATGGTAGAGAGTCTGCTTAGCATGCATAAAGCTCTGGGTTCAATCTCTTGTACTTACTCTCAAATTACCGATAACAAACCAGTGGCCCTCAGCTGTAATCCCAGCGGCTTGGGAGGCTGAGGAGAAGCATCTCAAGTTCAAAGCCAGCCTGAGCAATTTAGTGAGGCCCTAAAGAAACTTAGTAAGAGACCGTCTCAAAATTTAAAAAAAATAATAAAAAATAACATCTGGGACTGTAGCTCAGTGGTTATGTGCCACTCAGTTCAATCCCAGTACAAAAAACAAAACAAAAACAAGTTTTAAGACTATGGAAACAACTATCTTTACTTACAACTGTCATCTAGTGATAACTGCTAATTTCTGAGATGCTCTGGTTTGGATTTAGCATTTAATGGTAAATAAACTAGGTTGACAGGAACTTGATTTCAAGAAACTTTTTTTCCTAAAAAAAAAAAGAGGGGAACTGAGTGTGGTGGTGCATACCTTAATCCCAGTGGCTCCGGACTAAGGCAGGAGGCTCTTGAGTTCAAAATCAGCCTCAGCAATGGTGAAGCACTAAGCAAATCAGTGAGACCCTGTCTCTAAATAAAGTAAAAAATAGGGTTGGGGTGTGGCTCAGTGGTCGAGTGCCTGAGTTTAAAACACCAGTATCTAGACAAATCTCTGAATATTTCAACAAACTGTTAGCACAGTATTCTCAGAGGCTGGAGAGTAGTGGCTGTAGTATCTAAGAACAAGAGCTCATGGATGATGGGGACATCTAGAGGCTATTGTGAGAACTACAAACAGCTAGGATTCCTCAGCAAGCATCCTGGCATTGGCACTGTGTGGGAGCTTGTCAGAAAGGCACTCTCAGACTCTTGGACTTACAGAATCAAAATCTTCATTTTAATAATGTCTTCCTAAAATAAAGTGGGTATGTGACACATTTTCTGAAGTCATCTGAGTAGAACAAGCTTTATGGATACTCCCAAACTTGCTGAAGGTGGGCAGAACTGAAGCCAGATTTAAAGTTAGGTAGTCAGTGTAGTTAGGTAAATTGGGTCTAATATCATATCAAGTGAAATCTAAAATGGAGGCCATGCTGACAACGAAACGCAGGACAACTCATGAAATGTTAATGAAGTCCCGGAAAGGCCCTAGGCCAAAGTCCACCCCAAAGAAATGTTAATAGAACCGTGGGAACAGCCCCAACAGATTTGGAGATAGCCCATCCCAAGAAGTGATAATGAAGTCCTTCCTGCCCAGATTACTTGTTTGGCCCACCTGTGTCCCACCCCTCGGGCCTTCCCCTTACATTCCATCACCAAAACTATAAAAAGGGGAGACAACCGCACTTCCACGGATTCCACCTCTTGGGTCCCCTTCTTCCTCAGGGAGAAGTCTTTTCTGCAGTCCTTTAATAAACTTCTAATTTCTACTCTGACCTTGCCTCGGCGTGGTTTTCTGGTGTTATTCTTCAACATTGGGGAAGCAAGGACTCCTCACCGGCCAACAGCGGTAACAGAACCATCTGTCTTGAAAACGATCTTTGGGTACAAATCAAGTCTCTCTCTCTCAATCAATAAAACTCTGAAAACAGGAGATGAATGTTTCCTGGTTCATCTATAAGCCAATAGTTGCTTTAACATCTCTGCCACAGTACACTGGGGGGCATCATGGGTGGAACCTGACCTCTCTAGAGGCAGGGCACAGCCAGGCTTCCTGATGAGACCATGGACACTCCTGAGGGTCTTCCTGGCCACTCAGGTTCTAAACTTATTGGAGGCCTGGGACACTCTACATTTGTGCAGCGAGGGGCACACGCCACCTGTCAAGTCTGGATCTACGTCCCCTTCTGTTGTGTGCCTACTGCCAACCCCACACCTGCTGCGTTCCTGCTCCTTCATTTTCAAGTTAATTTACATCACTCCTGAAGCATTTGGTGGCTCATAAAGTTCTCCTCTGTCAGGATGAGATTAGGGGCTCTTTAGTAAGAGTGGATGTCACTGTCATTTCCATTTCACAGCACAATATCCAATGTCTACGCAAGACCAAAACCTTACAAATGGTGACTTAATGCCATGGTTCCCTGGGGTTTTTATTACTACTTACCCCACAAAACCCCACTATGGAAACCAATCTTACAAAATGAGGGCTGCAGGAAGTTGTTTTTTAGGCAAACACAATAGGTAAGATCCATCCAGTAACAGAACATCTCCCCTCACTCCTGGCTGCCCTTTTCAAATTCTAATACCAGTCATTCTAATACAATTGAGAAGCACACAGACCCTGAAATTTAGCCTGCAAGAGGATTTGTATGTGGTGAGCCTGTGAGGAACACAAATCAGGCTTTGGCCTCCTGCATGTATTTAAGGACACACGACCAAACTGGCAGATACACCCCAACTCAAGGGGAAAATCTCAAGAACTCTGCACAGCTGTCTGGTTGAGGTTTAGGATGAATTTCCATGTCAGAAGTTAAAAATCTGTGTGTCTAAGAATTCTAATCAGGACAATCAGCCTTCTCTTCTGCCTGTATGGTACTATGTTGACAAGTTCTTCAGAACTCAAAATGCTTACCTCTAAGATGCAAGAATGAAGTTAACTACTAATATACAAAAAGCAATGAGGATTCTTTTTTGTACCAGGGATTGAACCCAAGGGTGGTTAACCACTGAGCCACATCCCAGCCTTTTATTTTTTATGTTGAGATAGGGCCTTGCTAAGTTGCTTAGGTCCTTGATAAGTTGCTGAGGCTGGCTTCGAACCTGCAATCCTCCAGCTTCAGTGGCTGGGATTACAGGCATATGCCACCATGCCTGACCCTACGATAAATGATTCTATGAGAAACTTGGTATAGTTACAACTGTAGGGACCTTTAGATTAGTAAGGAAATTCAAAGGTCTTATCCATAAGATGCTGTGAAGTAATCCTGTGGAAGTTTAAGTGGGGGCAAAAGATAGAATCTATTCGCCAAAAACAAGGAGGAAACTGGAATAGAAAACATTGGTAAAATCCTGAAAGTCAGGAAAAAAGATTCATAGGAAAAGATGATACCCCAATATTTATTAAAATCTTTTATTTTCAGCATCAAAACCCATAGAACACATTAGTTGTATTGTGTGGTGTCTTACCAAGTACATCCTCTATTTGTGCAACAGCTCTGAGAGGAAATCCTTGGCAGATCAAACATGAGGGTGGTGATTCTTACACCTCCTTTTAAGCGAATAAATTAGCTTCCGAGTAATATTTTGTTTCCCCCAATGTTCTGTTTCTGAAGAGCACAGTACAGTACCCAAACCCTATTCTCGCCCAGACTGAAGGAGTGGAAGGAAGAAAAGCTGCCCCAGCCCTCACCTCCCAACCCCAAGCAAGCTTCCGGGGGACAGGTGTCCCCACCTGGCTTACCAGGCCTGCCTGGCAGGTGTGTGCAGAACGGATGATCTATGTGTTACTGAAGGTCCACACACAGAGACTGAGAAGAAAACATTTTATAAACTTCAAGTCCTTCTGCAATGTAAGCCAGAGTTTTCCTGTGTCAAAATAAATACATTTTCCTTGCTAGAATTATGTGACTATCAAATACAAACAACTTCACCCATGTTTCCTGAAGCTCAAGATCACAGGACGGCTTGCACAAGACAACTCACCAAGGGAGGCATTACCATCCCCAAAGGGTGATCAGTTACTTGGCAAAGAGAATAGATACGGGGAAGACTGGGAAGGGAGGCTGGGGGAATACAGTGCATGGGAAGGAAAGGCCAAAGTGCTTTTTTCTTTTTTAAAGAAAAGACGGATTTCTGTGGAAGAAAATGCTGCCTTCAAGTGACATTAAAAAATTGGCTTGTACAGGATTTGACTTTCCCCAAAATAATATGCAAAAAAATGTGCTCTACTTCCTCCATTTTCTTCTTACATTTCATCTGACATATTAACCCTGAATGCCAATAGGGAGAAATGCCTTAAACTATATTCAACAATATTAATTTTTTTGCACAGAGAATTATTTATACCTTTCCTGCCAAATCACAATTCAGTCTTATATCATTAAAGAACAGTTTAAAAATGAAAACTATATGCCCAAATTTCTACAAATTTTGGAAAACACATTTTTAAGAAGTGGGAGGAGAGGAGGAGAGCAAAAATGACAATCAGTTCTGATTTTCCTATTTTTATAGTATTAAATATATCTGCATCTATCTAGATGTTCAGTGGGCATACCTAACTTAGAGCTGACAAAAACCCTCCAATGGTTTGACTGCAATAGCTCCAGATTCTAATAACAAATGCAAAGGAGGCCAGTGTTACAAAACTTTTAAAAAGATCTTTTTTAAACAGAACATAGTATTTGTGTTTTAGGGCTATAAGCTTATGGTGAGTTTTCTCTAAGATTGACCTAAACACACTTTTCCAGCTTAATCCAATTCTAACTTAGAACATAAATTTATGTTCTCAGCATGTCAGCTCAGTTCTAATTCTGACCACTATGGCTCTGAACACATTTTAAGAACATGAGTTTGAAAAGAATGAAATGGTATAATTTCTACAAATGCTCTGAAGAAAACATGTTTTTTTTTTTTTTTGCACAGTACTGGGTACAGTGGCACCCTTCCACTCAACTACATTCTCTGCTGTTTTTATTTTGATACAGGGTCTCCCTAAGTTGCTGAGGCTGGCCTTGAACTTATGATCCTCCTGCCTCAGTCTTGTGAGTAGCTAGGAATACAGGCATGTGTCAGATAGAACATTTGCCAAAAAAGCTTTCCCTCCTGTTTTTGCCCTTAGCAGAATCTTCTGCCTTTGATGTTATGAATAAATTTCCTGTTCTGAGAACAATTCTTATTCATCTCATTGTTGTACACCAAAGGCAGCATATATTTGAAAAGAACACTAATCCATAATTTAGTTCCATGAACACTCCTGAGCAGAGTACAGCAGAGCATACTGGTGTCCGTTCTATTGGCTCTTAGAAGTTTGAGGTTAAGCATCAACCAAGGTGGACTGTGAAGTTCCTGGGCTCACACAGCAAGTGGTCTTACAACTGGGATTAATACTTCTTTGTCAACACTATTTCAGCGTTGTTTGCTAACATCTGTCCTCTTAAATCAATACCCTTTTAAAAACTTGGTCTATTCTTATAACCACCTCAAGATGTATATAAAAAGTATAAAAGTTTCCTAATTCCATGTCATTTTAAAGTACTTACAAGTACCCAGTTATCTTTCAGTGTGAGAAAATGGGCATAAATTTGAAAGCTGTTTTTGGTCACCCAAAACTGGTCTCCAATGGCTGTCATGAAATGTGTTCGACCACTCTGTTTAAATATTAGTGTATGCTTGGCAGCGGTACAAAACTTCAACAGCATCTGGTCAAGATGCAGCAGGGCACTGGTCTCTGAATGCACAGAAGCGTGAGTGTCCCAGGCCTGCCCAGCTCTGCTCGATTAATTTTCTATAGTTGTGGACACTCCAGAATCTGCATTTCAACAGTCTGAATTGAGAGTGCCAAGAGGAGATTATATACCATGGGTTAAAAAATCCAAATGAGACTAAGCAATGAAATCAGGATTTGATATAAACCAAAATCTTCAGGCTCCTTCTGTCAACCTCCTTAATTTCAAGGCTCAGAAGGCTTACAGTTTTTTGATTCCAGTCTTTTGTGTGGCCCAAGTCACAGCTCTGTCCAGCCACCACCAGGGTGTACACTGTCCTCTGCAGAAGAGCTGCCTTTTCTCACAAAAACATCAATTTCAATGACCAAATGTCTTAAAGGCAATGGTGGAAATTCATTTCAAGAAAGAAGTGAAGATGACAGAGATCACAGGCAGCCTAACTTATTCAAGGTATTATTTCAGTTAGCTTTGTTAATTTGGAAAGGATCTGCCAGCTGCTTTAGGCAAAAGAGGAAAATAAAATTCTCCATAAAGAGTCATGTTTGAGTTGTAAAATAATTTTCTCTAGAGACCTTTTTTTTTTGGTTAATTTGGACACAGTTGTGGGAATGAAGGTTTTACCTAGGTAAAAGTCATATTTGCTTTTACACACCTAAGAACTTAAATACAGGGAAACCTGTCATCTTCCAGATTCTGGTTCTACCAGGTGTCTCTCTACTTCCCTCCGTTAAGATCATCAAAACCATACTACCCAATTGCCCAAAAACCTGAACTTCTTTCCAATTTTGCCCTTCCCTTCAATCTTATCTTAAAAACATATCCCCTCCAACAGAGAATGCTATTTTGGCTCAATAGACAAAGTTTTATTTGCCGCCACTCCGTAGGAGGCAGTAAGCTTTCAAATTAGACTAGTCTTGGTAAAAAAGACACAAGAGATCTTAAAGTATTTCCACAAAATTCACAGGTGTGGAGAAAGGACTACAAGGTTCTCCTCAAAACACACACTCTGGAAGCAATCCCAGCATTCACTTATCCAAATGTCACACCTGTTTGTCCTTTGGTATGGGAACACAGACTGACCAATGCTGATGACCACTGCTAGAAATGGGCAACTGCCGAGGACGCTGGAAGGTGTTTCTGCAGGAACATCCCAAGCTCTGACACTTGTGGTCTTTGCTTTTGCTTCCACTATAGAAAAAAACAAAGACACCCAAGGCCACCCTGTCCTCCACCACCAGAACTTGCTGCTGGCACTTCCAAAGCCATCTCATACCATTTGGAATTGATTGTGCTGTTTCTCTATCTTTGTAAAAATAAGTTTCACTTATTTTCTGTTGACAGTTACAAGTGGGACAGAGGCATCCTGTCTTCTACCAGCACAGTGTCCATCCCAAACTGGTCAGTGCACTGCTTCACGGTGGCCAGGACATTCAGGAGCCGCTGGTCCACAGCGTCCAGGTGAGGATCAGAGAGCACAGGGGAGATGGGATCATGGGCCATGGCAGATTTTAAGGCAGACTTTAGCACTCCATTCTTTAGGTAATTCAGTCTGTTCCAGGTGGAAACCCTAATGCTGGAAGAAAAAGTTTTAGAACCAATTATATAAAAACCTCTCACTGTCAAATGGAGTTATCTTGCTTGGCAGCAAAAGTAAAAGAAAAAAATTATGTATAATATTTTAACTAAAACAACAAAAAAGAAATCACTTCTGTTTTGGAATTACCTCTATGTTAGCAGTAAGCCACATTACATGTTGGCTTTTTACACGTGTTTACTGCAGTGCTATTTGTAACAGGAAAATGTGAACCAATCTGAATGTCCAACAATTGGGAAATAGTTCAATTATTGCTCAACCATTCTAAGAAATACTAGGCAGCTCTGAAAATTTAATAGCATGGAAAAATGTTCATATGCTGGGTGGGGAGAAAAAGTTACTCCAAGTCTGTGGGGAGCAAAAATGTGTGTGTTATGAGAATTATTAGACTATATGCTTAGAAGCGTATAGTGTTACAGTGTTAAGAAAATTATCTTTAAATGTTCATTGATCTTTTTAATTTCCTTCTTTTAATTTTAAAAGTTTCACAATAATATAAATAGAAAAAGAATTATTTTAAGGATACCTACTTTCCTTAATTATCTCACCAACTACTATGATTTTTTTTTTTTAGTTTTTTTTTTTTTAGTTGTTGACAGACTTGTATTTATTTTTATGTGGTGCTGAGGATTGAACCCAGTGCCTCACACATGCTAGACAAGCACTCCACCTGTGCCCACAACCCCAGCCCAACTTCTATGGTTTCAATGTTTATTCCTTCTGAAACTCATGCTGAAAGCTGAACTGTCACTGTTAAAGTATTAGGAGTTGAGACCTTTTAAGAGGTGATCAGGCTGTGAGGGCAGAGCTTTCTTATGCTGCTATGAAAGGTGGCCCTCTCTTCTCATTGCCTTTCTGCCTTCACCATATGAAGACACAGCAAGAAGGCCCTTAATAGATGCCAGTGCTCTGACACTGGACTTCTCAGCTTCCAGAACTGTGAGCCAATACATTTCTGTTTATTATAAATTACCCAATCTGTGATATTCTGTTAATAGAAGCATATAACAGAGTAAGCCACCAATTAAAGAAGATCTTTTTTTTTTAATTTATTTTTTAGTTTTAGGTGGGCACAATATCTTTATTTGTTTTTATGTGGTGCTGAGAATCGAACCCAGCGCCTCACACATGCCAGGTGAGCGTGCTACTTGAGCCACATCCCCAGCCCAAGGAAGATCTTTTTTAAAAAAATAGAATTTTTTCTCTCCCAAATCACCAATACCCTATTCCCCAACGTAAGTATATGAACAGCTTTAAACTGGAAAATGGCTCCCAGGGGCTCAGAAAGTACTGACTTGGGGCAGATATAAAAATGGCATTAGCAGTAATTCAGAGTTAGGAAAGGAGAGCTGATGCTGGAAAAACTTCCAACCTTTTATTCTTTCCCCAGCTCACCTTAACAAATGGAGAGACAACCCACCCACAGTACAGTGCAGGCCTTCCATTATTTTTATTTTTTAGTTGTAGTCGAAAGCAATACCTTTATTTTATTTATTTATTTTTATGTGGTGCTGAGAATTGAACCCAGGGCCTCGTGCGTGCTAGGCAAGCGCTCTACCACTGAACCACAACCCCAACCCCAAAGAGGATCTTTTATTTATTTCAGAAGGAAAGTTCTTACCACCCTGTGTGTGAAGTGGAATTCACTAGGTAGGCAGTAGGCAAGAGGCAGCCTGCTCTGCAACTAATTAGAAAAGTAAGAAAATCGATCTCTGCACTAAGCACAGAGGGACTGTCAAGCTCAGATGCTGGCCAGTTTACTTACTCAGAATTATGCCACAAATGCCCAGAGCATAAGAGCTTCCCATCCGCCATTCCCTGACCCTCATCTCAGGATCTTCTAAGGGTTCTGGACTGAAAAAGTATGAAAATCACTGCTCAGGGAGCAGGAAGTTTTAAGGCCAAGAAAACAGATCCACGGTTCTGACAGCCTGGAAGGGAAGGCACCGCAGGCACCGTGTGCTAGTGTAACTTACATGCAGCACTGATAGAGAGGGGCAAGGATGCTTCTCTCATCCAGCGAGGGGTTCCCAAAGCTGAAAATTAAAGAAAACTGAGTGAATGAGGCAGAAATACCAGTTCTCTTCTTAGGTTCAAAGCATCAGCAAATTTTATAAGAAACTCAAATGTGACTCTAGATAATTTCATGCTCCAGCAACTCAAATCACTTAAATTCAAAAGAAGTAGGGTGTGACCAATTAGACAAGGATCCGTAACAGCCTGTACCAAAGTAGGAAACAACAAATAAACTCATTTACAAGGATACTTTTTCCTGCCAACACACTGCAAAGTGCTGGATCATAACCATGGTAACACAGCATGGAGGTCACAGACCAAAGGGAGGATGTGAAAATCCCTAAACTTGCAAAGCTTTTAAAGGGTGGTGAGAGACATAAAGGCTGCTCATATTAGGTTCCCTCAAACAGGCAGATGACCATTTGTCCTACTCCAAAATCACCAATACCCTGATCCCCGCAAGTAAGTATATGGACAGCTTCAAACTGGAAAATGGCTCCCAGAGGCTCAGAAAGTACTGACTCGGGGCAGATATAAAAATGGTATTAGCAGTAATTCAGAGTTAGGAAAGGAGAACTGATGCTGGAAAAACTGGCAACCTTTTACTGTTTCCCCAGCTCACCTTAACAAATGGAGAGACAACCCATCCACAGTACAGTGCAGGCCTTCCAATAACAAAAGGAATAGCGGCTACAAAGGTAAAATGTTTTGTCTTCTAAACTCAGGGATACCTAACGCCCAATGCAAGAGGGGGTCCTTTATGATTAATGGGAATCTCATGAATGGATCCGTACCCTCATACAAAAGGTCTGGGGAGCTTATTCACCTCTTCTACCCATGAGGACACACAGAAGGCACCAGCTATGAGGACCGGCTCATACCAGACACCAAATCTGGGGCACTTTGTTCTTGGACTTCCCAACCTCCAGAACAGTGAACAATACATTTCTGCTACTTATAAATTAAGAGATATAAGGTATTTTGTTATAGCAGCTCAAATGAACTAAGGAATTACTCTGATATATATCAAGCACATGTACTGTAATACGTATGATCTTTTGGAGGGCTACTGGGGGTTGAACCAAGGGGTGCTTAACCACTAAGCATAAGATTTTTTAACAAAATGTTCATTTTTAAAAAATATTTTTTTAGTTGTACATTTGGATATAATACCTTTTTTATTTTTATGTAGTGCTGAGGATCGAATCCAGTGCCTTCCATATGAGGCAAGTGCTCTACCACTGAGCTACAACCCCATCCCCAAAATGATCATTTTCACAAGTAAGAACAAAGATTTTTCAGGAATATAGACAGCCCTGGTCACTACTTGCTTTGCTGTGATAGGTTTACAGGGTAAGGCAGTGTTTGCTGGCCTTTCACTTGGGTAGCTGTCACCATTTTCAAGGAGCATGAGGTACCTGTTGTTCAACATAATAGATAGTGTCATTTGCAAGTTCTGGCCAAGCACTCTGCCGAGCAGCCACGTCTCAACTTATTCCTAGCATCCAGTGTTAACAGCATGGCCCACTCTGGACAATTCTGGGGCTCCAAGGAAGTTTTCTATTTACTACTTATTAAATGTAACTAAAAGTATGGTACTGAGCCAGCCACCATGGAAAATACATCCAGTGTACAAAATGAAAATACAATGTGCTCTCCAAAGAGCTTAGGCCTAAAAAATAAAAATAAGGACATTCTATTTATTCAAAATGAATAAATTTGTTTTATTCAAGACAAAAGTCATCTGTCTTTACATATCATCGCCATGCAATTACTCTTCCCCTCGTAACAGCAAAAGCCTGGACCTAGCTAGCCACAAAAATAGCAAAATATCCTATCAAATAAATTTTTAAATTGCACAAACCTTGGGATAGAATTTAATAGTAAATACATTTCACTTTCTAGTAGAACTGCATTTCTCAGATTTGATGTTCTATAAACATCATAACCAAGAAAGAATGATGTAGGCAATGACAAATGAATAACCATGACTTCCAGTTGTCTGTGAAGTGGACCACAATTTCCATTTTTTAAAGTCCTGAGGGTGTAGGGAAGGACAGTGTATATCAATTGTCTTCTGGATATTTTCCAGGACACCAGCTATAGATGGATCTGAAAAGTTCCCCCAAAACTCACTGGTTGAAGGCTTGGTTTAGCTGGTGGTCCTCCTGGGAGGTGATAGAAACTTCAGGAGGTAGGGCCCAGCTGAAGGAAGTAGGTCACTGGAGATGTTCCCAGTGCTTGTCCGGCTGTCCCTCCCTCCCTCCCAGATACCATAAGGTTAGCAGCTACCCTCCACCACATGTTCCCCATGATGTTCTGCCCCTCCACAGGTTCTGAAGGAATGAAGACCATGGAATGATACCATGAGCCAAAATAATCCTATCTCTTTTAAGTTATCTCCAGTATTTTTTCAGAGCAATAAAAAGCTGACTAGGTGGCCTGCAAGGGTGCACATGCTAAAGGAATGCCAACTGGCCTGTGGCACTGTTGGAGAGTCAGGAAAGCATTAGGAGGTAGGGCTTAATGGAAGGAACTGAGGTCAACATTGGGACCCCAGCCTCTTTCTGTTTCTTTGTTTCCTAGCTGTCACAAGCACCTTCTTTCCAACATGTGTTCCCACCACAATGCTCTACCTCATCATAGGCTCAAAAGCAACAGAGCCAGCAAACCTTTCTGAAACCATGAGCCAAAATAGATTTTTCCTCCTCTGAAGTTGATTTATCTCAGGTGCCTGTCACAGTGATGGAAAGCTAACACAATATGCTTGAAAATATCCTTTTATGCATGGAAATGAACAAAAGATAGTCCTGCTGGCCTTACCTTTTGGCATTATCAAGAAGGATGAGCATACTAGCGCCTTCATCATCCTGAAAGCTCTCATAGTGATGGCGGTCAGCATTGCCAATCAGGTAATCAAAGACAGAGGTGTCAATGATGTCCAAGAGGCGTGGGCCTGAGTCATATGGGGATGTTTTCTTCACAGCATCACAGTAGCTCTCATCATACTCCCACCTGATGGCAAGCAGCATCACAAGAATTACTGAGTGCCAACAATGTATCTGGCTGTTATGATCTTAAATGTCCCCCAAAGGCCATGTATTGAAAGCTTGGTTACCAGTCTGTGGCACTATCAGGAGGCAGAGCCTGGTGGAAGGAAGCCAGGGCATCAGGAGTGTGCCCTTAAAGGAGATGTCGAGGCTCTAGCTCCTTTTACTCTTTTGCTTCCCAGCTACCATGAGGTGAGCAGTTTTCCTCTACAACTTACTCCCCATCATGATGTTATACCTCCCCACAGTTCCAAAAGCAATAGAGCCAACCAACCATGCTCTCTGAAACTGCGATCATGGCATGCAATCATGGCTCTGAAACTGTTAAGTCAGAATAAATTTCTCCTCTTTCCAAGTTATCATCTTAGGTATTTTGTCACAATGATTGAAAACTAACACGGAGAGCTGGTACCAAGAAGTAGGGTCGCTGCTTTGACTACACCTTATGATATGGCTTAGAAACCTTTGGAATTGGTTTGCAAGAGGAGTTTAGAAAAGTGTGAAGAAGCAGGCTAGAGAAAGTTTGGAATGCTGAAAGCAGGGATTAATGGGAGATTCTGGTAGAAACTCACAAGACAGACAAAAGGAAAGTAAAGGTTTCAGAGGGAAACGAGGACTGTGTTGGGAATTGGACTAGAAGCCACTTATGTTAAAATTTTGGTAAAAACTTTGTCTACATTTTGTTCATTCTCTAAGACTTTGTGTGAAGCTGGGTTCAAAGTGACAGACTAGTTTATCTGGCAAAGGAAACTTCAAGGCAGCACAGCATTTAGAGAGCAATATGGGCATTACAGGCTGCTTTTAGCCAATTTTACTGTGAGAACTGGTAGCCAAAAGCAGATAAAAGATTTCTTAATTTTGCAGTTTGTCCAGAAAAGTGTGAAAAGTGCAGGCCAAAGAGGGTATAGATGCTGAAGACATCAGTGCCATTAAAAAGAAGCCAAGTACTTTGCACCTGAAGAATATAAAAGATGGAATCAGCCAGACCCCAATAATCACAGGTTCAAAAGGATGAAAAAGTATAAACCTTTCATTTGAGAAGAGACCACTGGGGCTGGGGCTCCCTGTTCACACAGGGCCTAAGGAATTGTTTCCCTAACATTCTGTGTTCAGCCATCAAAGCACTTAGAGGCCACTGCAACTACAGATCAAGTGGGTCTGGCTACTGCTCAAGGCAGTGGCAGACCATGGTGTCATATAAGTGATTCTGATTTTGCAGGCATGCAGAATCTAAGAGTTGGGGGGTTACAGTCAAATTTCAAAGGACAGCCTGAGAGGGGAATACATAAAGGTATGAGAGTGAAACTGAAGCTTCAATGGAGACCCCAGGAAATTAGAGATGCCAGGAATAAGCAAGAGAATGGTGGGACTAAGACCCAGGTACTTCATGCCGTCTCTTCCACTACCACCAAGCCATGTTGGAGAAGCCCAAGGAGGGAGTGAAGATGGAGAATGACACATGAACCTGAAAGTGGTGGGGGAGGGTGGCTCAGTGGCACAGTTCAAGACCAAGATGAGCAAGCTGATGAAGGCCTGTGAAAAGACCTGTCAATAAGTCTGGTTACATTCAGGTTTGATAAGCAAGCAATGAATGACACTTCAGCTTAGCCGGAGATGGAAGATACAGATAGATGCCTTTGAGATGTTCTAGCAGCAGATGGGAGGCATGGCCTTCAGAAGGACCACCCTCACACCATGCCATTGTCCTTGCCTTTGTGAATGGATAGCCATGCTTATCACAAAGGAGTCTATAGAAGCCATGGAGAGTCACCAAAATGATCTTCCTCTCTGTTTCACTTTAAGTGCAGCACAAAACTGTATCTGCAGTGATGAACCTAGAGTTTAAATTGGGCCAGATTGTTTTGTTTAGGTAAAACAAATTATGAGGTTTGGGATCTGCTCTTGTTTTCATTTGGTTTAATTCCCTGCCCCCAAAACATTTTTTCCTTGAAACTTGTGGCCAAATGTTGGCTCTCAGTCTATAGCAGGCTCCCACCCTTGAGGCACTTGTCTTAAATTATGTGGAATGTTCATGTTCACACAATGGCATATCTGTATGACAATGTGGGGGGCAGAATTCCACGATTTGTTGTAGGTACAGGTTATTAAAATGCCAGAATTGCAAGCTTTGTCAAGCACATGGTAAAGCTGAAGAGACAATACTGGAATGCTTCTGAAAAGAAAAAAAAAAAAAATACCAAGTCCTTCTGTAATATGGCCCAATTGCTTACTCTTTCTCTGCTCTGGAGTGTATCCCCTGAAGCCTGAGGCCCAGGATTCTACCACTCAACTTAGTGGCCGGTATGGATATTTGGGGAAAGATCAGCACAACAGAAAGAAGCTTTTGCCCTTTTCAAAACATATAAGAAAATAATTTCCATGTTTCTCATGGTAATTATATTGAAGCCTCAAATTTCTTCTAGTATTTACTTCTGTTGAATAATTATGATCTATATAAAAAGACTAAGAGTTGCTGAACTGCCATGATGTTGTGTAATAGTTACTTCAAAGCGTGCCTGCAAAAGAAAGCAACGGGAAAGGTGACTTAGTGTTCTTATAGACTTGTGTTCTGCTTTCTGAATAGGTACTAAAATATGTATTAGTATGGTGATTCCAGTTCTTTTTTAACTTTATTTTATGGTGCTAGGGATCAAACCCAGGGCCTCATACATGCTAGGCAAGTGCTGTGCCACTGAGCCACATTCTCAGCCCAAGATTATTTTTGTTTATTTGTAGTGCTGGGGATTGAACTCGGGTCTCATGCATGGCACATGCTGTGCCACTGAGCTACACCCTCAGCTCCTGGTGATTCTAGTTCTATGAGATATTTGGGGGTCTACAGCAATTAAAATGTTTATATTTCTGCTTATTGTACTTCTATAAGGATCCATTGCTGCTTGATGGCCATTTTCTACCTTTTATAGTCACCTGACAATGACACATTATCTCACTTGCTTAAAATCTTAAAGAAAATGTTCTAGTTTGCTTTGTTTTGTTGTACTGGCTGCGGGGGAGGGGGGATGGATGTTTGTTGGCTCCATTATGTTTATTCACAGTCTGTACATTATTTGTTGTACTTTACTACAGTAAACAGCAAAACAGTTTGGCAAAAAAATGAGGTGGGGAGGGCAAAGATACCAGGAATAGGGAATGCCTGCTGAAGCTGAAGGCAATGATCATGCTTTGAAGAGAGGCCAGGTGGGCTATGCGGCAAAGCAGTAAGGGTGGGGCTGCCCAAGCCTATTGAAGCTAGATCATGTATGCCCCAGATGCCAGACATGGAGCTAAACAATTTAATGTTTGTGCTGCTGGGAGTTTGGTCATGCTTTGTTCTGATTCCTTCTTGCTATTTTTCTATTTCTCTCTTTTAGAATGGGAATGTTTACTCTGTGCCACTGATCTTGGAAGTGTATTACTTGTTTTTTTTAAGCTAAGAATTTGCCTTGAGTCTCAGAGAGACTTTGGACTTGGGCTTTTCAGCAATGCTAAAATAGTTAAGACTTCAGGGATTCCTGGAAATGGACTGAATGCACTTTTCACCATGAGATGGACACAGCCTTTCAGGGCCAGGAGCAGAATGTTATAGTTTGGATCTCAAATGTTCCCCAAAGGCCATGTGTTGAAGGTTTGGTTGCCAACATGTAGAGCTACTGGGAGGTGGTATAACCTGTAGGGGGTGGGGCCGAGAAGTTAAGCCACTGGAAGAGCCATTGGGACCCCAGCCTCCCTGCCCCCTTTGCTTCTGGGCTTCCTTGAGGTGAGTGTCCTCCCCTGCCATCTACTTTTTTTTTTTTTTTTTAATATTTATTTTTCAGTTTTTGGCGGATACAACATCTTTGTTTATATGTGGTTCTGAGGATCGAACCCGGGTCACACGCATGCCAGGCGAGCGCGCTACAGCTTGAGCCACATCCCCAGCCCCCTGCCATCTACTTTTAATATGAGGTACTGTGTCACCACAGGCCCAAAGCAATGTGGCCAAGTAACCATGAATAATTATGATCTATATAAAAAGTAACAGAAATATTTAAAATAAGGGCCAAAATACACCTTTCCTTCTTTTAAATGTTGATTTATCTCAGGGTTTTGTCATAAGGACACTGGCATTGCCTTCTGCCCTTAACCTGACAGTTCTTATTTTTTTTTTTTTAAACTCTTGGACAGAATGAATGACTGGCTCCTATGCAGGATTGGCACCTGACGAGGCACAGGGGAGAATTAAGCTGTGGCTCAGAGAAGTATTTACCTGGCCAATTTGCCTTCTCGGTAAGTCCTGCCCCAGGGGTGTCGGTGTTTCTGCAGAGGCCACACATCTGGAAGCCAAAGTGTGACAGATCCCTCCATTGTGTCTCCATCTGCACAAGCTGGCTCTGTTTCTCGGCAGTAATAGCACTTCCCATAGAAACAAGTATTGTTTCCTAAAGGACAGAAAGGAGTCAAATACACTTAAGGAAAAAACAAAAGATTCTAAATTCTTTCCTAAATAATGGGGAAAAAATCAGCTAAGAGGACACAGACAGCAAAGATCCTGAACTTAATATATTTTACACATTTATTTTTTTGAATAGATAAGAAAAGCATATGGTATAAAACTTTACAAGGTCCAGAAGGATTTATACTAAAAGGTAAACTGCCATCTGGTGTAGCAGCGCACACCTGTCTGTAATCCTAGCAACTTGAGAGACCGAGGCAGGAGGATAACAAGTTTCAGGCCAGCCTCAGCAACTTGGTGACATCCTGTCTCCAAATAAAAATATAAGTAGGACTGGGGAAGAACTCGGGATATAGCTCAGTGGTAAAGCATCCCTGGGTTCAATCCCTAGTATCAAACAAACCAAGCTTCTCCCTCAACCCGCTCCTCTCCCTTTCATCCTGCTCCTTTTACCTAGTTTCACTCCCAAGAGTCAAATACCACCTTATTATTTTCCTGAACTAATTAAAAAAATTTTGTTCTTCGTACCATACATACATGGAGTATAACTTCCCATTCTTTAGTTGTACACGATGTACAGTTAAACTGGTAGTGTATTCATATACGAACACAGGAAAGTTATGTCTGATTCATTCTACTGTCTTTCCCATTCCCATCTCCCCTCCCTTCCCTTTATCCCCACTTTGTCTAATCCAATCAACTTATATTCTTCCCTCCAGCCCCTTTATAGTGTGTAAGCATCTGCACATCTGAGAGAACATTCAGCCTTTGGTTTTTTGGGGATTGGCTTATTTAACTTAACATGATAGTCTACAGTTCCAGCCATTCACTGGCAAATGCCATAATTTCATTCTTCTTTGTGGTAATATTCCATCGTATATATGGAATTTTCTTTATCCAATCATCCGTTGAAGGGCACCTAGGCTGGCTCCATAGCTTAGCATTGCGAATTGAGCTCTATGAACATTGATGTGGCCATATCACTATAGTATGCTGCTTTTAAGTCCTTTAAGTATATGTTAAGGAGTAGGATAAATAGGTCAAATGGTGGTTCCATTCCAAGTTTTCTGAGTAATCTCCATATTGCTTTCCAGAGTGGTTGCACCAATTTGCAGTCTCACTAGTAATGTATGAATATACCTTTTCCCCCACATCCTCCCCAACATTTATTGTTGCTTATATTCTTGAGAATTTCCATTCTGACTGGAGATAAAATCTTTGTGTAGTTTTAATTTGCATTTCTCTAATTGCTAGTGATGTTGAACAGTTTTTCATGTATTTGTTGGTCATTCATATTTCTGATGTGAAGTGTCTATTCAGTTCCTTTAACCATTTATTGACTGGGCTATTGGTTTTTTTGAGTTCTTTATATATCCTGAAGATTAATTCTCTGAGGTGCAGGTGGCAAAGATTTTCTCCCATTCTGTAGGCTCCCTCTTTCTATACTTGTGTTTCTTTTGCTATGAAGAAGCTTTTTAGTTTGATAAAAATCATATACTTAAAGGACTTAAAAACCCATTTATTGATTCTTGACTTTACTTTTTGCACTTTAGGAATCTTATAGAGGAATTCAGTTCCTAAGCCAACATGATGGCGATTTGGGCCTACCTCTTCTTCTCCTAGATGCAGGGTCTCTGGTTTAATTCCTAGGTCCTTGATCAACTTTAGAGTTTTGTGCAGGGTGAGCGATAAGGGTGTAGTATCATTTATTACACAGGGATTTCCAGTTTTCCCAGCATCATTTGTTGAAGAGGCTATCTTCTCCAGTATGTTCATGGCGCCTTTGTCTAGTATGAGATAACTGTATTTATGTGGATTTGTCTGTCTTCTATTCTGTACCATTGGTCTTCATGTCTGTTTTGGTGCCAATACCATGCCATTTTTGTTACTACAGCTCTGTAGTATAATTTAAGGTCTGGGCTGGGGATGTGGCTCAAGCGGTAGCGCGCTCGTCTGGCATGCGTGCGGCCCGGGTTCCATCCTCAGCACCACATACCAACAAAGATGTTGTGTCTGCCAATAACTAAAAAAATAAATATTAAAAAAAAATAATAATTTAAGGTCTAATATTGTGATGCCTCCTGCTTCACTTTTTTTGCTGAGGATTGCTTTGGCTATTATGGGCCTCTTATTTTTCCAAATAAACTTTATGACTGCCTTTTCTATTTCTATGAAGAATGTTATCAGAACCTTAATAGGAAGTACATTGAATCTATACAGTGCTTTTGGAAGTATGGCCATATTGACAATATTAATTCTGCCTATCCAAGAACATAGGAGATCTTTCCATCTTCTAAGGTCTTCTTCAATTTCTTTCTTTAGTGTTCTGTAGTTTGCAGAGGTCTTTCACCTCTTTTGTTAGACTGAATCCCAAATATTTTATTTTCTTTGAGGCTATTGTGAATGGGATAGCTTTCCTAATTTCTCTTTCAGCTGATTCATCATCGATGTATAGAAACACAATTGATTTATGGATATTATTTTCATATCTGAACTAATTTTGATTACAGAAAATGTTTTCCTCTGTAGCAGGACTGAAGTTGTGGCCAGTGTGCCCAGGGAAGGGAGAGAGGGAACATGCTTAGTTTGGTAACATGGGTTGAGGGTAGGTAGTTGAGGAAACAAGTAAATAGACCAAGGACAACTGGAACCAGGTTTCTCATAGAGGGAGAAGGAAGTTAAATACACAGAAAAGGAGATGGTCAGAATAAACTCCATCATGAATTAGAATTGAACCTACGGGTTTCAATTGACGTTTTCCTTTTTAATATTTATTTCTCTAGTTGTTGTTGGACACAATGTCTTTTATTTTATTTATTTTTATGTGGTCTGAGGATCGATCCCAGGGCCTCACATGTGCTTAACAAGCACTCTACTGCTGAGCTACAACCCCAGCCCTTAATGGTCTTAACACATACATAGAAGCATAAAAAGTCATGTATGTATGTGTATATATCTGTGTGTGTACATGCATACATACATTTCCTATGTCTATACTTCAAAAGAACCCCAAAATAATGATACTAGGTAGTAATGAGCACAACCATATATTGGTTTCTAAAGACCATTCTACATTAGCTGTCTCCAAGGTAGGAGCAAGGAACAACATGCCAGTTGTAAGGAAATGCTCAGAGAATGATGAACTATTCCAAAAGCACACAAGAGCTAGTTTGTAGGGGCTCCCTCTGGCCAAATAAAAATAAAAATAAAATACTAATAAATCATAACTGGGTAAATTAAATCTGTAAATTCATAGTGACATGACTAAAGAAACGTGTGTGTATGGGTGGGGAGGGGAGTGTTGCAAAGGTCTACCCTACAATAGAATGACAATAGAGAAGCAAGACAGAAAATTGCCATTTGGCAACTATCATAATAATTCAGACAAAAATTGTCAATAAATGCTAAAACTGGTGGGTGAACATTTGATAAGGCATGGGATATTTACATAATTCTAAGGTATTTCCCTATAAACGTACTCATTAGTAAATACAAAATAATTATTAACTTTATACTGGAGAAACCCTGCACTTCAAAACCCATCATGTTGAACAAGTGATAAAAGTTGTTATCACCAGAAATGGGACTTATCAAAAAATCTGTATCATGTACCTTAGCACACATATCATCTCTCTGGTATTTTGCCAAAATTTTTAAATCATGAGTAAATATTAGATAAACCCAGATTGAGACACTTTAAGTTCATAAAATCTTAGGAGAATAAATAATTGTTAAAGACTGATGGAGTTGGGCTGGGGCTGTAGCTCAGTGATTGAGTGCTTGCCTAGCACATGTGAGGCCCTGAGTTCAATCCTCAGCACCATATAAAAATAAATTAAAATAAAGGTATTTAAAAAAAAGAGAGAAAAATTGATGGAGGCTAAAAAGAAGTAATTGACCATAACATGTGATGCCAGAATGAATTCTGGATTTATACAGAACACTCCAGAAACAACTGGCAAAATCTGAATAGAGTTCATGGATTATATGGTGATATTGTGTCATTGTTAATATCTTGATTTTGATGGCTGAAGTGGTTATGTTGGAGAGTGTCCTGGTAGAAGGGAATTAAGTTTTAAAGGAAGCATCCAATGGAGTAATGGGCACTCATGTCTGCAACCTATTCTCAAATGGTTCAGAAATGTTAAATGAAGGATCTGAGTGACTATTTCTACTACTTTTATATAAGCCTAAAATTCTTTCAAAATAAAGTTTAAAGTTAATATTTCCTTTGCCCACCCTCAATTCCATGAAAAATAGCCATCAAATATACCAACCTTCTATACCTCAAAAGCCTCATCTATTCTTTTTTTTTTAAATAATGAGACCAATCCTTTTGAAAGAGTTATTTATATATAAAATTTTAGTCGTTGATGGACCTTTATTTTATTCTTTTATTTATACATGGTGCTGAGAATTGAACCCAGTGCCTTACACATGCTAGGAAATTGCCCTACCACTGAGCCACACCCCAGTTCTCACCTATTCTTTTAATAACAATATTATGTGGGTGTATCCTTTAGGAGACAAACAACATTCACAGTTATTTGTATTTCTAACTTCCAGCAGAGTACATAGAAAACAGAAATGAATCAACTAAGTATCCACCTGCAAAGCTGATTATATCGCTTTCCTTCACCTTAAAAACCTTTTCAGATAAAGAAGATCTGATCTGTTTAAAAAGTATCACATTTAGAATGTTTAAAAATTATAAAAATAACATAAATTTGGGCTGGGGTTGTAGCACAGTGGTGGAGCGCTTGCCTAGCATGTATGAGGCACTGTGTTAGATCCTCAGCACCACATAAAAATAAATAAAATAAAGATCCATCAACAATTTTAAAAAATTGGTTTTTAAAAAACATAAATTTATAAATATAATTGAATCAGGAATATCAGTAAATCTTTCAGAGTGTAACCATACATGAAAATTTTAAAGACCATAGGAAAAATAACTGCTAGAAAGCTCTTTTTTTCCTCCCTTCCTTTATTTCTTGGTTGTACACAATACCTTTGTTTATTTATTTTTATGTGATACTGAGGATTGAACTCAGGGCCTCGCACGTGCTAGGTGAGCACTCTACCGCTGAGTCACAAACCCAGCCCCTCTTTTTTTTTTAATATTTTTAAATTATAAATGGGCACAATATTTTTATTTTGCTTATTTATTTTTATGTGGTGCTGAGGATTGAACCCAGTGCCTCACATGTGCGAGGCAAGCGCTCTACCACTGAGCCACAACCCTAGCCCATAGAAAGCTCTTAAAATAACAGAAAACTGGAATAACATGTAAGCCCATTAATAGACTAGTTAAATAGAAATTATGGTAGATCCATAAAATGGAACACTTTAGTTGGTGAACCAACAGAAAAATTAGGAAGCTTTTCACATGTAATATGAAAAGATTGTTAAGATATTAAGTAAGAAGAATAAGAACTACTAATGTGTCATGTTGTATAAAAATGAGTTAATCATAAATATATTCATATTTTATACAAAAAACATACAAATTACTAATGGAGGTCACCATTGGGAGAAAGGAAAAAGAACTGAATGTATGCAAGGAAAACTTGCACTGTAGTCCTTTTTTTTTTTTTTTTAATTTTTTTAGTTGTACACGGACATAATACCTTTGTTTTTATTTATTTTTATGTGGTGCTGAGGATCGAACCCAGTGCCTCACACATGCTTGGCAAGCACTCTACCACTGAGCCACATAATCCCAGCCCTGTAATCTTTATAATACTTGAGGCTCAGTGGTAGAATGCTCGCCTAGCATGTGCAAGGCCCCGGGTTCAATCCTCAGCACCACATAAAAATAAGTAAATAAAACAAAGGTATTGTGTCCAACTACAACTAAAATATAAATAATTTTAAAAAAGAATCATAACTTGGAGTGTGGCATATTGGTTTAAGAGTTTCTAGGTCAGGTTTCTGGACTTAAAAATATCAACTTCTTCTTCTTCTTCTTTTTTGGTGCTGGGATCAACCTAGGGTCTCATGCTAGGCAAATGCTCTATCACTGAGCAACACCCCCAGTCCATAAAATAAAAACTAGTTTAGTCAGGAAACTGAAAGACTCTGGGCATATAATTTCATTTCTCTACACATCCTCTGTAAAATGGAGATAACAGTTCCTCCACTGTCAGATTATGAAGGCTAACGAAATAATCCACAGCAGAATGCAGCATAAGCCTGACACTGTCAGAGACTAATCAATGCCAGCTATTTATTATTTCCTGATGGTAGGAATGTGGTTCTACCTACCTTTTGTGACTTCATGAGCCTGAGGTTCCAAGACTTTAAACTACTTCCTGGACATGCTAAACTTTTGAAACTGATTTTCTTATCACTTCAATTTCCATGCTTTCTTTGGGTCAACTATCCACTTTGATAATGAAAACTACACTTCAACCCAGACGTCAACATGTACTCCTGGACGTCCCGGCATGGAAACAAAATACCCCAAATTAAATGCACTCTTTTCCTCTGCTCTACCTCCTTAAGTTGGCTTCTTTCAGTATATGAATTATGTAATTAACAGCTTCGTTATTCACTAGAAGTCATTCTTTTTTTTTTTTTAAAAAACATATTTATTTATTTATTTATTTAGTTATTGGCAGACACAACGTCTTTGTTGGTATGTGGTGCTGAGGATCGAACCCGGGCCGCACGCATGCCAGACGAGCGTGCTACCACTTGAGCCACATCCCCAGCCCCACTAGAAGTCATTCTTAATTTTGTCTTTTGCTCAACTACCTTTCCAGGCCAAAATGTTCATCAAATTCTTTCCATTCCAATTCTTATCTCAAATCTTTCCATCATGTCCTTACTGTATATGAATTTACCCCAACAGTCCCAAGTGCATTCTGCACTCCCATGCTTATTACAGCACTATTCACAATAACCATGACAATCAACCCAGGTACCTACAGATGGATGAACAGACAAAAGAAAATTTATCTGTTCATGAAGTCACAAAAGGTAGGTAGAACCACATTTCTACCATCAGGAAATAATACCATTTAGCCATAAAAAAAGAATGAAATTTTCTGTCATTTGTGGCAGCATGAACAGAACTGGAGGACATTTGGGAAGGAAAAATTATGAAGACAATAAAAAGACCAATGGTTACCAAGAAATGAGTGGTGGGGAAGCATAAGGATTTTTAGAACAGTGAAAATATTGCATGATACTAAATGATAGACACATGCAATTATATATTTGTACAAACTCACAGAATGTACAAAACTAAGACTGAACCCTAATATAAACTATGAACTCTGGGTGACTAACATGTGCCAATCAACTTTAACAATTATACTACTTTGATGTGGGATGTTGATAATGAGGGAACCTCTGATGTGGGGGACAGGGGATGTTTAAGAAACTTCTTTGTTTTTTAATAATTATTTTTTAGTTGCAGTTGGATACAATACTTTATCTTTTTTTGTGTGTGTGTGGTGCTGAGGATCAAACCCAGGGCCTCGCACGCACTAGGCGAGCGCTCTGCCGCTGAGCCATAGCCCCAGCACTGTTTAAGAAACTTCTATCTTCCAGTTTCACTGTGAACCTAAAACTGCTCTTTAAAAAAATAAAGTCTTGAAAAATACGACAAGAAGATTGTGCGAAGGTGAGCCTGTTGTTAAAAACTATATCCCCAGTCTAGTCCTTCTACCTGCCCCATGCTGGAGGGTATCTAGAAGATCATCACTCCCCAAATGCACCCATCAATCCTGCATTATCATCATGTGTGTGTGTCCTTGTTTCCACTATTCTATCCCATTACTTTACCCAATGCCCTCTCTTCCTTGATGCTTAGGAAACTCATACTGACTCTTCAATACTTGGGTCAAGTGTTAAGAACTTCCTCTATAAGCTTTTTTCTGGCATCTCACCTCCCCATACTTCATACAATATAAAGTTAATCTTCTATGAGTCTCTGAGGAGTGACACCTTGGCTTTTTCTCGTCCCCCTCTCTATCCTAAACCCACAGGATTCAAGTTTGTCTAGCACAAAACTGAACAACCAAAGGTAATTAGAAAACATCTGAAACAAGTCAGTGACACCACATGCTTTTGGCTATCTGTAGAAAAGCATAGCCTGTGCCTTATAAATTTAAACTCTGAATGTTGATTCTCACAAGTCTTTAAAACATTCAGTTTTACCTCATTTTATACATAAATCCATTCATTCTAGCAAAAAGCAAGGTGAAGGCCACAGACGCTGCTGCCGTGCCCAGAGGCCTCTTCTCCGGGCACAGCCTCAGTTACCTCAGATGCGAATTCCAACACTACCTTCACGGTAGCTGCCGCTGAACCAGAGATCTCCTGTCAACCACTGACTGCACCACTACAGCCATTGCTGCTGCCTCTGATTCCACAGCTGCCAACCTGAGATCACCTGAAGGTCTTCTTCCTGGGTGCTGCTGCCACAGAAGAAACCACTACCCTGGATGCAACTGAAGCTGAACACTGCTGACCCCAGAGATCGCCTGGTGACACTGCCCCCACAGCTGTAGTTGCAGCTGCCGCTGCAGCCACCACTACTGCTGACCCGCTGCCTGCTGCCAACAACCATGGCCACTACCACTGCTACCACAGCCTAGAGGACTGCTTTGGGGGAGACTCCAGGTTTGGTTGCACGTGGCTGCACCCATTTTGGGACACCAGCCAGGGCCTGGGGCCTGGGTGCCAGCAGGCTTACCACCACAAGAGCTTCTGTCTGGGGACTGCAGCTGGGAACTTCAGGTCCAATGTGGGGGTGCCTGCGGGTTTGGAGGAGCCTGGGATCTTCCTGCTGAGAGTGCTGGTGGCCCTTGTCTTGGTGCTGCACCTCAGGGGTGCTCTTTTGCATGAATGTATCCTCTGGTGGTCTCTCTGCAAGTAGGAACAGCATTGAGATCTTGGGAATGCAGTGTGGCTGATCCTGAGGTATCTGAAGCCCAGATCGGTGGGACAGAAACTGGGTTTGTGAGAGCTGATCTGGGTTTGGTGATCCCAAGAGATGTCAGAGACAGGGCTGAAAAACTGTTGAACACTGACACAGTTGTACTTTCCAGCAAAATTTATTTTATTTTTTGATTTACTAATTTCTCTATCATATTTGGAACAGGATGTTTTTTATGCATCAGTGTGTGAAGGACAATGATATATGAATGGTGTTTTGTATTTTTGTTGTATTCTTATATCTTTAATTTTTTCTCTTTGTTCATATTCTTCCTCTCTCTTGTCTATTTTCTTGGATTTTTTCCCCCAACTTTTCTCCAGCAGCCAATCTCTGTCAGCTCCTCTTCCACTCTTACTGTGAATTTTTACTTCTAGCTTCTCTCTTCCTCCCTTATGAATATTGCATACTACACTACCTCTGTTCTCTCATCCACCATTTGAATTGTAAATCAAATCATTTTAACAAATATTCTGTTTGTACTATAGATAGTTACTGAACTCATCATTTTGGTTCAATGCAAGAAAGCAGTAGACACCTTAGTGGGAGTTATTAGGTTTAATGCTATATACTGCTGATATTGGTCTTACCAGTAAAGGCAAAATGCTGGAAACCTTCAGGGAGACTGTAGGTCTGCAGGGTAGAATTTATCTTGCCTTACATCCTTATTTTCAGATGGGAAAACACACTAACAACATGAAAAAATAAGGGAATAAAGCACCCCAAACAAATCAACATGCTTCAATAACAGAAGCCACTAATAACACGATAGAAGAAATATCCAAGAAGGAGTTCAGATTGTATACAGTTAAATTGATATGTGAAGTAAAGGATAGTATAAGGAGCAAAAATCAAAGAAAAAATACAGAAAGTGAAAGACCATTTAACAAAGAGTTGGAGCAGAGATACAAACCAAAGGAATGCACAATCTTTTCAATGATATAATAGCAGAAAACTTCCCAAATCTAAACGAATGGAATGGAAAATCAAATACAAGAGGTTTACAGGACCCCAAATGTACAAAATTACAGCAGACCACACGAAGACACATTATAATGAGAATGACTAACACAGAGAATAAAGATAAAATCTTAAAGGCTGTGAAATTAAAAAAAAAAATCAAATTACATATAGGGAAAACCAATTTGGAACTCAACTGGTTTCTCAGCCCAGACCCTCAAAGCTAGAAGGTTCTAGAATAATATATTTCAAGCTCTTTAAGAAAATGAATGCCAATCAAGAATTTTATATCCAGCAAAATTAAGTTTTAGATTTGAAGATGAAATTAAAACATTCCATGATAAACAAAAATTAAAAGAATTCACAACTAGAAAACGTACACTACAGAGCATTCTCAACAAAATATTCCATGAGGGTGAAGTGAAAAAAAAAAAAGTGAAAACCAAAAGGAGGATCTACACTAAAGTGACATTCAATCAAATGAGAAACTAAGACAAATCAAAAACTAGAAATAAATCAAAATGACAGGGAATACAAATCATATCCCAGTAATAATCTTAAATGTTAATGGCCTAAACTCATCAATCAAAAGACACAGACTGGCAGATTGCATTAAAAAGCAAGCCAACAAGATGCTGTCTTCAAGAGACTCACCTCATGGGAAAGACATCTACAGACTGAAGGTGAAAGGATAGGAAAAACTTATCACTCATAAGGATTGCATAAACAAGCAGGGGTTTCCATTCTCATTTCAGATAAAGTACACTTAAAACCAAAGTTTATCAGAAGAGACAAAGAAAGACATTTCATACTTCTTAAGGGAAGTATATATAAGCAGGACATAACAATTATAAGTATTTATGCCTCAAACAATGGAGCATCTATGTACATCAAACAAACCCTTCTCAATTTCAAGAGTCAAAAAGACCACAATACAATAATACTGGGTGACATTAACACACCTCTCTCACTACTGAACAGATCTTCCAAACAAAAACTAAATAAACTACAGAACTAAATAATACAATCAATAATTTAGACTTATTAGACAGAATATTTCATCCATCAATGAGCAAATATACTTTCTTCTCAGCAGCACATGGCTCCTTCTTATGCCACAAAGCAACTCTTAGTAAATACAAAAAAAAAAAACCCCAAAAACCCAGAGATAATACCCTGAATTCTATCAGACCACAAAGGAATGAAATTAGAAATAAACAATAAAATAAAAAATACAAGTGACTGTAACAAATGGAGACTAAATAATACACAATTGAATGATGAATGGATAGTAGAAGAAGTCAAAGATAAAATAAAAAAAATTCTTAGAGGTAAATGAGAACACTGATAGAACATATCAAAACCTCTGGGATACTATGAAGGCAGTACTAAGAAAAAAGTTTACTGCATTGAGTGCATTCATTAAAAGAATAAAAAGTCAACAAATAAATGACCTAACACTACATCTCAAAGCCCTAAACAAAGCAGAACAAATCAACACCAAAAGCAGTAGAAGATGGGAAATAATTAAAATCAGAGTTGAAATTAATAAAATTGAAACAAAAGAAACAACTGAAAAAACTGACAAAACAAAAAGTTGGTTCTTCAAAAAATAAATAAAATAGATAAACCCCTGGCCATGCTAACAAAGAGAAAAAGAGAGAAAACTCAAATTACTAAATACAAGATGAAGAAGGAAATATCACAATGGACACGTCTGAAATACAGAATATAATTAGAAACTATTTTGAAAATTTATATTCTAATAAAATAGAAAATATCGAAGACATCAACAAATTTCTAGAGACATATGACCTACCCATACTGAATGAGGAGGTCATACATGATTTAAATAGATCAATTTCAAGTAATGAAATACAAAACACCATCAAAAGCCAACCAACCAAGAAAAGCCCAGGACCAGATGGAGTCTCAGCTGAGTTCTACAAGACTTTCAAAGAAGAATTAACACCAATACTCTTCAAAGTGTTCCATGAGATAGAGAAAGAGGGAACCCTTCCAAACTCATTCTATGAGGCTAATATCATCCTGTCACCAAAACTAGACAAAGACACATCAAGGAAAGAAAACTTCAGACTAATATCCCTGATGAACACAGGTGCAAAATTTCTCGATAAAATTCTGGCAAATCGCATACAAAAACATTAAAAAGACAGTGCACCATGACCAAGTGGGATTCATCCCAGGCATGCAAGGTTGGTTCAACATAAGGAAATCAATAAACATAATTTATCATATTAACAGACTTAAAAGCACGAATCATATGATCATCTCAATAGATGCAGAAAAACCATTTGACAAAATACAGCACACCTTCATTTTCAAAACATTAGAAAAACTAGGGATAGTAGGAATATACCTCAACATTGTAAAAGCTATATATGCTAAACCCAAGGCCAATATCATTCTAAATGGAAAAAAATTGAAGGCATTTCTGCTAAAAACTGGAATAAGATGATGTCCTCTTTCACCACTTCTATTCAACATCATCTCTGAAATGCTAGTTAGAGCAATTAGACAAAAGAAAGAAATTAAAGGGATACAAATAAGTAAAGAAGAACTCAAACTATCACTATTTGCCGATGACATGATTCTACATCTAGAAGAATCTAAAAAATTCCACCAGAAAACTTCTAGAACTAATAAATGAATTCAGCAAAGAGGCAGGATATAAAATCAACACCCATAAATCAAACATATTCCTGTACATCAGCAAAGAGTCCACTGAAACAGAAATTAGGAAAACTACTCCATTCACAATAGCCTCAAAAAAAAACCTGGGACTCAATCTAACAAAAGAGGTGAAAGACCACTATAATGAAAACTACATGACACTAAAGAAAGAAATTAAAGAAAACCTCAGAAGATGGAAAGATCTCCCATGTTCCTGGATAGGCAGAATTAATACTGTCAAAATGGCCATACAACCAAAAGCGTTATACAGATTTAATGTAATTCCTCTTAAAATCCCAATGACATTCTTCATAAAAATAGCAAAAGCAATCATGAAATTTATTTGGAAAAATAAGAGATCCAGAATAACTAAAGCAATCCTTAGCAAGAAAAGTAAAGCAGGAGACCATCACGATACCAACCAATCACAATAGCAGACCTTAAACTATACTACAGAGCTACAGTAATAAAAACAGCATGGTATTGGTATGTAGACTTGTAGACCAATGGCACAGAATAGAGGACACAGAGACAAACCCACATAAATATAGATATGAGATACTATACAAAGGTGCCCAAAACATTCACTGGATAAAAGATAGACGATTAGGGTTAGGTGCTAGTAAAACTGGAAATCCACACATAACAAAATGAAATTAAACCTTCATCTGTCACCCTGCACAAAAATCAACTCAAAGTAGATCAAAGACTTAGGCACTAGAACAGAGACGCTATGCCTAACAGAAGAAAAAACAGGCCCAAATCTTCACCACATTGGCCTAGGATCTGACTTCCTTAACAACACTCCTAAAGCGCAAGAAGTAAAATCAAGAATTAAAAAGTGGGATGGACTTGACTTAAAAAGTTTCTTCTCAGCAAACAATAAAGTGAGGAGAGAGCCTACTGATTGGGAGAGAATCTTTACCACGTGTACTTCGATGAACTCAAAAATCTTACCACCAAAAAAAATAAAAATAAAAAATAAACCCAATCAATAAATGGGCTAAGGGCTGAGCAGACACTTCATAGAAGAAGAAATACAACTGATTAACAAATATATGAAAAAGTATTTAACATCTCTAGCAATTAGAGAAATGCAAATCAAAAATACTCTTAAGATTTCCTCTCACTCCTGTCAGAATGGCAATCATCAAGAATACAGGCAACAATAAATGTTGGCGAGGATGTGCGGAAAAAGGTACACTCTTACATTGCTGGTGGGACTGCAAATTGGTGCAACCACTATGGAAAGCAGTATGGAGATTCCTCAGAAAACTTGGAATGGAACTACCATTTGACCCAGCTATCCCACTCCTTGGTTTATATCCAAAGGACTTAAAATCAGCATACTATAGTGACAAGACCAGGTAATATCCCACTCCATGGTTTATACCCAAAGGTCTTACAATCAGCATACTATATTGAGAAGCTCAATTCACAATAGTTAGACTATGGAACCAACCTAGGTGTAGATGAATGGATAAAGAAAAGGTGGTATATATACTCAACGGACTATTACTCAGCTTTAAAGAAGAGTGAAATTATGGTATTTTCCAGTAAATGGTTGGAGCTGGAGAATATCATGCTAAGTGAAACAAGCAATTCCACAAAACCAAAGGCCAAATGTTTTCTCTAATATGCATATGCTAATTCACAATAAAGCGGGGGAAGTGGCACCAGGGAAGAAGAGATTACCCTAGATAAAACACCTTAGATTAGGTAGAGGGGAGGGGAGGGGAGGGGATGTGGGGATAGGAAAGATACTAGAATGAAACAGACATTATTACTGTATGCATATATATGACTACATGACCAATATGATTCTGCAACACGTACACTCAGAAAAATGAGAAATTATATGTCATGTATGTATGATACATCAAAGTGCATAAATAAAAACATTCTACTGTATAACTAGTTAAAACAAATACAAAATTTTTTTAAAAAGGACTTTTATAATATCTGTCTCATTTTGTAATATCTTCTCAACATTCATGCCACAAAGGAGAATACCACATCACTGAAGAAGAGTCACTATGAAGAGGTTGAAACAAGAAACCATAGCACCTCTGATTTTTTTCCCATTCTCATCATGCCCACAAAGGGACTGGAAGTGAGAATGTTAGATCCCTCATTTCAGAGTGAGATAATGGAAACCAGAGGCATCATAGCTAGCTTCATGCACAATGAGTTAAGGTGACCCTTGCAGAGTAGGAGGAGGTGGTGGTGATGTTCCAGGCCCAAATGCAACCCTACAAGGGAATATCTGATCCCCTTACAGAGTTACCTTAAAGTTTCTTCAATTATAAGAAGACAGCTGCCAAGAAAACACATGTATATAAAAAATAAGTGAGCCAATGATATATAATAGTAACTTATTAGGCCAAATTTTGAATTTGAGACTTAACTGTGAGACCAAGTGGAAGAAATAAAATTATCACTGCTTTCACTATTAGTAACTTACCTTGCTTTCTACTTCAGAGGCAAGAAGGTATGCACTGGGCAACATTTCATTTCCATTTACCTTTAAATCTGTTTCCCCCACCAACCCAAGACCAGGTTGTTTATTTGGTTTGTTTATTTACTACTGGGGATTCAACCCATGGGCATTTTACCACTGAGTCACATCCCTAGCCTTTTTATTTTGAGACAGAGTCTCACTAAGTTGCTGATGGCCTTGCTAAATAGCTGAGGCTGGCCTTGAACTTGTGGTCCTCTTGCCTCAATCTCCCATGTCACTGGGATTACAGGCGAGTGCCATGGCACCTGGCTCTGCTTATTTGTTTTTGTGTTCTCTCAAGTTCTTCAAGTCTTAAGAAATGTGAACCTCCTTGCTGATGATGCCCCATTTAACTTATTAACTGTTCCCCTATCTAAATGTCCTCTATAATCTTCTTACCTACAGCTAGGAAGGTGCTCAACAGCTGCTCCGTAGCAACAGGCTTGATCTCTGTCCGTAGATTAACAAACCTGCCAACCACCAAGGGGGCTCGGCGGAAACCCAGAATCCTGATTTGGAAGGTTGAAGAAAGAGAAGAAAAAAATTCTTAAAGATGTATTTTAAATAAATAACAGTCTCAAAAATTATGTTTATCATGTTAGATGTGTGAAGAGATTTAGGTAGGCAGGTAAATCTTGTTTTTTAGAGGTACATATATTTAGGAGTTTAATGTTAAGATTGATGTAATTTATTTTCCACTTCAGCAAAAAGGATTAGGCTAGCTGGCCAAAATGTGAATAGCTGTTAAGTCTAAGGAATGAGTATATCAGTTCATTATGCTATTCTCTCTACTGTTAGGAATTTTTCATAATAAAAATTAAAAATAAAGAAAGTATTAAAAAAAACTGGGCCTAAACTCATACATGGGTTCAAAACTTTGAGTAAAATAGCACACTGATAAAACTATGCAAATTGACCTAAAAGAATAAACACAGAACAACTTAAATACAGAATATCTGGAGGTCTCTGTCATCAATGGTCTAAAAAGCACTACCTTATGATTAAAAACAATCATTTTTCAAATAAATTAATCTTCCTGGCTAATAAACACACACTCCCTGAAGAAAAATTAGAGGGGCAGAATTTGGAACACAGAAAAAATTAATAATGAAGAAAATAAAGATCATCCATAATTCCACAACCTAGAAATAACATTTTGGCATGTAAGCATTTTTTCCTTTCCATGAATGTATAAACACATACTACACATATGCACACACCATTGAGCTCATACTTATATAGTTTTAAATGCATGTAAAAACATATTCTGAGTTACATATGCTCACACATGTATGTATAAACATTCTTACATGTATGTGCATATCACGGAGTTACACTGTGTACAGCTTTGCATCCTGCTTTTTACTCATTCTTGCATCATGAACCTTCCCCATATCATTAGAAAGACTTTAAAAGTGGTTATGTAATAAATAATCCACTATTTAGGCTGCTGATTCTGCCCTAAACCTAATCTTAGAAAAGCCACAAAACCAAAGAGACCAACAGATCTGCAAAGTAACACAAAAATTGAGAGAAAACCCCTAAGGCACAAGAAGGTATCTAAATCTGAGTGTAATAGAAAAACAGCAAAACCAAAGCAGAAGTGTCAGGAGCGATGAACAGAAGAAAACGGGTGGGATGTAGTCTTTCTCCCCACTGACCACTGCTGGCCAAAGGACAGCAGGCAGTTTAGTGCTGAAGGGCAGTATCACAGCAGCACTTGGGGCTACTTAGGAGCAATTAACAAAGAGACAGGGGTTGTCCAGAGAATATCTGGCTTTAAGGTAGGAAAGAACTTTCAAATACAAGACCCCAAAGCACAAATCATAAACTACAATATTATGTTCAATTGTTATCAAAAGTAACTATTTCTGTACGAAGAATATCTCACTCTATGTTCACTGTGTGAAAAATTAAAACTTGTCAGAGCTGGAAAAATAAAAAATAAAAGAATAATGAGATACCTCTTTATATATATTAACAAAAATTCCCATATTGGATAATATAAATATTATTCTGGAAATGGGGAAATGATGTTCTTCATGACCTGCTGGTGTTCAACAAATGGGAAACAAGAAAAGAGCTGGGAATGAAGAAAATAGGCAAATAAACAAAGTCTTGGACAGCTTGATTCCAGTGTGCCATAATGTGATGAATAAGATTTACCCAACTCTCAGTCATTAGGTCTTAAAAGATGCTGCCAAAATTCATGGTATTATAAACATTTATTTGAGTTTTTCCATATTAGTAGGTGTTTAGTTTGTTACCAGTTTTTTACTACTATAAAATGCTACAGCTAAAATAACTGTACATATATCTAATTTTTTTTATTATTTCTCCAGGGTACTTCTTAGAAATACCTTAGATATATGCATAAAAAGGTAATTATTTGTTCAAAGGGTATGAACATTTAATACTTTGATACAAAATGCCAGAGTTCTTAACAGAAAGATTGAAATTAAGAATTTTATTTTAAAGCATATCTATTCCTGCCAATAAAGTATTACCCTTTAAAAAAAATCTTTAGCAGTTGATAATTCCTATTCAGTTAACTTCCTGTGTTCTTGACACATTTTCTAATAAAATTTTAGGGTATACACAGATTTGTAGAAACATGTAAAAAATCCTTCCTAATAGAAAAAAAAAATTCACCCTTATTTCTTTATGGTTCTCTTATAGATTTATTTTTAAACAAATATTGTGAATAATTTCATTTAAAGTCAGTCAATATGCCACATAGAACTGGTGAGATGAGTAACTGGAATACTAGACACCTCAGCTAATAGGTTCTGACTAGAAACCTACTGAGAAAAACCTATTAATTTTTCTGATTATAGAATTCATATCTATTTTTTAATTACTGTTTTTTGAGGCAGTTAATATGTTTTTCATACATGTATATATACATACATACACACATACATATTTATATATACACATCAACACACACACATATATTTGTATATCTATATATATAAATTTTTAAAATACAAGAGAATATATTTCAGGCTGTATGTTGCTAGTATGTGGGGATGAATCAGTATGACTTACTTTAATGACCAATAATAATTCAGACATCTGAATTCAAAAATTTGGTTTTCATCCTGCCATTTTATTTATCAAGATCTTCACTCATGATAATGACAAACGGAATGCCAGGAATGTCATGAGGTAAAAGGAAGTAAAACTCTGAAGTTAAAATTTACTTTGGTGTTCCTGGTGTCACCCATATGAGGGACTCACACAAACATAATGGAATTTAGTCAACCAGTTATTTAAAATAGGTAACAAGTCCAAGTTATTAAAGTGTCACACTTAGGAGGAGTTCACAGTTCTCTTCAAGAGAGATTCTGAAAAGGAAACGGAGTGAATATAACCCATTGGGATTACACGTACCTGTCCAAATGAAAGGCTGCTACCTCTGCGTTGTGTCTATCATAACCAGCATATGGCTCCCCTTCCACCACATAGTCTCGGCTATACCTACAAAGGGAATGGGAAGCACAAATGTTGACATGAATTATACCAGTATCAGAAGTGACAGCACAAGAGGTAGAATATAGAGTCAGAGCAAACCTGACTGTGCTCCTTTTACACCTTCTCTGTCAACCTCAAGAACAATTCTGGGCTAGCACCAATTATTGGTAGATGGCTTAAAGATCAGGTAAAGAAGGAAACCAGAATTCCCTATCTGCCCTAGCAATCATTCAATGACCAAAACATGGAAGATGTTATTGTTACCCATCTAACAGGCTTTCAATGCAGTTAAAATACAGCTACATAGTAATTTTCTGGAAGGCAAGAACCATCTGTATATTGCCAGAATAGTGTTAAACCTACAGTTAGTGCTTAATAAATGTCTACTAAATAGCGAACTAAAGAAATAAAGGAAAAACTTCAGCTTACCAGAATGGCTGTGGTAAGGCTTATAAAAGAAGTTTAAATTTCTTTGGGAAAAATAGTCCTGACACTGCTTAATTTTTTTTTAGTGAGAAGGCAAAAGTACTTCTGAAGAAAGCTGCTTGAATAACCATTCTGGCCTGGCAGCAAGAGCTGAAAGTGGCTCTTTGTTACTTGACTGGGTAACCTTGAGTAAAACCCTCTGTGCTCCGGGTCTCAGATTCCTTATCTACAATATTAGGGTTAGAGCAGGAGACCATTTCTTTCTTTCTTAATATATTTTTTTCGTTGTAGATGGACACAATACCTTATTTTATTTATTTATTTTTATGTAGTGCTGAGGATCAAACCCAGTGCCTAACTCATACTAGGCAAGCACTAAGCCACAAACCCCAGCCCCGGGAGGTCATTTCAAAGGTATCTTTCATCTTAAACTACACTCTGATGAATTTTAAACCACCTACATGACATAAACAAAGGATAAGAAAACCAGCATATTTATACTAATCATCTTAAAAGAATTTTTAAAAATTGTTTTAGTTGTAGAGGGACACAATATCTTAATATTTAATTCACCTATGACTTCTACTGCTCACTTGCATTCCTGAATCAAAGGGGACCTAATAGATTTCACAATGGAACTGTAAAATAGAAATAAGAGACTGAAGTGAAGGAAAGCAGTTCCACTAAGGACAGTGAAATTCCCAATGCTGAAACAACTACAAGTGGAAAATGGCACTATAAGGTAGTGGCCTCCAACTTAAATGACCTTAGAGTACAAAGTGAAATCGCATCACAAAAACATGTCTTCAAGGCAAAGTGAGGAAGCATTCAAGTTAGAAAACAGCATCATCACTTGGGTGGGCACAATTTTTCTTAGCATATTCCACATGCCACATATTTTTTGCTCCCCATACAAATGATCGTTTAGGTTTCTTAGGTTTACACTGGCTGCCTCTAAATTAAATTTCAATTTTTAAATACTACTACAACACTTTTCTCTCTATTACAGGTAAAGTCTATCCATAAAGCTGGGGGACAGTTCTTGAATACTTTATTTTTCAGGACTTCAGTGAAGTCCCAGGAAGCTATGTGGTGATATGTAGCACATTCCAGGAAGTGAAGCATTAAAGAGCTTCCCAATACATCTAAAGTCTACTGCAAAGAAATGTAAAACCCTAGAGGAATCCAGGGCTGGAGGAGAAGGGAGGGAAGGAAAAAGGAAAAGAATAAGAATCAAAATGAAAGAACTGTATTGGAGTCAGGCATCTGAATCCTCAGCTCATATTTTGGCTGTGAGAACATGGAAGTTCAGAACTCTGAATCTCATTTTCCTCATCTATAAAATAGTTTGGTTAGCTAATCTTCAAGGTCCCTTCCAATATGTTCTAAGATCATTCATTCACTTCTACCTAGTTCTGGGCTCCTGGCTTCTTATTCCTTTTCTACTATAACTGCAGCTTTTGCCTATAAAAATCAATTTACTTCCAGAATAAATACAGCTATGTTGAAAAAAAAATTACTTTGGTAGTGTAAGGGAAAATGTGTATATAAGTGTCACTGTATTCCTATATATGTCAACTACCTACACATACCTTCTATGTCTGAGAGTAGGACATGGACAACCAGGCTCCAGAAATGCTGAAACCACAGTGGCTGCAAAGAAAGGTGCTTGTCTCAACTTGGCAGATTCAGACCCTCCTCTCTGCAGAGTGATCCATCTTAAGTCACTGACAAAACAGCAAAATTCATACAGTAACTGCCAATAAATCACTCCTATCCTTCTAGTGAAGGACATCAGAGTTTGACCAAGGACATCAATTTGCACTTACAGCAGTTCTAAATAGCTTGTGAGGCCCTGGAGGTCAGAACAGCATTTTGCTGGCTGTTTAGGGACGAAGTCAATTTCTAAAAGTACTGAAACCCTGCCAACCACCTTCCCCAACCTTCGATAGTGCCTGGTGTAAAGAAACACTGGTCAGTATGTGCAGTGACTGAGTTCACGCCTTCTTCCAGGGGCCATGCAGAAGCTGGGTGGGCAGGGGAGTAGGCTCGGGCTACCCAGTGGATGGTGGGGGGAAATAAGGACCCAGTTTGATAGGAACAAAAAGCAAAGGGAGATAAGGCATAGCATATCAAGGAGGACCAGACTGTGGGGCCCTTGATCAGTAGGCTATAGAGGCTAGGTGTTATCCAGTGGGTCACCTCACAATAATCATTTGTGCCAGGGAAGTCCTTGGATGTTTTAAAGTTAAGGAGCACAGTGATAATTTAAGTATTTTAGGGAAGAATTTTCAGGACGATCTGGAAGAAGAAAGTAATGGGAAGGCTGCAGGGGCAATAAGACCTGAGACAAGCAAGTAGTGACTAGGCTTTATGCCTTTTTCTGTTGCTACCTCCTTTATTTATCATTTTGGCCTCTCTCCCCTTCATTTATACTTTGTCTGAACATGAGTTCTGTCCATACTGCACATTATCACAAACATCTATCTTCTGACACATTCCATCTCAACCTTAATTCTCTAATGTACAAACAGTAGGTGTGGAGAGGACCTCCTCTTCTTTAAACACAAAATACTCATAACTTATCTCTTTCTAGATAAATATGATTTTTATTTTCAGTTTGTCTTCTATCCATTACTTTGTTCAAACAGCTAATCTCTCAAGCTATAATCTGAGAGGTCGAGGACCACACTTCAGAACTAAATTAGCAATTTTGATGATGGGTGCTCCAGGAAAGCAAAGAAAGAAGCTTGAAGAATTATGTATGTGGCAGAATACAAGCTGCTCACAATTCTGACAGATCTGGGTTCAAACCACAAATGATTATTGTGAGGTAACCTTGTCAAGTCACTAAGACTGTTTCTTATTCTACAAATAAGAACTGTTATGGTTTATATATGAGGTCATGTGTGAAACAATGCAAGAAAGTTTATAGATGAAATGACTGGGTTATGAGGATTTTAACTCAATCAGTGAATTAATCCCCTGATAGGGATTAACTGGTTGGTAATGGTAGGCAGGTAGGGTATGACTGGAGGAGGTGGGTCCCTGGGGGCATGCATCTGCAGTACATATTTTGTCCTTGTTGAGTGGAGCTCTTTCTGTTTTCTGGTGCCATGTTCTGAGCTGCTTTCCTCTATCACACTCTTCTACCATGATGTTTGTTCTGCCTCATCTTGGGCCCCAAAGAATGGAGATGGCTGTCTATGGACTAAGCCTTTTGAAACAGTGAACCCCCAAATATACTCTTCCTTCTCTAATTGTTCTTGTCAGGCCTATTGGTCACAGTGGTTAAAAAGCTGATTAAAACAACAAATGAAAGCATTTACAGATACAAAGAGTACTTGGTATAATGCCTGGCAAATGGTGTACATTCAACAGAAATCAGATCTACCCATGTAACCATACTTTTCCCACATTACCAGCCAATCAGACATTTCTGTTCTCCAAAAGTTTACCACATTTTTCAACTTGCCTAATTTCTACATCTTTCATACAACATATACTTCCCAGTTCCAGGCAAACACTGATCCCTTACATTTCTGGAATCCAAAAATCTATAAATCTACAACTGCTCAAACACAAAACTATGTGAAAGAATCAATACTTCAGCACTGAAGGGGGCTCTGGTTAGTCCCCCACAACTCTGGGTAACTCCTACTCTACAGCATCACTAACATGGTTATCCAATCTTTAGCTGTACATTTTTTGGTGATAAGTTGCTTATTTCCTGACCAATTCATTTTGTATCTCTAACACCTGACTCACAGTAGTTATCTGATAATTAGAAATCAAGGATAACTCTAATTGTTAAAAATTTCAGTCTTTTAAAGGAACCAAAACCTGTTCCTATATATTGCCTCTACTCAAAAGAATCACAGAACCTTCACAACTAGACACAACTCCAAAGATATTCTAGTCTACTTCCTTCATTTTACTGAGAATACAAAGAGGAGAAATAAACACTCTTACATCTCTCTCTCTGGTTAAGTCAATCAACCAACAGCATGCATAGCTTCTGAGATGAAGACTCACCGCTTAGGTTTGAAGACAACTTTCTGTCCTCCTTCAAGTATCAGTAAGGCTTTCAGCTGAGTCCCTTTATAACCTACATCGGCTTTAATGATTTTCTTGGTGGCCATGGCATGCATAATTGCCCCCAGCTCTGGTGTCTCTTCAGGGTACACTTCTCGGGGTACTACCCACTGGGCTGCAATCTCCCATGGTGATTGCAAGGTGTGGTCCAGCTTGGGTGCCA
Source organism: Marmota marmota marmota (assembly GCF_001458135.2). Classification (NCBI taxonomy): domain Eukaryota; kingdom Metazoa; phylum Chordata; class Mammalia; order Rodentia; family Sciuridae; genus Marmota; species Marmota marmota. Next base: position 14,261,275 of record NW_026000019.1, read on the forward strand.
ATTCCACCCGCAAGCCAGTCATCATTCGGTGAAAAGCCCTCTGGTCCTCCCGGTTGGCAGCTGATGTATCTAAGTTGTCAATCAGGAAAACTTTGGTGAAGATAAAGATGACAAGGAGTATTGCTAACAGCACAACTCGCTGCTTAAGCTTCATGGTGACCTCTTTTCTTCCTCCCCTAACCCACTCTCTCACTTATTAAAGAGAGCAGGTGGTGATGGTCAGCAAGGAGATTCCATGATTACACACACTCGTCCATTTCTTCACTGGAGTGCCCCCACAATTCCTGCAAGTCAAATACAAAGCAAAATTTGGTCAGGAATTCTGTCCTACCCCTATATAAGACTCTAGCATGTTATTTACCCTTCTGGAATTGCTAATCCCAAACTTAAGAAGACCCAATAATTTAAAATAAACTACTCTTGAGAAGGACCTTATTTACAAGTAAGAACTGGGTACTGAAAGTGAGGAAATAGCCCTGTTTTAATTGGGATGCAGAACCACCTAGGAGTTCTTTGGGTGTACATGGCTAATAATTAACAAAACGATGAGGAAAAAGAAATACAACAAAAGCAAAACTTTCAGATGTGCATAGTTTCTTAACTTTCATTTTTCTCTTTTCAAAATCCATTATGGATTTCTGAATATTCAAACCCACCAGTTTTTGGTTACTTTTCCAGTTCTTATCTTCTTCAAATACAAATTGTATGATACTTTGTAGGACAGGAACTCATAAAAAATGCCAAAGAGGTTGCAGAGAATAATAACTCCTCCAAATATCCATTGCCAGCAATCCTGAACAGATTAGAACTGTTACTTATGTATTTAAACCACCCACAGACACATATCTCTACTTAATTAGTCTTTCACTAATTGTTTTTCAAAATTAAAATCCCTGCAAAAAATGTATAATCAAATCTGGATAAATTAAGGAAAAACATTTCCCTATGTCATCTGGCCATTAGAATATGACAGAAAACTAATGAAACCTGGCACTACAATACTACTAAGTCTAGAATGGTCAGGTGCACAAAGGATACTAATGGTGTTCACCTAAAGAAGTGTTGCTTCCAGTATGAGCTGACAGCACTCTGGGAAATTCTCAAGCTAGAAGATTCCAAATACAATATTTTTGCAAGGGTGTCAAGAACATATAGTTCAGTCTCATTTGCATACCGAGAGGTTGCTTTTCACTCCACAGGACCATTTACAAACATGCACAAGCATATTGCTCTGCTATATGTCTAAAGAGAATGCGGCACTGCGGCACTGGGGTAAGAAGATGATGACAAGAAGATAACAGGGTACTGGTTTGCTCTCCAATCATTTAACAACTCAAACCATTAATCGAAGAAATAAAATCATAACAAATGATAGAGCAAAGGGCTGAGGCTAAGATACTCAGCCTGTCTAGGGCTGAGGTTATGGCTCAGTGGTAGAAAGCTTGCCTGATGTGTGTGAGGAACTGGGTTTGATTCACAGCACCACATGTAAATACATAAATAAAATAAAGGTCCATTGACATAGATACTCCATCTACATTTGAGATTGCTACCCTGGTACGGTAACAACAGCTGTTAACAGTCTAAAAAACATGTTCTAAGGGCAACACTTTGTCATAACCCAGCTGATGTGAAGTTTATTCTCAGTGATTAACCACTCCTTTCTTGCTCATTTTTATGAAGAAAGCATAAAGTGAGAGTCAAATTCTAATTATTCCCAGCCACCTGTTTTGCTTCATCATCAACTCCCAGGAAGTAATTATTAGCTGAAACAAAGACAATTCAAGTGCATCTAAAATGTAACTGTGATGGTATCAAATTTAGTATGGAACTCAGTACAGCAGTTCCCTGTGACTACTGATAACAGCAGTGTCGGGAGAGCGGGTTTCCGATACTGTTGCTAGTTCTAACCCAACCTAAACCACACAATGTTTTCAATTATTTGTTCAACAGTACACTTCTGAGGCAGCAGTGACAAAAGGCAATATGGAAGTCTACCTGCATCGGCAATGCAGACACCTATAGATGCATATGGTACAGTTCTGGCGTGAAGGGGTTAGGTAAGCAGGCTTATCCTTTCTACAAAACATTATCTAATGGTGTGGTGCATTTCATGCAGAATAAAGAAAATCCACTCTCAAACTATGTAAACATATAGTATACAGGTTCAGACTGTGTTTTGTTATGTTTCTTTTTGTTTTGTTTGTGGTGAGGAGATTGAGCCTAGAGCCTCATGCATGCTAGGCAACAGCTCTATCACTGAACTACACCCAGAGCCCTGATTTTGTTTTGTTTAAATTATCAATGCAATGAAAAGTTCTAGTAGTTCCAAAATTCATATAAGACAAATGAACTGATTTTGCAATCAAAGTTTGTGTGCTTTTAAGTTTTGAAATATTACCTTATGAATAGGCCTCAGAAGAACACACTCACCAAGTCAAGGTTGCAAATAATTCATTCACTCAGCTAGGACAGATATATTACTGGAACTGAAGAATTTGAATGTTACATTATATCACTATTTACCTCTGAAGACTGGTAGTAAGGGCAGGTTAAAAAAAAAAAAAAAAAAAACAAAAAAAAACAGGCTGAGCAAGCATTCATGTTTGTGACTGATTAGTCACCACATCCTGGTAGAAGAAGTAAGATCGTGATTTTGCAATGTTCTTTACCACTGCCTTCCATTTCCAGACACCAACTTACTGCAGTGTCCCCATCACCTCCTACTGGACTCCAGAAAGAACTGGCTTCTGGCTTCCAGGCTCTCAATCCAGCCCACTTACTACAGCCAAAATTAGGTTTCTGATCACTCAACCACCTTTTGACAGTGCACATTCCTTAGCAAGGCATCAAAGCCCTACCCTAAATGGCTTTAAGCCAGACATCCTTCTCATTGTTCTTCTTCTCAGTTTACACTAAATGGACCATTTGAACACAACCTTCCAGTCATGTGTAGTTGCCCCTTTGCCCCTACCACTCCTCACTCCTGAAAATCCTCAAAATCCCTTTCTCTGACCTTTTATTCCCATCTCCTTCCCTTTCGAGGCTCATCTCCAAGGCTGTTTTTGGACCCTCCTGCACACTCTATGGTAAATTCTCCCTCCTTTCAGCCAGTACATAACTACTTTGTGCCATGTATAATACCTTCTCATATACAGTTCTTAATACCCCTTGCAGAATCTAGCTCCTTAGAAGGGTCCACTTTATTCCTTTATGTTCGAGAGAGGATGCCCAAGACAAGGTATCCAGGCTATATTATTGTCCTTTCTTATTGAGACAAGCAGCATACTATATAATCTGCAAACTAGATTTGTAGGAAAAAAAATCCCCATTTCAGATACTAAGGAAATAAAAGCAAGATCATGGGTATATTCCAAACTATTCATAAAAACCTCCCTAGCATTCCCAGAGGAGTGTACCTGCTATATTTCATGCCGCCCTGACTTCCTACTATAAATGTCTCACGTTGTCGCACAATGTCCAGTTATATTATGGTCATTTATTGTCATGTTTCTGTTATATGGAAAAAAAGCCTACCTCAAAGGACAAGTAGTTTCAAGGTAGTAACACAACTCAAAAAAATGTTACAATATAAAAAAGCCAGTGTAAATGATACATTTGTAAATAGCTTTCACACTAAAAGCTGGCTTCAACTGGGAGTTCTGGAAAGTAGACCTTTACAAGGAAACTTCCTACTGAACCCTGGCTTCACTCTCAGCTCCACCAGCTACATAGGGCTCCCCACGCAGCTCTTTTACTCTGGTTCTTCACAGACACACACACCACCATCCTACACGGGTGATAAACATTTTTATAAAGGACAAACATGACCGTAAAGTTGTTTCCAGAGAAGAGATATAGATTCCACGGGAAAAAGTGAGATCTTAGTGTAAAATTCTCAAATTTAAAAATCTGACTGATGTTGGAGGAACAGATACACAAAAATATGTCAGTGCAAAGGTCTAGAAATCACGTGACAAAATCCAACATATATGACTGCTAAAGAATATAACAATACCTGTCCAATGCTTACTACTTTACTGGGGATATTATGAGCCACTAGTGGGATTCTAAGCCTCACTAGTACCAGAGTCCCTTTGGATTGCCCTCTAATTTTGGTTGACGATTTCACACTTACTACTTCTGAAGTTACAGAGAAGAAATCCCAACCTTTGTTCATAGCAACTAAAAGTGGAAATCTCAGTAAACAAAAAAGCTTCACTTTTTTTGCATTTCCAATTCAATGTTCAAGACAGGCTCTTAATACATAAGTGGTATACAACAAACACCCTTTTTGATTAAGTGCCACAAGGCAAATCAACGTTCAGTTACAAGTATTTCATGCAGAGGACTAGTATCGGAGATCTGTGGCAGAGGGGTAGAATTCACTTAATAACTACTACATGATAATATTTATCTCCCTCCCCTCCATCCTGAATAGAAACTACAACAAACTTCTTTCCTGCTAATTGCCAGTTTCAGCAAAATTCTGAAGGTTTGGTGAGTATAAGAAGTAAGATCTGGGCTGGGTCTGTGACTCAGTGGCAGAGTGCTTGCCTAGCATGTTTGAGGCCCTGGGTTTGATCCTCAGCACCACATAAAAGTAAAGGAGGGCTGGGGTTGAGACACTGAGTTCGATCCTCAGCACCACATAAATGTAAATTAAAGATATTGTGTCCACTTAAAAAACTTTATATATATTAAAAAAAGGAAACAAATAAAATAAAGGCACGCTGTCCATCTACAACTACCAAAAAAAAAAAAAAAAGATCTGAATTTATTAAGAGCTTTTTGTTGACTGTCTACAAAGATAGACACCAACAACTCCTCCCATTAAGAGGTAGAGCCTACTTTTTGTCCTCCTGAATTTGGGATGGTTTGTAACTTGCTTTTTTTTTTTTTTTTTTTCCTTTTTTTAATTGGTCATTTTTAGTTATACATGAAATAGGATTCATTTTGACATAATTATAAAAGCATGGAATATAATTTGTTTTAATTCAGTCTCTAGTACTTCCCCTTTCCTTCCTCCTTTTCCTTTCCTTCTACTGATGCAACTTTGCTGTGACCAACAGAATGCAGTGGAAGTAACTATGTGCCATATCTGCACCTCGCTGCTACCTCTAGTGGCTTCCATTTTTACTCTTGGGATCTAGCCACCATGTAAAGAAGCTTGAGCTAGACAACAAAATGAATGACCTATACAGAGAGAAGCCTGGCTGGCTCCTAGCTATCCTGGCCACTGCAGCTGAAATGCCAGACAGTGAAATGAAGTTATCAAGGGCATTCTAGTCTTAGTTGAATTGCCTGCTGAATAGAGCCACACAAGTGACCCCAACTTATATCACGTGGACAGGAACCAAGCAGCTGAGAGCAGCTGACCTAAAAATCTGAAGCCTCTAAATTTGGGAGAGCTGTACAACATTCTTACATCTATTCTCATCTATCGACTCTTTTGGAGATATTAAATATACCAGGAGAAAGGACATGGGACTAAAAACAACTCTTTCAGGGAGGAAGAAAACATTAAATTAACTATTAAATGTAAATAAAGATTCAAACTGTTAGGTCATACTTGTAAATAATTTAACACCACTTTTTTTTTTTTAAGACAAGTCTTGCTAAGTTGCCCAGGCTGGCCTCAAATTCTCAATCCACCCACATCAGTCTCCCTGGTAGTTGGGATTACAGGTGCACACCACCACACCTGGTTTATTAATGCTTCCTGTGGAACAATATACTCATAATAAAAGTTATATGACACTTCTGTCTTTCCAACCATCACTGTAGATTTTTAGGAAGATACATAATTAAGAAAGTCTCAATGATAACACAAGGGCTAGGGATGTAGTTCAGTGGTAGAACACTTGTCTACCATGTGCAAGGCCTTGGGTTCAATCATTTAAAAAGTTTAACACAAGAAGAAATAGATTCTTGTGTTAACAAGAATCTCAACAGGATTACTAAAATGGACTTATAAAACTTTAGAGCTCTATTCAGACATATGTAGCTCAATCAAGGCTCACCTTACACAAAGTATACATACTCAGTTGATAATGCTTAATCTTTATATTTTAGCCAATTCATAACAGCAAAACCACAACCCTTCAGTATGAAAAGTAGACACACACATTTTCCCCCTGGGCTGAGTCTTTTTTGCTTTTTAACTGGTGGTGACATTACAGCACTGTGTTAATTATTAACTATTATGAATTTACATCCCTTGCCCCTTAGATATAAATGTAGTTTCTCCTGATTAGTGTCAGTGGTTATAAGTAAAATCAAGAGCATTCAACAATCTTTCCACTTAGCAACGTGTTCTTCCTTCCAGGAAATCAAAATCTCCAATACCAAACAGCAAGTTTTTATTACCTAAGTAAACATCAAGTACCCCCAGAAAATGAGCCCACTTCTGCTCTGCTACCTACTTGCCTGCCACAACAGCACATTCTTCTCCTTCTTTCTCTTTAAATGGAAGTCTTCAACTAAAATTCAAAACTAATACAAAATAATTAGATAGTGTCTATAGGTATTTTTCCTTTCGTTGCCAATTCTCCACTTAAGAAATAGCTTCTTAATTCACCTTCTTATTCTAAATAAAAGCTCTCTATAGCAGAGGAGAAAAGAACATATACTATGGATTCAGAACACCTGTGTCTGACCAGGCACCATACAGCATGCCTGTAATTCCAGCTACTCAGTAGGCTAAGCAAAACAATCACAAGTTCAAAGCCAGGCAAACTTACCTTTTTAAAAAAAGGGTTGGAGTACAGCTCAGTGGTAAAGTGCCACTGAGTTTAATCCCCAGTATCAAAAAAAAAAAAAAAAAAAAAGGAATGCCTGGGCCTGAATGCATGGTTACCACCTAATGTGGGACCTGGGACTCAGTTTCCACATGTGAAAAATGAAAACAGAGAACACTACTACCTAACTTACAGGGTTTGTTAAAAGTGAATGATAGGGCTGGGGACGTGGCTCAAGCGGTAGCACGCTCGCCTGGCATGCGAGCGGCCCGGGTTCGATCCTCAGCACCACATACAAACAAAGATGTTGTGTCCGCCGAAAACTAAAAAAAAATTTTTAAATTCTCTCTCTCTAAAAAAAAAAAAAAAAAATGAATGATATTACCATGGATACTGTGCTGACTTGTGCCTAGAAGAGCCATACTAATCACTTTAGTCATTGTTATCATATAAAAAATCCAAAGATGACCTCCTAACAGAAGAAAGAATGGCAAAGAAAATAACCCTCACTGGAGTCAAAATCCTATAGTATTTTATTTTCAGTTACATAACTAGAGGCCTAAAGAATGTGTGTGTGTTTGTGTATCTAAAATTAACAGTTTAGTAGTAAATAGTAGTCTTACATCCCTGAACCAAATTTCTTCTCAAATCTGTAGAAGTAGATAAAAAATGTAAGTGAATAGGTATCTTCAAACTACAATGTGAAGCAAAAGACTGGGAATCTATATCACCAATTTAACCTGTTTCTTTTTTCTACAAAGTTCAATTCTACTATATTCAATGTAACCAAAAGAGACACTCACTCTATTTCACACACAAAGCTGAAATCAAATGTCTTTCACAGTAGTCGTCGGTTTCAAAAACTAGTTTTAAGCCAGACAACTCTGCATGTCCTAAAGCTCTTAAGACAAATCTTGAGGGCCAGGGTTGTGGCTCAGTGGTAGAGTGCTCGCCTAGCATGCATGAGGCATTGGGTTTAATCCTCAACACCACATAAAAATAAAATACAGATATTGTGTCCACCTAAAACTAAAAAATAAATATTAAAAAAAAGATAAGCCTTGAGAAAGTTGCAGGCATATAAAACCTAATTCATACATAGTCAAAAGTAGTTGGAGGGGCTGGGGATGTGGCTCAAGTGGTAGCGCGCTCACCTGGCATGCGTGCGGCCCGGGTTCGATCCTCAGCACCACATACAAAGAAAGATGTTGTGTCCGCCGAGAACTAAAAAATAAATATTAAAAAAAATTTCTCTCTCTCTCTCTCCCCCTCCCTCTCTCACTCTATCTTTAAAAAAAAAAAGTAGTTGGAGTGTTAGATTTACCTTGTTTTCTCGACCACTTAAACATTCATACAGTATCTATAACCTGACACTCTTATGTAAGGTCCTCTTTATCAGCTCCTTGTGAAGGTAGTCAACTAAAAGGCATTAACGATGTGTTGAGGCAGGTTTTTCTTCTTGGGTGTGAAAGTAAAAATGAAATAAATAGGCAAGAGTGTTTTCTCTTTTTGGAAAAAACCCTGCAATCTGTCCTGTGTAATCTTTAATTCAGGGAAACCCTCTAACTTTCCTTGAAAACTGGAAAAAAAAAATCAGCACATACTGCTAGCAATAGGATTTGTTTCAAAAAACCAAGATAGTCATTGTTCAGTGATCTAGATACTCAATGGAAATGAGTATGAATTTGCATGCTTTAAATTAGCCAGGTATAATGAAGTTTCTTATGTTTTAGGTATTTCACTCCTCAATTGCCAATGCATAACCACCAATTAAGGCTATATTATAGAATGCAATTACTATACAGTGTAGGGATATGGAATTTCAAATAAGATTTTCCTCCAGCTTTTTATATCCTTACCTTTTGTGTGCATGTGTGGTACTAGGGATTGAGCCCAGGGCACTCTACCACTGAGCTACATCCCCAGCCTTTTTTATTTTAATATGAGACAGGATCTTGTTAAGTTTCTCAGGCTAGCCTGGAACTTGTGATCCTTTTACCTTAGCTACCAGAGCAGTTAGGATTACAGGCGTGCACCGCCTCACCAGGCATACTTTCATTTTAAATGTTAAATTTGCCAGTTCTTGGGAAGGTTATAAGCTCTATGTAACAACTGTACCTCAATTTTTTCTGTTGAGATAAGGTCTTGCTATGCTGCCCAGGATGGCCTTGAACTCATGGGCTCAAGCAACCCTGCTGCCTGGGACTATAGGTGTGCCATTGTGTCCAGCTAGCACTTCAATGTTTAACCTTATATTCTAGGGTATGGCAAAGTGAGAGTCCACGGGAAAACACTTTCAGAAATATCTGAATCTCAAAGAGGCCTGTACTGAAGTGATAGCTGGGTGCTTTCAGGAATGATCTCTTTGTTAGAATACACAGCACACCTACACTTTTTGGCATACTTGTCTCTCTAGTATATTGTGAGTCCCTTGAGAACAGGAAATATATTTTACTCTCTCTTTATATTTTCAAGAGCTTAGCACAGTGCAGGGCATGTGAGTGTCACTTGATAAATGTCTGTTGAATTAAGAAAAGTGAAGAGCAAGGAAGAGCAACTTCTATGGTTATAAGCATTTCTTCTGAACAAGCAACACTGGGGTGTAAAGATGAACTTTTACAGATATAGGGAAATAAGCCCTGGAGGGCTGAGGATGTGGCTCAAGCAGTAGCGCGCTCGCCTGGCATGCATGCGGCCCGGGTTCGATCCTCAGCACCACATACAAAGATGTTGTGTCCGCCGAAAACTAAAAAAAAAAAATAAATATTAAAATTCTCTCTCTCTCTTTAAAAAAAAAAAAAAGCCCTAGAAAGAATTCAGATAGTACAGTAAAAATAGAGAAGTATTTAATACATTTACCAATTTTATACACTGATTTTTAAATTACTGAAGTTGCTGTCTTCTGTATACCCTGATCCCACCTTTCTAGGCTACTGCTATTACTAATCTGGTTCCTGATGATAGCCTGGATTAAGAGTAAAGATCTGGGAATGCTAAGAGGAAGAATGGAGACTGCTAGAGAAGACACTGCCCAAGAATGATACAACACAGGACTGAAACCATATCTTCAAGTATCACTGCCTGAAAAACTACTGCTTTCATACTATATACTTTTTAAGACAGGAAGAAGTACACAAACATACGCATCTATACAAGGTGCAAATTCACTGAGCCAAATAAGAAATGAATAAAAAAGGTCTTTTTGCTGCCAAATCATGGTTATCAAGTTCAAGTATTAATACTCAGAAGAGCTGCTAGAACCTCATGTAGCTGCTTTACATTCAATCTCTGGAAGCAGCATGATCTGGGTTTCTACTCCCCAGAAGATTAGAAGTTGTACACAAGCTTTCCTGCCCCCGAAGGAAAGGACAAGCTGACTAATTTAAAGCAGATTAAATAATTCAAAAAGCAGAGGGGCCAAACACGTACATTTCTCAATCACCCCAAAGCCTTGCTTAATTACTGTCAGTGATGTATGCTAGTAATCATAACCTTGAGATAATAAAAAAGGTTAAACTATGTTGTTTAAAAAGAAGCAAAATATATAATACAGTGTAAGAAGTTTTCCATAAAAAATATGGCTAAAATAAGAATTTTTGAATACAATACCTTATTTTCCGACAACATTTGGCAAACAAGGTATTGCCACACCAGAGCAGAACATCAAGAGTCCAGAGCATGAAATGACAGATTTTACTACCTCACCCTATACATGATTCTATCCTCTTGACACATTTATAATTTTATATCCTTGACCTCCTTTTATAATGTACTCAAATTAGCACACTCTTCTCAAAGGGGCTATTTCCTTGCCACAAAGTACTGAAATCAAACACAAACCAAAGCACAATGTCTCCTTTCTTTATCAGTCTCCATTTCTTATATCATACTGGGATAGCAGATGCACCCCAACATGTTTTAGGTCCACAGATAGGCATTTCTTCATTTGTTTTTGGTAAGAAAGAACAAATCAGAAGCAAGACCTTTACATTACATTCTCTTCTAGGCATCTCTATGTTAAACATTCTGTCATGCTGATATTTTAAGTTGGTCAGAAGCTGGTTTCAGCAGTAAAGTAAGACCTTCTGTTCTGTACCCCAAGCCCACACTAATACATGCATTAGGCTTTAGGAATTATGGAGGCAGCTAAACGAAGGCAAAGAGGGAGAGTGAACAGGTGTGGAAGGAGGAGTTGCCCAACATAGGGCATGAGAGAATGTCATCAGTCAATGCTGCTAACATGGTCATTATCAAGAACTCTAAGGCTTTTGTTTGTTTGTTTGTTTTGGGTACTGTGGATTGAACCCAAGGGCACCTAACCACTGAGCCACTTCCCCAGCGCACCCCACCTTTTTAAATTTTGAGACAGAGTCTCACTAAGTTGCTGAGGCTGGCCTCAAACTTGTGATCCTCCTACCCCAGCCTCCTGAGCCACTGGGATTATAGGCATGCACCACCACAAGTGGTTCCAAACTCTTTCAGTAATGCAAAAACACTGACTACTCATCTAACTGCTCAGTTAGTCACCCTAGCCATCACAGGCTGGAGGAGCAAGTCTGTGAAGATGTACTTGACTGAAACCTGTATAGGCTGCAACTAGCTAGAACACTATAAGGACCGAGCTTCAAGACAGCTCCAGCAAATAACACCCTTCACAGATACGTACCTCCACAGCATATTTCTAACAGGAAATCTGAAACACATTTTTCTTGACTTTTTTTCTCTTCATAAAAAGAGGAACTAAACAATTTGGCATCTATACTAGGCTATTTCTTCTTCCCTCAAACAATTTTCAATTCAGTCATTCAACAGATATTTCTTGTACACCTATTATGTACTAAGCACTGCTATCTGCCTGTTACAACAAACTGTAGGGCCTCAGTATAACTGTGCTCCCCACCCCAATTCACAAAACTACCTGGCACTCAGTCTAGGTTTACAAGACAGTCTCCCTTTTCTCCTCTGCAAATGTGCACACAAAATGCAAACAGAAGCCTCCTCCCTCTATTATCAGAATATAGCAATCACCAAGAGGGGACTACTGTGGTTAGCTATTTTAAAAAGTTGTCAATTTAAGAAATGAAGTATCTGGATTCAAGGTTTACACCACTGAAATGATAGTCACACAAAGCACAGGAAGCTGAAGTCTGTCCTGAGAGTAAAGGAAACAAAGAAAATTTCATTTAGGAACTCAATAGTCAAAAGAGAAAAAACACAAGCTTTAAGGCTGTGTGAAAGAAAATCTAAAAATGAAAACCAAGAGAACTGACTAAAAGTGAAGGAATTATCAATTTAGCATAAAATAATTCTATGACACAAAGAATTACAATAAAGATGAAACTGACTTGTTTCCTAATCCAAAGCACCCAGAAAGAAAAGAGGGGCATGAGTTTTTATTCTTTCAACAAAATGCACCTATTACTATTTCTAAAGAAACAAAGCAAATCAACCTCACATCTTCATCAGGAATGTGATGAACTCCCAAAGTTCTTGATCATCTTTCACCTCCGTCCTTTTTTGTCACTGTATTTTGTCATGAATGAGGGGGATGAGTCTGAATTACTTGCAGTGCCTTGTTGTTATTCTTTTGACAAGCAATTTCAAATGTGGAAGACCTCCTGTTAACTGATTCTATTGTATGGTTCTGGGAGCCAAAGATCAACATCTTCACAAATTTTTAAGTTATTAATCCAGCTTCCCGACCCCCCACCCCCAGTGCTGGAGATCAAATCCAAGGCCATATGTGTGCTGGACAAGGGCTCTACTTGAGTTATAGCTCTAGCCCAATAATTTAATTTTAAATCTACCTCAGATTGGTTGAGTCTAGGCAACTAATTTAGTATCTTTAACACCTGTACCAGTTCTCAATGTCATGTCTGGTTGATAAATAATATATGTGGAAGCGCTCTAAGCTAAGCTCAAAGGTGCAGCATAAATTCAAGGAATGTAACACATAAGCACAATGAGGTCGTTAGCCAAATTTAAAAAAAAAAAAAAAGCACAGTAAAATTGATGCACGACTTTACATTACAAGGATGATAGGCAGGGTTAATAACTGGCAATATTAACTTTACCTCATCACAGATTTATAAAGTCCTAGTGTTTCATTGCGAAAAGATTCCACATCATTGCTACTATGTCACTACCCTCCAAGGTGAGAAATCAAACCTCCAGAGGGAAACCGGGTAAGGATGGCACTGACACCTGGCCTTAGATCCAAGTGGCAGTATCAAGCACCTCCCCTACTCCCAAATTATAAACTCCTTACCCATCCCAATGGTGATGTGGCCTTTAAAACGGCTAATTCCATAATGACCATCCGTGGCCCGTGCCCTCCACTTTTTCTCCAGTACCCTCTACTCCTCTTCCTATACGAAGACTGGCAGGTAACAAAAACCTGATTAAAACCAATGTCTTATCACTCTCCACAACCAAGGACACGGCTTCACCACGGTTCTCGTTCAGCATTAATGGCAACCTTTCGGTTAGCCCGTAATCGGGGGCCGTCACGCCCGGAAATGAAATCTCCAGCACAACCCACTGGGGACTACCGTATCATTTCCTTAAGTTGTGCCCGTCGCCAGCGCCGCGCGCACGACCCCGAGGAGACCGCGGGCCCCGGGCACGGCTGCCTCGCCTCGGGCCTGCAGGTCACCCGCGCCG
>NW_026000019.1:14275950-14278798 GCF_001458135.2 Marmota marmota marmota
GTAACGCCTTCCCCGCCGCCAATCCCGCGGTGCCCTCGGCGCGGCCCCGCCCCCAGCCCCCGGTGGGCGGGGCCTGCCGGACGAGCTCCGGACCGCCCCGCGTAACCCCTTCGGTTCCGGGCGGGTCCCGCTTAACTCTCTCGGTCCCGGATCTCGTCTCGGCTTTCCTCCCCGCCCCGCTTACACAAACTGGCCTCCCGCTCTCTGGCCTTCGCTTTTTCTTTCCTGCTCTTCTGCAGGTGGGCAACCAGGCAATGGGACTGGAGAGTTGCAGTCCCATGATGAAGTTCTCTTTATGGGAAGCAGTCTCCTTTCTCCTTTTGGCCCTTTTAATTTGTCTTTCCTTGTGCTTGGAGGTTCTGTTCATCTAAAGGTAGCCTCCTTTGATGGAAAGAAGCCAGCCTCATCACACTGAGCACAAATCGCTTTTTCTTCCGACCAGTGCAGAGTTCCCTGCTACACACTTTGAGTGGTATTTAACCGAATTGTGAATCGTTTGCTGTAAAATTAGTTGTTTTACATGTGTACCTTGCAATGGACTGTAATCCTCATGAGGGCATGTCGGTGGCGTCTTGGACCCACATGCTCTGCAACCAGGGGCCCTGGATTAATGAAGGGAAGATTCTTCCTCCCCTTATGGTATATGCTTTCCGCTGACTTCATGCAGCACATCGACTGTATCATTCATTCAATGTATCTTGCATTTAGTGTGCCTGACTCTGATGTAGGACGGTATACGTTGCTCCATGGAATAGTGCTTATGTGTCTGGAGGGAAGGTACTGAGCTGCTACTTTTTTCAGGGAGGAAAGACTGAGCTGACTACCCCTCCCCTCACCACCCCCACAACAGTTCATTCAAGGAGCAAATTGTATTGGAAAGAACTCTCCTTTGTTGGCTGTATATTGAATGTGCCTCTTAATCTGTCTGAATATTAATTTCCTTATTTGGAAAATGGGAGTTAATCATAGTACCTGCTTTTCAGGGTTGTTGTATTAAATTAGGAAACGTGGGGAGAAGTACTTGCAAATCATTGTGTAAAGTTAGTTGTAATTCAGGTGTGTATTGAGCACTTTCTATCAGGAGATCCTAGATAAATAATTGGATTTGACACCCACCTGGATAATTTGGCTAGGGAGGAAGAATTAATCACTGCAAGGAACATACTGTCTAATGCAGAAGGCGTTGTATCTGCCTTTTACAGGATGTATTGAAAAGTTTGAGGGTCATTATCTGACCATGGAATATATAATTCTTGAGAAAATGAGCTGGGTGGTAATGAGAATCTACCTTATTTCTCTACCCAGGAACATAGTTCTGTCTGCAGTCAGCTAATCTCCCTGAACCTTGTTCAACTGCATAAGAAAATCATAAAGCAAAAGGGTAAACCAACAGTTCTCTAAGACACTTTACCCAAAAGTGTCCTTTCTTCTGTGCAACTCTGGCAAGGACCGTGAGGGTAGACACTCCACCTGTCACTACTCAGGAGAAGGTCAGCTCATTCTGCAGTCTCGGTTTCCTGGACAAATGGTCCCCTCTGTGTTTAAGGATTTTTCAGAGAGGGAGGGCTCATGGCTTCTGGCAGCAACTCATTCCAGTGCTTAATTTCACATCCATCCATTCCACGTGCTGCAAGACAGATAATTTCTCCTCTTCTGTCCTTAGATATATAGAGCCCTGAGTTCAGGGCCTCTGTGTCAAAAGCTTTCAGACAGCAAAATTGTTCTGTCTTCCAGATTTCTTTTTGCCAGAATACATTCCCCAGGCCTTTTGTGACTGTGTGTGCAGTGCCAGCACCATGTCCAACACTCCATGACATCAGTGTCTGCCCACTACTCCAGTGACAGCATAGCAGATAATATATTTTAAGTGTCATGAGTGATGCAATCACTTTAGAAGGGAGGCTGCATGACTAGCACACAGCAAGCAACTGCGAGGAATACAGGATACTTAAATTATGCAGCACAGACTGTCATTACTGAAAGACTCAGAGTCCAGGCAGACAGTGTGGGCTGGATATTGTGAGGGAAGGAGAATTGAGGTGAGCAAAGTATGGGTAGGAGAAGAGGAACAATATGAACCAAAGTTAGGCTGTGCCATGTGAACTTATAACAGACATCCTGGGCAGATAATGCTTGGTAGGAGAAGTGTTCAATCATTTATTCATTAATTTATTTATTTAATGAATGTCTACCAAGTGTCAGGCACTGAGCTAGACCCAGGCCACGCATAGATAAAGAAGGCCTAATCCCTGTTCTTGAAAATTCACAGGTTAGGTAGAACCCCCACTTGGAAGATCAGAGCACTTTGTCAAGACTTATGTGATTCTCCTTTCAATACTCGTGGGATGTACTGTGAGTGTAAGTGTCTGAGCTCTTTGCATCTCTCTCCCCTGTCTGCAATCCACAAGGTTCTTAAAGATGCAAACTGAGACTTTATTTCATCCCCACCCCCAGTAGAGTACCAGCTCTGCACTGACATGTTGCAGTGCATTGAATTGAAACCTGAGAGGGAATTTATTTTATTTTATTTTATTTTTGGGGAATCTACTATCTTCTTTTTTTTTTTTTTTTTAATTTTTTATTGTGGGTTGTTCAAAACGTTACAAATTTCTTGGCATATCATATTTGACACTTTGATTCAAGTGGGTTATGAACTCCCACCTTCACCCCATACACAGATTGCAGAATCACATCAGTTACACATCCATTGATTTACAAATTGCCATCCTAGTGTCTGTTGTGCTCCGCTGCCCTTCCCATCCTCCACCCTCCCCCCTCCCCCCCTCTCCCCTCCCCTCCCCTCCTCTCTCTCTACCTCCTCCACTGTGTAACCCTGAGGGTCTCCTTC
>NW_026000019.1:14279263-14330395 GCF_001458135.2 Marmota marmota marmota
ATGGTTTCTTCTATTTCCTCAATTGATATTGGTCTGTTTAGGTTTTCTATATCCTCCTGACTCAATCTGGGCAGATCATATGACTTAAGAAATTTATCTATGCCTTCACTATCTTCTAATTTATTGGAGTATAAGGATTCAAAATAGTTTTTGATTATCTTCTGTATTTCTGAAGTGTCTGTTGTGATATTGCCTTTTTCATCCCGTATGCTAGTAATTTGAGTTCCTGAGAGGGAATTTAGATGTCCCTCTCTAACTCTGGGCAGTGGAAATCTTCAACAGAGAAGTCTTGATTATTAGCCTTTGGGCCCCAGAGGCTCATCCACAACCTGTGGAATTCAGGAGGCAGGTATAGTCCTTGTATGCCTGTCCAGACCCACTTCCTGTGAATTCCTTATCCTCCATCCTAAAAGGTCACTTGCTCTTTATTTCCTGTGCCCAGATGTGATCACACCAGTTCTTCACTCAGTTCTTCACCATCACCTCCACCTGGAAATATTATGTGTCTCTAGTGCCACTTGCTCAGAAGCCTTTCATGGCCCTTCCAGTGGCTGGTGCTTCCCTCAACTTCTGAGAGCCAGCACTTCATTTGTACCTCTCTGGTGGGAGGGTTTGTGTTGAAGTCTTTGGGGACTGTCTGATGACATTCCCATAGGTTATAAAGCCTTTGATGCCAAGAACAGTGTTGTTGACATCTGTCTCTATAGGGCCAATGCTGACTGTAGCCAGAGTAGACACGCCACTCGTGGAAGGGGAGCATGAGGTCAGTAAGGTCCTGCACAGGAGGGAATGGAGCGCTGAGGCTCCTCGCTTGCTCCCTTCATCATTGTAAGAATTTTCTAAAAATAGTTTCAGAATTTTCATGTCTCTGCCAATTTGTCAAGCCCCAGAACTCCAGCGACAGTCCCACAGTCCCAAGGCAGAAGGGGAGTCTCAAGATGCCTGCACACATGAAGGGAACACACACGCTTTCTTTGAACCCACCTAACATACCTACAATGATGGATCCCCTTGAAATTAATTAAGAGAATTGTACATCAAGCAGGTTGAGGGAGCCTAGGAAAGCGCGTGCCCATCCAAAGTGCTAGGAGCCTTGGAAAGGATGACCCGGAAGGTGAGTGAAGAAGGGCTCCTGTTCCTCCCTTCCCTGCCAGGAACACGTGCTCTACCTCGCTGCCTCCCGGGGACATTTGTTCTCTGCATCAGGCTCTCCGTGGAGAACAGCTCCTGCATCTTTCCCAATGGAACAAATGCCTTTCTTTCATTTTGCCACCAGATCTGCAGAGCTACTCCCAGCACCCCCTTGCCTATGGCAATGGATGTCCCACTTAAACCTTCATGTGGCACCTCTGTAAATGCCATCTGAGCAAACCACTCACGTCCCAGCCACAGCATCACATAGCCCTTACGTGCACAGGCACACACCCAGCTCTCTGCAGAGACACTCTGCCTTGTGTTCTTAAAGTGGTGGAAATCTTTCAGTGATTTTTTTTCTACTCTAGTAACTTATTTTTTTTAAAGAGTGGCTTTATTGAGATATAACTTACATACCGTAAACCTCACTTGTTTAGAGTTACAATTCAATGCCTTATAGTATATTAACAGAGTTAAATAACCACTGCTCTAATCCAATCTTAGGATATTTTTTGTCAACCCCCAAAGTAATATAGACCAGTTTCTCTTTTATTCTGAAAATAGATTTATCTGTGGAGTTCTATTTTTTAAATGTACACATTAAAAGCAAAAAAGAAAAATACAGTTAGGGGAAAGTTAGACTCCTAGAATTAATGAGAATGTAGAGGAGAGTGACCCTCAAAGCTGTCCTTAACTGCCATGTTTGGGAATAGTCATTTAATTAACCACTCCAAATTGTACACGTGTTGTGGCTTGTACTCCTCAGTAAATGTCTGGGGTCATGTCTTTGAACATTTCCATTTGTCGTGGCTCTCTCTATACCACATATGCCTCCAAATGGATTGAGCAGAGATAACACTTCAAATTGCAGTTCACTAATTCTTACAAGGCAGTGACTTCGTAATGTGCTTAGGTATGGGGCCTCTTGCACATGGGTTATACAGATTCTGTGTGTGTGTGTGTGTGTGTGTGATGGAAGCTCTTTAATTTTTATTAACTCAATTTAATCCATGAAGCAGTTGCAGTTACCCAGAAATTCTGTGTCCTCGAAGACTTCACTTTAAAGCTGGGTGTGGTGGTGCATGCCTGTAATCCCAGAGGCTCCAGAGGCTGAGGTAGGAGGATCACGTGTTCAAAACCAGCCTTGGCAAAAGCAAGGCTCTAAGCATCTCAGTGAGTCCCTCTCTAAATAAAATACAAAATAGGGCTGGGGATTTGGCTCAGTGGTTGAATGTTTCTGAGTTCAATCCCTGGTACCAAAAGAAAAAAGAAAAAAAGGCTGAGGTTGTGGCTCAGTGGTGGAGCGCTTGCCTAGCATCTGTGAAGCACTAGGTTTGATTCTCAGCACCACATGTAAATAAATGGATAAAATAAAATAAAGGTCCCATCAAGAAGTGGAAAAAATTTAAAAGACTTCACTTTGAGACCCGGCTCTGAAAACCAGGAAGCTTCCCCAGACATAGGCACTGTGGTGAGGAGTCCAGTGGGAGACTTTTTGAGCCTCTCCCATGGCCAACCTAGGGATGTACAAGATTGGCAGTTCTCACACCAGCTGCTTGGGGGAGTGGTTAAGTATCTTTGTGTCTGCACCCATCCTCATAGATTTGAATTCATTGTCATAGGGTGGTATCCTAGCAAGGGTATTTTTTTGGGGGGGTGGGTACTAGGGGTGAACTCAGGAGCACTCAGCCACTGAGCCACAACCCCAGCCCTATTTTGTATTTTATTTAGAGATAGGGCCTCACCGAGTTGCTTAGTGCCTCAATTTTGTTGAGGCTGGCTTTGAACTCGCAATCCTCCCAGCAAGGGTATTTTTAAAAAGCTCTCAGTTTATTCTAGTTTGCAAACAAAGCAAAAAATCACTGTCCTACTAGCAACTGAATGAGGATCACATTAATAGGATCATGTGAAATTTCCATCTATAAAAGCAAGAATCAGTTGAACATTTCAGTTTTATATGGTTTAATCTTGTATGTGGGCGTTTGGTTGTTATTTTCAGGAGGAGGTGCATCCAGCAGTGAGCAACGATGAGAAAGAGCCAACAAGAAAGTCAGCACCTCGTATGGTCATGGCCCTGGCTTTTCTTATGTCTTTCCTTCCAGTGAAGCCTAAAGATTCAGAATTTGGAGCTGCCAGTCACAAGGGGACATGAGCAAAACAGACCAAGGGTAGGACCACCACAAGTGTCAGGAAACATGATAAATCATAGAACACGCCCTTTCTTCAAAGGTATTTACACTTAAATATAGACACACACGCACACACACACACACACACACACCCCAGTCATGCATCATGTAATGATGGGAACACATTGTGACAAATGCATCATTAGGCAATTGTTTCATTGCACAAACACCATAAAGGGCACTTACACTGACTAAGACAGCAACATCACTAGGCATTAGGAGTTTTTCAGTCCCATTATCCTCTATGGGGACCACCATTGCATATGCAGCCCATCATTGATTGAAATATTATTATGCAACATATGTCTATGTATATATTTATTTATGTATATATTTATTTAAATATAGAGCAGGCCTAATAACACACATGTATGGATTCAAATCTGGCTCTCAGTCTCACAGTTTGTGACCCTATCCCAGAAGGTAGATCAGGGAGGTGACCCAATACAGAGGAGGACAAGATGCTTGACACAGTGTGACCACAAACCCATAGAGAATGGAGCTAACACCTCACAGCCATGCCTGGTGCGCCACTGGGGAACTCTGTGGGGAGAGTGGAGAACATGACATATGGGCAGACAGGTCTCTGAGGCAAGGGAGTGTAGGGGACCCGGGAAGGGTGTATGCAAGGATTTTCAGATTGGTGAACAAAGCCCTGGCAGAAATGATAATCCCAACTGATATTTATTCCATGGAAAGAGCCAAGGGAAAAAAAGAAAAATAAGGCACAGCACCCAAGACATTCTCAAACCTGTTTCTCCTCTGTATTCTGGTTCTCATTTAGTGTGGCCACCAATTATCCAAACCATAAATACCAGATGTTCTAG
The DNA here is from genome assembly GCF_001458135.2 of Marmota marmota marmota. Taxonomy (NCBI): domain Eukaryota; kingdom Metazoa; phylum Chordata; class Mammalia; order Rodentia; family Sciuridae; genus Marmota; species Marmota marmota. Next base: position 14,283,414 of record NW_026000019.1, read on the forward strand.
ACTCCTGTACTTACTCCACCTGCAATCAGCACTGACATCTGCAGTCTGGCGCCTAAAACCCCCTTGTGTCCAGCCCCTTCCTCCAGCCCCACCACCGCTGGAATGTTCAGACTCCATTTTCTTCCCCTTGGTTTAGGGCAATGATTAATTTTATGTGTCAACTTGACTGAGCCACAGGATGCCCAGCTATCTATCTGGCTAAGCATTGCATCTGAATATATCTGTGAGGATGTTTCCGGAAGAGATTAGCATTTGAAATGGTGGACTGAGAAAGCAAGTGGCCCTCCCAATGTGGGCTTCATCCAACCTACTGAGGTGGGCTTCATCCAACCTACTGAGGGTTCAAATAGAGCAAAAAAGATAGAGGAAGGTTAAGTTTGCTCTCTGCCTGGCTAGTTGAACTGAGTCATGGATCGTCCTCTGCCCTTGGCCCCTTGTCCTTTCTGGGGATCTGTGGAGAACCCTAATGCAGATTAAATGGCACAGACTGAATGTTTGTGTCACCCATAAATTTATATGTTGAAGCCTAAATCCCCAATGTGTATCTGGAGGAAGGGCCTTTGGAAGGAAATCAGGTCCTGAGTGTAGAACTCTCACAATGGTTTAGTGTCCTTTTAAGAAGAGACACAATAGAGACATCTCTTCCATCTCTGCCATGGAAGGGGCACAGCAAGAAGCAGGTCATCTGCAAGCTAGAAGTATGCCCTTGCCACACACCTGATGTCCGCCAGCACCTAGATTTTGCACTTCCCAGCCTTCCAAACTGTAAGGAGCACAATTATGTTGAAGTCACCCTTTCTATGGCAATGAAGACATCTCTTTCCTGGCTTCTCTCTCTCCTCACTTGAAACCCATGCAATCCATTCTGGATAATTCACGTGGAAAACTACAACTTGAAAGATCTCTTTAAAAGATCTCTTAATAACTGCCATTCTGACTGGCGTGAGATGAAATCTTAGTTCTGATTTGCATTTCTCTAATTACTAGAGTGTTGAACATTTTTTCATATATTTATTGATCAAATGTGTATCTTCTTCTGAGAAGAGTCTGTTCAGCTCCTTAGCCCAGTTATCGTTTGGGTTGTTTGGTTTTTTGTTTGTGGTTTTTTTTTTGTGTGTGTGTGTGTTAAATTTTTTGAGTTCTTTATAGATCTGGAGACTAGTGCTCTATCTAACATGCATGTGGTAAAAATTTACTCCTCTGTGTAGGCTCTTTCTTTGCCTCATTGGTGGTTTCTTTTGCTGAAAAGAATCCTTTTAGTTTGAGTCCATCCCATTTATTAATTCTTGATTTTATTTCTTGTGCTTTAGAAGTCTTGTTATCAGGCCCTAATCTGATGTGATAAAAATGTGGGCCTACTTTTTCTTCTATTAGGTGCGGGGTCTCTGGTCTAATTCCTAGGTCCTTGATCTACTTTGAGTTGAGTTTTGTGCATGGTGAGAGACAGGGGTTTAGTTTCATTTTGTGGATTTCCAGTTCTGCCAGCACCATTTGTTGAAGAGGCTATCTTTTCTCCAATGTATGTTTTTGGCACCTTTATCTAGTATGAGGTAACTGTATTTATGTGGGTTTGTCTCTGTGTCTTCTATTCTGAACCATTGGTCTACAAGTCTATTTTGGTGCCAGTACCATGCCATTTTTGTTACTATTGCTCTATAGCATAGTTTATTAAGGTCTGGTATTGTGATGCCTCCTCCTTCACTCTTCTTGCTAAGGATTGCTTTGGCTATTCTGGGTCTCTTATTTTACAACCAGAGAAATGAAAAGTTGGGGCTAGGGATGTAGCTTAGTTGGTAGAGTGCTTGCCTGGCATGCACAAGGCCCTGGGTTCAATCCCCAGCACCACAAAAAATAAAAAATAAATAAATAAAAAGTTGTGCTGCAATTGTTTACTATGAATCAAAATGCATTCTGATGTCATATATAACTAATTAAAATAAATAAATTTATTTTTTTTATTGGTTACACATGAGAGTACAATGATCTTGACATATCATACATTTGAATCAATGGAGTATAATTTCTCATTTTTCTAAGTGTACAGGTTGCACAATCACATTGGTCATGCAGTCACGTATATACATACAGCAATAATGATGTCTATTTTATTCTGCTGTCCTTCCTATCCCCCCCTTCCCCTCCCATCACTTCTCTCTACCCAATCTAATGTGACACACTTCTTTTTTTTCCCCTTCACATCATCATACATGTAATCTGTATAACGATGAGGGTCTCCTACCTTTTTCTGTGCAACTCCCCTTCTCTCTCCTTTTCCCTCCCACCTCTCTTCCCTATTTAGTGTAATCTTCTTCTCATGCTCTTCCTCCCTATCCCATTTTGAGTCACCTCCCTTATATCAGAGAAGACATTCGGCCTTTGTTTTTTAGGGATTGGCTAACTTCACTTAGCATAATCTGCTCTAATGCCATCCATTTCCCTGCAAGTGCCATGATCTTGTTATTTTTTAGTGCTGAGTAATATTCCATTGTGTATAAATGCCACATTTTTTTATCCATTCATCTATTGAAGGGCATCTAGGTTGGTTCCACAGTCTAGCTATTGTGAATTGTGCTGCTATAAATTTATTTTTTTAAAGGAAATCTGAAGCATCTCATATACAAACTTACAATTCTTTTAGTGACCCAAAGAATAAAACTCAGAGTTTTCAGCAGAGCATATGAAATATTAAGGGACCCACTTGCTCCACAGCTTTCTTTCCTCTTTCCACACACTTTACACTCTGGGAAAACTGAACTCTTCTAGCTCTCCTGTAATCCTCATACTAGTTCAGTTCTATTTGTTCTTGCTCAAGCTGTTCTCTCTGAGGGAATTCCCTTCCCAGCTTCCTCCAGCCTTACTCATCCTTTAAAATGTCCCCTTTGCTGGAAAACTAAGTGCCCCACCTCTGGATTCCCATTCCTCTTATATTGACCTGAGATCTTTCTTCCTTTTAAAATGTCGGCATTTTACAGTGCACTGTTTTAGCTACATTCTGTACATTTTGGTATCTTGCATTTTGTTTTCATTCATCTTGAAGTATTTTCTAATAATTCCCCTTTGTAACTTATTCTTTGATTCATTGGTTATTTAGGAGTGTGTTGTTTAATTTCTACACATTATGCATTTTCAATCTTTTCTTTTGTTGTTGATTTTTAAGTTCATATCATTGTGATTGGAAAACATATTTTGTATAATGTTAGTCCTTTTAAATTTATAGAGTCCTCTTTTATGGCCTCACACAAGGGCTGTCCTGGAAAACATTCCTAGGGCACTTGAGAAGAGATAGTTGGACAGACTGCTTTACAGAGCTCCAGCTATAGTTGGTTTAGTGTTGTGCATGTCTCCTATTTCCTGTTGACCTTCTTGTTGTCTAGTTGTTCTAGCCATTGTTAAAAATGAGTATTGAAGCGGGGTTAGGGAGGGCAGCAGAATACAACAGGCAGTAGTATTGCTGTATGTATATACGTGGCTGTATAACCAGTGTGATCCTGAAATCTGTACACATGGAAAAATGAGAATTCATACCCCATTTGAATCAAATGTCATGTACATTATATATTTATATAATGTATATATTTATACATTATGTGCTCCACAAAACAGATGTGCACTCACTGTTTTCCTCTACTTTATATTAAACTCATCTGTGTCCCATATCAACTGAAAGCCGTCTGAGGGCATGGGTTATGTCTAATTCATATTTGTATACCTAGAATATGGCACAGTATCTGATATACATTACTTGATAAATATTTGTTAATCAGAATGAAATAACATTGAACTAGCCAATTAGGTCTTTTTCAATGGAAAAAGACACAAAAAGTAACCAAAAAAGAGCAGGAAGGGCGGGCTTTTCCCAGCTGTCTGAATGAGGAGACACAGTTGGTCAAACTAATTTCCATCATTATGAGTTGCCATGGTTAGCATTCCTATCTTTTGGCATCAGTGAGTAGCTAGGTAATTAAGTTATTCTCAGCCAAATCCATTTCTTTACAAGTTCTAGGAAACTAATGGTTATGTCGAAGCATTTGATGCCGAGAGGCCTCTGGTATCTGCTTTGCAGCCCCATCAGTGGGTGGAGTATGGAATCCTCTCTGGTTGGGTCTGATAGGTGATGGTGGGGTGAAGGGAGGATTGGAAGATGGAGAGTTGTTAAGAGAATGGTGTTTTCAAAAGTGCTCACAGGGGCTGGGGTGTCGCTCAGTGGTATAGTGTTTGCCTAGTATGTTTTTTTACGAGTCCCTGTGTTAAATCCCCAGGACTGGAAAAAAACATTAAATAAAAGTGTTCTCAGAAAGAAGTGAATTAACCTCAAAAATACCCAAATAGGAAAAACGTTTAATAATGACAGTTGGACAACATTATCTGATGTCAGCAACGAAAGAAGTTCAATGTCTGTCTCCCAAGGACTTCAAAGTAATGAAGTCTCATGCAAGAATGAACTGACCTTGGATTTAGTCCAGGGTCCTCATGTTACTGATGGAGAAACAGCTCCAGGATTAAGCGTGCCCACAATAACACAGCTGATAGATTTAGAATTAGAGAATTCTAACATGGATACCAAGGCTGGTTCAACATGGTACCCATTGAATGTGACTGTCTCGTGACCTAGGAACACCTTCTCACCTCACTAACCCTCTCCATCAGAAGGAGTTAAGAATGTCTCTGGTGGTACATGCCTGCAATCACAGCAACTCAGGAGACTGAGGATCACAACTTTGAGGCCAGCCTCAACAACTTAGCAAGACCCTGTCTCAAAATAAAAATAAGAGGGCTGGGGATGTGGCTCAAGCGGTAGTGCACTCACCTGGCATGCGTGTGGCCCGGGTTCAATCCTCAGCACCACATACAAAACAAAGATGTCGTGTCCGCCGATAACTAAAAAATAAATATTAAAATTCTCTCTCTCTCTCTCTCCCTCTCTCACTCTCTCTAAAAAAAATAAATAAATAAAAATAAGAAAGGGTTGGGAATATAGCTCAGTGGTACAGTGGTAAGTTAATGTGTTTAACTTGCCTGTCTCCTTTTAAAACAAAAACTTAATCATTTTTGGCTGGGTGTGGTGGTCCTAGTGGCTTGGGAGGCTGAGGCAGGAGGATTGAGAGTTTAAAGCCAGCCTCAGTAATAGCGAGGCATTAAGCTGCTGAGTGAGACCCTGTCTCTAAATAAAATACAAAATTGGGCTGGGGATGTGGCTCAGTGGATGAGCGCCCCTGGTTCAATCCCCGGTACCACCCTCCCCGCCAAAAAAAACAGTGCTTCTCTGAGTATTTTTCTGCTCATGGAAGAATACTTGGGTCTACCTAGGAGTGGAATCACTGGGTCACTAGGCATTCTTATGTTCAGCATTACAAGATAGCACCAGTTTTTCAAAGTGGTGGTCAAAATATTTTTTAAAAACTCATTTTGTTGGGGCTGGGGATGTGGCTCAAGCGGTAGTGCACTCACCTGGCATGCGTGCAGCCCGGGTTCGATCCTCAGCACCACATACAAACAAGTGTGTCCACCAAAAACTAAAAAATAAATATTAAAAAATTCTCTCTCTCTCTCTCTCAAAAAAAAAATAAAAAATAAAAAAACCTCAATTTTGTTGAGTTAAAAAATACTTTTGTTGCTGGGCATGGTGGCTCATGCCTATAATCCCAGTGGCTCAGAAGGCTGAGGCTGGAGGATCGCAAGTTCAAAGCCAGCCTCAGCAACTTGGTGAGGCCCTAAGTAACTCAGTAAGACCCTGTCTCTAAATAAAATACAAAAAAAGGCTGAGGATGTGGCTCAGTGGTTAAGCACCCTGGATTCGCTCCCCCGTACCAAAGGGGGAAAAAAAAAAAAACTTTTGTTGTTTTAATGGGGCTTGAGGAGCCAAAAGTACATACAGGAGTTCATTGTGCCATCTTTTCCCAGAACTCTTTTGAAACCTACTTTTTTTAACTTATTTCTCTCTCTTTTTTTTAAATTTTATTTATTTGAAGTGCTAGGGATTAAACCCAGGCCCTTGTACTTGCTGGGCGAGCCTTCTACCCAAGGAACTACACCCCACCCTTAAACTCTATTTCTGATGCTTCAGTGAACATATATTGCAAACAGCTTGCCACATTATTACATATTCTTTTGGTATAACATTTTCTCGAATTACCACCTTTTAAAAGTCTTTAGTATTCTGTGCTGAAGATATACTGTGATTAATTTAGCCTGTGTCCTTTTGTTGGACATTCAGGTTGTTTGCATTTGTTTGCCATTGAGAATTTTTATAAAGGTCGCGGGGCAGCCTGCATAATGGCGGTGGAGGTGCGCTCCCAGGACCCTGACAGAGGGAACACTGGGCTGCTTGTCACACACAGCACCATTACAGTCCTAGGGGCTTCTGAAAAATTCATAACAACTAAAGTTATCTGATTTGATGACCCACCCAGCTGTCAAGGGCAGACCATCCTGGCTGCCGTCTTAGCTAGCTGCCTGCTTCTCTGCAGTTACCCAAGAAAAGGCAAAGTGTGTCGATTGGTCTGCAGTTTGTGTCTTCTCTCTTTCTTACATTTTTCTCCTAATTTTGCCTTTGATATAAGACTGATATATGGGTTTCCTTTGTACACAAATAAATTTACTAATTAGTTTTGTCTTTGACCCTGTTACATACAATGCTCCCTTATCCTCATCCAGGATGGTTTTCCAATTTCTGGTGGACGCTGGGTGGGTCCTGGACCATGTGACTCCAGCATACAGCATGAAGGAAGTAAGCGATCCACCTTCGGGGTAGAAAATACACCAAAGAGTGATGTAATGACACAGGAATAAATAAGAGTGCCCAATGAGAAGTCAAGCACTGGAGAAACCTACATGGAAAATAAAGACCGTTTTGACCTTGTGTCTTTTCCCTCCTCCACACACAAATACAGACGGCGATTCACAAGTAAATGCAAGGTTTTCAACGTGCAATAGTTTGTAGTAGTGAAAAAAAGAAAAAATCCAAAGTAAAACACCTCATACAGTGCCTTCCCTTGTCCTTTTTAAAGCTCAAAGCTCAAACGAGGTCATGCAACAGCATTTGAGTTTGGGGTTGGAACCAGCAGGGGCCGAGGCTGCCTGGGACAGTGCTCCTTTGTGAAGGCCCATGAAGACGGGGCTTGTTCAGAGGACGGGGGCCTTGAGACCAGGCCCTTTCTGGGCACTGCCTGCTGATCTGCACAGGAGGCTGGGCCTTGACGGGATGGCTGACCTCTGGAGGGCAGTATGGGTGGTGATTTTGAATGGAGCTTCCTCTGTGGGAGGCACCCTGAGGTGGCAGCTTGGATATCAGGTCTGCCCTATTGCTCTTGAGAGACTTTCAACTTACATTTCCTGAGCTGCTGCCATGTCCAGGGCCTGGGGACAATACAGGCCACCAGGGTGGCCTGAGGAAGGTCTCAGTTCAGGTGGGAGATAAAAGCGTAGACCCAGAGCCACGCGGGCTGTCAGCAGCAGCGCCAGAGTGTTCCTCAGGCCCCCCTGCCTTTGTCAGATTTCAAGCTTTAGTCATCCTGGTGGAGTCATGGCCTGAAACAGTCAATGGTGGAGAACCCCAACCCAGCATCATCGGCATTCCTGAGTGTGGTTCAGAAGGTGGCTGCCGCTACTTCACAATTTCCCTCCATAGTATTCATCTCCTGCCATCTAGAAGTTGTGGGGTGTTCGACCTCACAACAAATATCATCTAGGAATTCTACCCACCAACCAATGGCAACCTTGAAATTGCAACTGAATTTATAAATCAAGCACAAACAAGTACAAGTAGAATCTTTAAATAGGTTGGATCCAGGACTTGGCATATTCTCTTGGACATTTTAAAGCCAGGTTGGCCTTTGCTGAAGACAAACCACATAATTCACATTTAAATGGGCCCAACACTGTGACTAGGACATAGGAGATGCGCTGTTAGTTTTCACTAGTAAAGGGGCATCATAGATTACGTTCTAGATATTGGAGATAGTTGCTTCAAGTAACTGAAACACTAGTCTTACAAATATCACCAAGTAGAACTGCCCTACGGACATGCCCAGCAGAAAATCATCTGAGAGTCTTCCCCTTCTCCCCGCTTCAGGAGTAAGTATCCACGAATATTACAGAGGGAATGGTGCTGGCCATAGGTTCTGGGTATACATGTATCTCTGTCTCTCTCTGTCTCTCTGTCTCTCTGTCTCTCTCTCTCTCTCTCTCTCACACACACACACACACACACACACACACACACACACCAGTGGTTTCGGAAGGAGAGGAATCAGGACATCTAAACCACAACCATCCCCCCCAGCAAAACCCTCTCCTTCACCATTTCAGTATTGCATGCTGTCTCTTATTGAGATGGTTTTCCTTTTCTGTCCCTGGGAAGTGTAGCATCAGGACAAGGCACAGGAGTGTTATTCCCAGACTGCTTGGGTCCCCAAATCCCAGCTCTGGCAAAGCACAGCTATGTGAAGTTGCCATGTTATTAAATCCCTCTTAGCCTCTGTTTTCTCATCTGTAAAGTGGTCTAATACAAGTGACTATTCCCAGGATGGTTGCAAGAACTAACTGCAGTAGTGCACATGGTCATTGGAAGCTACCGTTGTGACAGTTATTGTTATAGTGACTTGCATGGATCAGGTCTTACCTATTTAAAATTGTTGGAGAGTAAATTGGAGTAAATGATTCTGTCTTAGTGATGGACCCTCTATGCATACTGTTCCAGAAGTTCTTGCCACGTTCCTTTGTTTAGCAATACCATAGCATTCTCCACCATTCTAATCTAAGCTGCATGAGGTTAGGAAGTCTATCTGTCTTGTTACTGTTATGTTCCCAATGCTTAGAACAGTACTAGATATATATTGGGGGCTCAGTAAATGTTTGCTGAATGAATGAATGAATGAATGAGTACTGCTAAAGGACACTGTCTATCACTGTTAATAAATTTGAAGTCATTAGACCTGAGTGTGGAGTAGAAGGAAAGTGGCTGGGAGCTAGATGAGCCAGCAGTGGAGATGTCCAGAGAAGGAGAACAGAAGGGCCGGAGCCTTCTGAAGGCAGCAGGAAGAGAGGATGGAGCAGCTGGCAAGGAAGATCCCAGGTGCACATGTGGGAGGTCCAAGGCAGACACGGTGTCCATGGGAAAGCCTGCCCCTGATGACCTCTCTCCCCAGACAATGAGGGCTTCTCACTACTTTGCTTATTTTGCTGAAGTCTGCCTTGCCCACCTAAAATCAGGCCCTAACAGCCAGATTTCAGGTGAGACTAAACTTCCTCTTAATGGAAAGACACAGAAGGTTTGTTTCTCTACAGTCTGGATTTTGCAGTGAGGAAAAATAGACATAGTCCCATTAGTGACCAGGACTTCACGGAGGCCACCAGATGTGAGCTGTGGTTGGCTTCCCACTGAAAATAATCCAGTGATAAAGTCCCTCATTACTGAAGCTTCAATATCCCCAAAGCTCAGGAGAACAAGGGAGTTATTAAATGCTACCTAAGCTCACTAACCAGGATAATGATGATAACATGGAATAGGAAGGAGCTCAATTATTCATCCCAGCTTGGAGGCAAAGCAAAAATCAACACCATTTCAAGCATATTTGTTTCATTCACTGATTTTTTTTAAACATTGACTCAGCACCTCCTTCAAGTTAGAGAGTGTACTAGAAATGGTGTATAGAAATGACGGAGATGCTAGGCCTCACCACAAACGTCTTATGGTTTAGTGAAGCCAGCCAATGTCTGGGCACAGCATCGCACAAGTGTGAGTTTTGCCCCTCTGGGTCAAGGGTGTGCATCAAGATCTCCCTTGCTTTCTTGTTGTCAGCCTCAGGAGTTTTGAACTTGCCAAGGCGCATCTTGATGGCCCTTGTGCTTTGGCTCTCCTGACCTTGACCCCACCTTGATTTTGTGACTGTTGATCCTGTGTGTCAGGGTGACATGGCCTGGAAGCTTGTTCCTGTTGGGGGAACCAGGTGACCCCTCTTACCCTCCTATCCCCAGGCCTATCTCTCACGCACATTAACGGGGCTCCTCTGGCTCCTCTGGCTGGAGCTTACCATGTTTGCTTCAACTTGCCCTCCCACTGTAGTTCTCATGCCTTTGGATGACACCACTATTCAGTCCATTTTTCAAGCCAGAAAACTAAAAGTAATGCTCCTCTCCTCTCCTGCTGTCCCCTGCCACTGACAGAAAGGAGACCTCAGAGTGTGAAGGCAGCACTGGATCTGAGCAGATGGAGGTGGGCGCTGACGTGGAGAATGGCTCACCCTGCAGTCCTGGGTTCTGGTGTTGACTGGCGTTGTCGCTGTGCCAACACCCAGGGTTCTCAAGGACCGCCTTTAGCCTCCAGTCCTAACTTCAGTCCACCTAGAATGGGATCCAAACAGCTCACCATCTCTTCCACTGCCCTATTCTCTCTTCTTTCTTTTTGAGGGTCCCTCCTCAAAACAAAGTAACCCTCCCTGACAAAAAAACCATTTCTGCGCAAAAATCCCTCAAGCTTTCATTCGAATAAGCTCATGCAAATAGGTTGGAGAAGAGGTATCTCCAACATGGAAGACTGATCCAAGCTCAGACACCGAACTAATATTAGGTAAATGAATGAATGGATGGATCTCTGCTATTTATGTTCTGATAGCTTTGAGTCACATATCCATTCACCCTCACCCTCCTATATGGAAGCCGTTCCATGTCTAAATTTGCTTTCTTCTTAGCAACTGATGTTGCTTTTTTCCAGTGACAGTAAGTCTTTACTTACCATCACAGAGGCTTTCTAGGAGCAGATGCAGCCCAGCTCGACATAAGCATGGGTTGGTTTCAGCATATATTTTCCACAATTCATTTCTTTTCTATCAACTAATGTAACCTGGTGGGATTCTCATTCAATCATTGAACAATGTTGAGAATGTCCTCTGTGCCCAGCACTGTGCTAGAGGCCAGTACACAAAGGTGAACAAGCACAGAACAATCTCAGCTCAAGGACAAAGCACAAGGCAGTGCCGGAAGGGCTAGGATGGGGGCAACAGGGCAGATGGGAACTGTCACCTAAAGAGGCACATGAAGAGGTGTCTAACCAGAGGTTTCTTTTCTTTTTAAATATTTTTTATAGTAGATGGACACAATGACTTTATTTTATTTTTATGTGGTGCTGAGGATCGAAGCCAGCGTCTCACATGTGCTAGGCAAGCACTCTGCCAACTGAGCTATAGCCCCAGCCCGAGATTTCTTTTCTTAAACTTTTTATTTTGGATTGAGAGGACAATACAATGAACTTTTGTGTGTCTGTCTCCCAGCTTCAAAAATTGCCAATATTTTGCCATTCTTGTTTTATCTATCTGCTGCTCCCCCTCTTTGAATAGAGTAATTAAAACAAATCCCAGACACCATATGATTTTACCTATTACTGTATGTGGATCTAACAGATGAGGCCTAACCAGTCTCAAAGGGGGTCAATAAAACTTCCTGCAGGTGGGGACATCTGAGCTGAGCTCTGGAGAAGTAGGTTTGGCAAACAGGTGAAAGAGACAGGTGCTGGGGAGGGGGAGTGAGAGAAGGGGGAATGTTCCAGATCAAAGGAATGGTTGTGCAGAGGTCAAAGGTGAACCTGTTACTCACCTGTGGTCTGTGGACTCAACAGAACTGGCTTTATGTGTGAGCGAGTTACACATTCAGAACCAGAGTCCTGCTCCAGGCTTATGTTTTATCAAAGTCCCGGCACATCCAGGTCTGAGAGGGTGGCTGGGCAGGGAGCAGGAGAGAAGAAGCCAGGAAACTAAAGTAGTGCTCCTCTCCCGCTGTCTGGATCATGGGGTAGGGTTAGGAAGGCCTGTGTGGAAGAGACCAATGATCCATCTTTATCCTGATGCCAGAGAAGAGCGGCTGAAGGGTTTGAGTGGTGGGTGACGGGTGACGTGATCCAGTTTGCTGAGGCAGCATCTCTGTTGATGGGGACAGGGCATTGAGGTGGGCAAGGCAGGAGCTGCACTGTGCCCTGGACTGGGCAGGGACTCTGGAGCCAGCAGCCCTGCTCCTGGTATATTGTTATTGTATTGTTCAAGCCCAGCTTGGTTTGAGAGTTGTTTTAACTTTCCTGAGCCTCTCCTTCCTCCTTCCTCATCTGCCCCAGGCATGGCACCTCCTCAGCGTCAATAATAATGGGATGTCTAGAATGGGACCCAATTCTGACACACTAGGAATTCATATGGGATCAGACCTACTACAACTGCTGGCTCTAACCTGACTCCTTCTCCTAGCCCAGACTGCAGAGCTCAGGCCTCTTTCCTTCCAGACAGGCAGGAGGTCAAAGCAAAAGCATAGAATTGGAGCTAAGGGATTCAAGCTTCTAGAAAATTCAATTCATGCTCATTCCACAGTATTAACAGAGCTCTCTCTGTTAGCAACATTGCTCTTCGGGGCAGCAATGAGTGGGAAGCGCTGTCTTCCCCTTGGCCTGTGGAAATCCATGCTGTTCTTTGTACCCCTCCCTCCTCCTCCATGGCACTTCTTCTACCCACTCACCCCCAAGATGAGCTCAAATGGCCCCTGAAGGCACACCCAATAATAGCACAGAGCTGATCATGCCTCGTGGGGACATGTCTCCAGAGGAGAACGAGTCAGCAGACCCTGGTGGGGCTGGATCCTTCCCAGGGGTCCTGCACTGTGGTGAGGGAGAGCTGGCGGGGCAGGGAGGGCCTGGAGGGGTCATTTGGCTGAGGTCAAAGGGCCAGAGGACCACATTAGGTGTCTTTCCTCTTCTTCTGTGCTGCACCTCCACACGTGGCCACAGGGGGTCAGTGTCCTCTCAGGCTTGGGTTGGAGCAGCCGGACAGGCCTGGACCCCCCAGCTCTCCTGCCAGTCTTCCCCACAAACCTCCCTGAGGCCAAGAGCAAGGTGGTCCTTTAGGCCAGTGGGACCGAATGACGAGGGTGAGGGAGAAGGGCAGTAGGCTGTTTGCTCCATGAGGTTATTTTCCTGAGAGGAGCCGCCAGGTGGGCACGGACGACCTGGCCCTGCTGGCTCCCTGCACTCTGACTGCTTAGAACACAGTTAAGGGCTCATTTGGGTGGATGCAGGGCAGACAGGAAATCCCAGAACAGGGAAGAGGTCTGAATAAGGCAAATTCATGCTCCTAAGGAACACCCAGGGGTTCCTGTCCACCACAGGCCATTCCTGGTGATCCTGGTTGTAGTGACTATAGGAGACTCTCCCTCAGGGGCTTGTCCTACACCAGGAGAGTAGCAGTGCTAATAGAATAGCCAACCATCCTGCCAGACAGGCTCTGCTGGGGGAAAAGCCCTAGAGGTGTAAGGGGGTGGCACCAGCTCTTGTACCCTCCTGCTCCCTCAGGGCGAGGGACTCCCAGCCTCAGGTGTTGATGGCTCCCAGGGTCTGAGAAAGGAGGACCAGGACAGGGACCTTGGGGACCCCTGAGGGCCTAGACTGGCTGCTGGTATTAACCCTGGACCCCACACTTGGGTGCAGCAGAGATCTGGGTTTTGTAGGGTTTTAAGCTTATATGATTTGGCCATCTCTTTTAAAAAAACATATAAAATTACAATAAAAAATTTGGCATAAAAGTAAGTACTTATTTAGAATAGAAAACAGATCAATCCAATAAATTTTAAAAGCCAAATACCAAAAACATCACAAAAACCCAGAAAAAAGAACTTTTTTAAAAACTGTATGGCACACCTCCATTATCTTTTGGACTCTTTACTCTTTGATAATTACTTTGTATGCCAACAATTTTGTAATATAATTTTCTACAGAAAGACTTAAAAGATAATCCTGTTAATCCTCTAGCATGGTTTTTTGTTTTTGTTTTGGTTTTGGTTTTGGTACTGGGGATTGAACTCAGGGGCACTTTACCACTGACCTAAGTCCCGACACTTTTTTTTTTTTTTTTTTTTTTTTTTAGTCAGGGTCTTGCTAAGTTATTAGGGCCTTACTGAATTGCTAAGGCTGTTCTTGGACTTGTGATTCTCCTGCTGCAGCCTCCCGAATTGCTGGGATTAGCGTGCCCACCACACCCAGTTCCTCTAACATGGTTGATCAAAGTGTGCGACCACACCTGGTAATATTGCCAGGTGTGGTGGCACACTTCTGTAATCCCAGTGATTCGGGCGGCTGTGGCAGGAGGATTCAACTTCAAGGCCAGCCTCAGCAAATTAGGGAGGCCCTAAGCAACTTGGCAAGACCCTGTCTCAAAATTTAAAAATAATAATAACGATAAAAGAGCTGGGGATGTGGCTCAGTGTGTAAGCACCCCTGGGTTCAATTCCTGGTACAAAAAAATGGGGGGGGGGATACTGTTACAGGTTTATGAGTATAAAGTCAAAAATTTGATACATTTTATTTTGTGAGTCCCAACTGTGAAGTGTTCCCGTAAAGCTCCTCTGTCAATGCAGGAATGTTCGGAGATGAAACTGGATTGTGAGAGCTGTAACAATCCTAGTGTGAATGGACTGACTAGGTGGTAACTGCAGGCAGTGGGGCGTGGCTGGAGGAGGTGGGCCACTGGGGGTGTGCCCTGGCAGGGTTCAGCTTCCTGCAGCCCCTTCCACTTTCTGGCTGCCTTGAACAGCCAGGAACAGCTTTCCTCTGCCCTGACCTTTCACCATGCTCTGCCTCATCTTGGGCCCAGAGCAATGAAGCCAGCTGTCTATGGACTGAAACCTGGAATCATGAGCCAAAATAAACTTTCCCTCTTCTAAGTTGTTCTTGTCAGGTATTTTGGTCACCACGACACAAAGCTCATTAACACACCAACAGAGAAAAAAGTGTGATGTGCTTGCACTTGTATATGCTGCATTATTAAGCAAATTCCCGACAAGAGAGAACATTCTGGAAGAAGAAACTTTGACTAGTCATCAATGAAAACCCAACCTTGCCTTTTACATTTGCAATGGCTGAAAGCATTTTCCACAAACAAGCTTCCGACTGTACAAGAGCCTTGTTTCTCTTTCATTTCCCACACCTTGCCTGCTGTCAAAGGTCACTTTCACACCACAGTTTGACCTTTGGTCGTAAGTCAGCACAGTGGCCAGCAGGATATTCCTAGAAGCCGTTCCTACACTGGGGGAGAGGTGGGGCTAGACGTTTTAAAACTCCATGGCTTTTGTCCATGATTGTAGGCTTGGGCAGTCCTCAGAATCAGAACGGATTCAAAAAATTCCGGGGCTGCAATGTGTTCAGACAACATTTCTGGACAGAAAGAGCAAGTGGTGTTCAGAGACAGCTTAATTAGCTATAGGGCAACCTTTGCCTTATTCGAATCCACCAGTCCTGTGACTGTGGGAAACTCAGCAACTGAGTGACCAGGACTTGGCTATTTGTTGCAAGAGTATACTCTTTTTTTTTTAATATTTATTTTTTAGTTTTCAGTAGACACAACATCTTTATTTTTTATTTTTTTTAATGTGGTGCTGAGGATCGAACCCAGCGCCCTGCGCATGCCAGACGAGCGCACTACCGCTTGAGCCACATCCCTAGCCCTAAGAATATACTCTTAAATGGGCTTTCAGTTGCCTCCCGACCAAATTAGGTTTGTTACATAAGGACTTAAGTACAGAGGCATCTTCAGGCCTAATTTTAGGTTAACAGAAGTGACGGCAAATTACATAAATAAATGTACTCAGCTCAATCCCCCCTTAGCTACATACTAGTGGCCCACAGCCACTTCAACCACCCCCGCAACATGAAAGGAAGTGCGATCTAGAGATGTCAGAATGGGGAAAGACTGTGGTTGTCATTGACTGTGGCTCATTTATCGCACTTTTCCAAATTTTACACATTTTAAACCAATTGCGTAGGTCCTCTCCCAGGAACTTGGCAGGTGCTTGTTGAGCTTCATGCTAAATCCACCCCTGCTTGAGGACCGTGACGCTGGCCCCCGAGTGACCAGGACTCCGCTATTGGTTGTGGGAGCTATTTGTTCCTGGTCACTCTTCCTTCCTCCCTCCTCCAGGAACTGACCAATCTTTTCACTCTCTGCTTCTGGTGGAGGAATTTCCTGCCCTTTCCAGAAGAAGGCCCAGCAAGTCTCAGAGCCCAGCCTCCCCAGGGCGTCCCCAGTAACACGTGACCTCCTGTGCTTTCCACTGACTGGACAGCGAGAACAACAGACAGGGAACAAACACTCTCCTAACCTCCCTGAGCACCTTCTTTCCACTTGGGTGCCACAGAGTGACAGCCCGCAGGAAGTAGAAAGTGCACTTGAGGGGCTGGGGTTGTGGCTCAGCGGTGGAGTGCGAGACCCTGGGTAAAGGTGTTGTTTCCACCTACAACTAAAAAATAAATATTAAAAAAAAAGAAAGAAAGAAAGTGCACTTGAGCTTTGACCAAAGGGCTGAAGCCAGTCTTCATACTTCAGAGGAAAACAGCCTTTCAACCCTGAGGCTGGGGTTGAAGAGGCTGGGGCAACTGGTGGCCAAAGCTGGGGTCCTAGCCACCTTCCTTGTTGGCTCCACTAGACCTTTTTCTAGGTTGTTCCTGGATGGGACACATCTTCTGAGGGCATAGACCTCTTATTTATCTTCATGTTCTCAACACTTAGCGCAGTTCTTGATATGAAATGAATGGATGCAGGGCTGGGGTTGTGGCTCAGCGGCAGAGCGCTCATCTTGCACATGTGAGGTCCTGGGTTCGATCCTCAGCTCCACATAAAAAATAAATGAGTGAAATAAAGGTATTGTGTCCAACTACAACTATAAAATAAATATTTTTTTAAAAATGAATGGATGTAGAATTTAAAGGGCAGAAGGAGCTTAGGGGGTCTGCTGGCGCAGGTGGTCCCTGGGGAATCAGCTGCACTGTCCCTGGCCACTGTGGGACTATGAGAGCCAGGGGACTGCCCAGGAACCCGGGGTGAAGGGCCACACCCACTGTCTTCCTTACCCCATGTCTGCTCTCATTTATGACACTATTTTGCTTAACAAGGGTCTTCCTTTAGCAATCAGGCAAAGACCAATTCCAGTCTGGCATTTCCAGGAAGGAATTTCTCCTGGGAATTTTTAGGTAAATTATATGTTTTTCTAAATCCTGAATCCCAAGTAAGATCATTTGGGAAATCAGGAAGAAGTATTACAATTCTCCTGTGATCACTAAGCCTTAACAATTAGCATAGACACCCTACTGGCTTGAAGGACTGGCTGACATCAAGTCCAAGTCATGAGCAGGAAAACACAGACCACTCCAAGTTGAAGGTTAACATCACTGTTTTGGGAACAGGGCAGGAACACACAGGAGAGACATGGTCACTCTATAATCACTTACGTGTATAGCTGTTGCAACACTACGAGCTTCTGTCTATGGCCTGGTCTGGTGCTGTGAGTTATTGAGGTAAATAAAATGATGAATAATAGATTTAAACACATAGCATATACTTTTTACAAATCTGTGATTGGCATCCCAAGAAACAAGTTTCAAAAGTAAGAATAAATCCCTAAGTCGATCATTTCAAACCATAATTCTGGGCAGTGCTCTTCCCTTTGCTAGAAGATCTGAATGGTACATTATCAAAATATTTCCCAGCAAGATTTTCTGGAATTTTCCGGGGTTCAAGTATTCTCTATAGGCAGCAGTTCTTTGTAAATAGTACTAAACTTATTTTTTTTTAATCTATTAAACAAAAATAAGAAACACATAATGAGTAAGAGCATGAAGAATGTTGTAAGTACTTTAAGAACAACTTCAGATTTGGGGAATTTCTGAGAATTCCCAGGAATTCTGGTTTCTTATTCCCAAATCCTAAAGTTACCTGTTGGGAATTTGGAAACTCTACTCCAACTTCAATGAGGATCCAATTCTGAATTTGGGGACTGAGCCAATCAAGTTTTATGGGAAGAAGATGCTGGCTGGGTTCACATCAGTGTGTCCTAGAAATAGTGTTCCCGGTGGAAACCTGGCTTCAGAGCTTATATTGTATTTGGGTCAGTGGGTTAAAATCACTGAATCAGGGAACTGAGAATGCAGAGGATCTCAATGGTCATCTAGTGATGTGGACATCTAGGGTCATCACGAGAACTCACGACAGAGGGCCATGCAGTCACTCTTATCCATAACCCCAGGCTCCCCAGTGCCCCCACCTTGCAGAGAGGAGAGCTCACCTCCTCCCAGGGAAGTCAGTTTCTTTTGTCTTTCTCAGGTCAGGGGCTTTGGGAGGCAGGATGCGATCCTTTAACTTGGTTTCTCATCTTGGACAAGAGCTCTGGGACTGATTCAAAACTCTGATCTGAGTCCCAGATCTGTCAATCACAACCTTATCATGCTGGACTCTAACAGGCCTGTTTACAGGAATATTCCATGGGCTGTGAGTCTAGGGTGGGGCACGAAAGAAACACTGGTTAAATAGATAAATAGTGAGTGAGTAGTTGGGACAGATCTGTGAAGGAGCTGGCAACTGATGGAGATATAACCCCCATTCTTTTTATTTATTGATTGATTTAGTTAATTATAAGAGGACACAATATCTTTATTTTATTTTTATGTGGTGCTGAGGATCAAACCCAGTGCTTCATGCATACTAGGCGAGTGCTGTGCCTCTGAGCCACAACCCCAGCCCCATAACCTCCATTCTTCACAAAAGAAAAATGAGACTTTAGGTCAAACAGGATGGATTGAAAACATGCATCTCTTTTCTCTCTCTCCAAACTCCATCTGAGTTTTATTAAGAAAGGAGCCGGGTGCAGTGGCACACGTCTGTAATCCCCGTGGCTTGGAAGACTGAGGCAGGAGGATGTGAGTTCAAAGCCAGCCTCAGCAAGAGTGAGATGCTAAGCAGCTCAGTGAGACCCTGACTCTAAATAAAATACAAAAAAGGGATGGGGATGTGGCTCAGTGGACGAGTGCCCCTGAGTTCAACCCCCGGTGTGAACTCCCAAGGACAGAGCAAGAGGCAGGACAACTGTTCAGAAGGTTTCACAGAGAGTGGGAACCGGTCCTTTGAGCCTGGGAGATGCCAGTGACCCCAACAGGTGTGGAGGGGTGGGGCAGGAAATCTGGGTGGGAAACAGCTGGAACCTACCTCTCTCCCACCACTCCTTGTAGGAGCCAAGAAATTTGTTCTCTAGAGAAAGAGATAAGACAGAACTGGTTTCTGGGGCACCAGTCACAGCAGAGGAGTGAGAAGGCTAAGCACTCGTGTCAAGGAAATTGATGCCTGGCCACATCCTGCCGCATCCTCCTCCACTGGCTTCTGACAGGTGGGAGGTTGGAGGATTCCTCTCTGGAAAAACTGGCCAGCTCAAGAGAAAAGACCTAATTCCAGTACGATTTGGATCCCCCAAGAAAATGAGCAGATCTCAGCCTGGCATGTTACAGAAGCCCAGAAGCACCCAGGTCCTGTTCCCCTGCTCAGAGCATCTCCACTCAACCCAGACAGCCCAGGCACCAGAGTGGAGAAAATCGTTAGGAAATACAGCAAAACAAACTATTCAGGTTTAGGAGAAAAGCTCAGAAATCACTTTATTTAACACAACTGTCACTCTGCTATGGCACAAGAGAACAAGCAGAACTATTCTTTGCTCTAGGGGCAGGTACTGAGTTTTGAAAACCATGCTTTTTATGAAGAAAGTCTTACATCAACTTAAATCATTAATATTATTCATGGGCTGAGGTTGTGGCTCAGTGGTGAAGCGCTCGCCTAGCATGTGCGAGGCCCTGGGTTCGATCCACAGCACCACATAGAAATAAATAAATAAATATATTATGTTCAACAAAAAAATAAATATTAATAAAAAGAATTAAAAAAATATTATTCACATAGCTGTGGGTTTATGATGAATGTAATTGTCTAAATAAGATTCCACAAATATGGTAACTTATATAAGAATGGTGCTGTTTCTTATATTAAAAATGTTTTTAATGCAAATGAGGCTCCTTATTATTTTTGGGGGTGTTAAAGGTTTTTAAAATATAGTGTATAGCTAAATACAATATAGTTTAAGGTTGTTTGTTTGTTTTGGGTACTGGGGACTGAACTCAGAGGTGCTCTATCACTGAGCAGCATCCTTAGCCCTTTTTATTTCTTATTTTGAGACAGACTCTCACTAAGTTGCCCAGACTGGCCTTGAACTTATAATCTTCCTGCCTTAGCCTCCCAAGTAGCTGGGATTATAGGCCCTGCACCACCACATGCAACTATACCTAGCTTTGAGACTTTTAATCTTACAACAATGAAGTTACCTCGCAATGCATTTTACTGGAAATTAAAAAAAAAAATTCCTTAAAGGGAGAGCTTGTGCATATTTTACTAATATTCTTTCCAAAGAGATATTTTTAAAAATATTTTATTCATTTTTTTGTTGGCTTATTTTTATTCATACCAGACAACACTTAATGTTAAAGACAGAGACTAAAATGAATAAACAAAAATAAGCAAGAAGAAGGAATTAAAGAATCAAAGATAATGTAAGATGCAGAAGAAAATTTTAAGATAATTATGATACTCAGAAAGAGATCTATTAAGGAAAAAAGGATGCTATTAAAAAGAAATGAAGGAAGGAAAGAAGACCCAGAGAACAAAAAACGTCTCTGGAAAATTTAAAATATGATAATCAAAATAAATCCAGTAGGGGAGTTGGAACATTAACTTATAAAACTCTCCCAGGAATTAGAACAAAAAGTCAGAGTAATAACAAAGGTCTAGTGTCACATTGGAGAGTTTCCAGGGGAGAGACCAGAGGAGAGGACATCAGCAACCAACTAACCCAAGAAGACGCTCAGCCCCAGGCCAGCGCCACAGTTCAAAGGCACCCACTTGTAAGAAGAATGAAAAGCATCCCAAGGTGCTTCAATGGATGTCGGCTGAAGGATAAAGGGTTCACCCTAGAACTTTTGGAGCAGAGGGAGAGTCACACAGAGGCCAGCAAGAGGATGGACAGAGGCTCCTTCCAGCAGTATGGGCAAGAGCAAGTGTCCTCCAGTCCCAACTGCTATTCCCAGCCACGCTTGGAATCTTGTGAGGACAGAGGTGTTTTCAAACAGGGACGACTTGGACTTGGCAGCCTCTCAGAGCCAACGGGTCCAGAGAAGAGCATTGAGGGAGGGAAGAGCGAAATCTGTTCCTTGGCTGCTCTCATGTTGGGGGTGGGGAGGGTACGTGGAGGATAAAGCAAACCAAACAACACAATTCTTTATATATATATCTTTAGAAGTAGTTGGACATAATACCTTTATTTTATTTTTTAATGTGGTGCTGAGGATGGAACCAAGCACCTCACACATGCTAGGTGAGCACTCTACCGCTGAGCCACAACCCCAGCCCAACGAAACAATTCTTAATGTGGGGACAGGTCGGAGGTGAGGACTCCTGGGAACAGAAAGGCAATCTGCCACCAAAGACTGACTTTCATTTCATTGTCATTTTTAATTGATATGAAGTAATTGTACATATTTATGAGATATAGTATGATACTTGATACTGTGTCTACTGAATATTATTTTTACATTAAAAATTTTTTTTTGTAGATGGACACATGCCTTTATTTATTTCTATGTGGTGCTAAGGATCAAACCCAGTGCCACACATGCTAGGCAAGTGCTCTGCCACTGAGCTACACAGCTTTAGCCCTACATTTTTTATTTGGTGACTTTAATTGACACACATTTGTGCTTATTTATGGCATACACTGTGGGAGTTTGATTCATGTCCACAGTGTATAATCAGGTCAGGGTCATCAGCAGTTCCCTCTCATCAAATGCTACCATGTCTGTCAGTTGGGACCCTTCAAACTCTTTCCTTGGTTCTTTTGAAATGGGTAATTGATTGTTATAGACTACAGTTGTCCTATTGTCTGGTAGATCCTTAGAGCTCCCACCCCCAACTGTGTTTGGGCTACCATCAACCGCCCTCTCTAGTGCCACGAGATTGGGGGGCGGGCATGCACATGTGTGTGCACAGGGCGGAGGAAAGAGAATGCAAGAGGGAGAAAGCCTCATCTTTTGTGGTGGAAGTCAATAAAGAATGTCTAAAACGAAAAATAGATCGGGATTAGTGGCCTTTTAAGCATGGAGGTAAATTTTAAAAGAAGCTAAAGGAAATAAAGTACATTGCCCCTGGGCTTGGGGGTCAGGTGGCTAGGAATAGCAGAGGGCTAGTTGTTTTTGTTCTAAGCCTGAAGTAATATAACTTTGGAAACTGTGCATACCTATGTTATAATGCTAAATTAAATCCTTCAAAACTCTGCTCCACCCTCAATTTTTATATTGTGCTCCCACGAGGCTCTCTGCCTTCAGAAACCAGTTCATCACGCATCTAAGGAAGTCTCAAGTCCCCGCCACTCCACCCCCGAGCCCACCAGAGTTCCTGCAAGCAGAAAGCAGTCCCGCGCTCCCTCCTAAGAGAGGGAGAGCCCATCAACAGCTCACCAGCTGGTCAAGTTCAGCACGCATTCCCCCACCTGGCTTCTAAGCTGCTGAGCTCCTGCCAGACTCGGTTCTTCACTAACTCAAAGCAGCAAACCCTAAATCTCCTGCCCTGCCTCCCCCACCCCACCCCCATCCACCCAGACCTACTCTGCAGGAACCTACAAAGGGAAGCGTGCACACACCTCAGCCACAAGACATCTTCAATTGCTTTTGTCCTCTGGAGACAGCAGCATGGATGGGCTACCCTGGGAGACCTGGCAGATGGGAAACTCGTTACAGATGTGAGCTTCAGAGAGAGGGACACTTGGAGCCCCGTGCCTTTCAGGAGTTTGGGGGTATTCAGTGTTGCCTGGAAACCAGAGACCAAATAGGAAACAGGAAGCCCCAGGAGAAGAGAGAGGCTGAAATATTTCAGCATCGTTTCCAGAGGTGAGGGCTGCCTGCCAAGGCTGGCCAGTCCTTCTTTCTCCAGCCCCCAGCCTCAGATCCTCAGAACGCCCTCCCCCCACTCCAGTCCTGCTTTGCACCTCTCAGAGGTAGAGGAGGCTCTAATGAGTGTTGGAGCCCTTGCACTCACTCACACTACTCACACAAACACACACACAGCTGCGAAGGCATTTTCTGGCACTGATTTCTGATGAAACGGACAGTCTCACAGAAATATCATCTCACACTTTCAGGTTTCCTGCAGCTGTGGCGGCGGCCTGTGCAAGACACGGAGGTCCCACTTATTATTTGCGTGACCCTGGGTCAGGCTGGGTCTGAGTCTGCCCCAGAATCCGCAGTTAGAGCCCAGAGTGGCCAAGATCAGAGAATTCCTGGAACACAAAGGAACCCAGAGCATGAAATCTGGGTGACCTCCATCCATTCTGGGTCCCTGCTGCACATACCATGCCCCTCTCTGCTTCACACAAGCCTGGCCAGACAAGTCCCCACTGATGTGCCACGTTTGGTCCCTGTCCCTGCACTCTCTCTCTCTCCACCATTTCTGTCTCTTCTGTCACTCCAAACCCATGGGGAACATCTTCCCCTTCCTACTACTCCTTGGGGACTCGGATCTTAGTGCCCACGTCTCCTCCGTACCTGCAGCTTTTGCAGTTCCCTTTTGTCAACAGCATCTGTGCACGTGAAAGCTTGGGGGCGTGGTGTGCCATGAACTTGAGGGTTAAGCAGATTTGCTTCTCATCATCTTCTCATCTCACACCGCCATGTCTGTCAGTTGGGACCCTTCAAACTCTTTCCTTGGTTCTTTTGAAATGGGTAATTGACTGTTGCAGACTATAGTTTCCTATTGTCCAGTAGATCCTTAGAGCTCCCACCCCCAACTGGGTTTGGGCTACCCTCAACCACCCTCTCCAGGGCCACGAGATGGCGGAGAGGGGAGGCATTAACATTGGGGCATTCTAGCCTTGCTTAGGTCCAGCCTCTTCACCTAGAAAGACATGAACAGGCTGCAACAGGCTGGGCGTGGTGGCTCACGCCTGTAATCCCAATGGCTCAGGAAGCTGAGGCAAGGGGATTGCAAATTAGCAAGGCCCTATCCTGTCTCAGGATAAAAAAAATAAAAGGGGCTGGGGATGTGGCTCAGGAGTTAAGCATGCTGGGTCCAATCCCTGTTATAGGAAGGAAGGAAGGAAGGAAGGAAGGAAGGAAGGAAGGAAAGAAGGAAGGAAGACATGAACAATTGTTTCCTGTCAGTGGTGCTAGGATCAAGGAGTCCATATATTAAGGTCTTGACTAGTTGTGTCTCCTGAGAAGATCTACAAATGGTCCACAGGCATAGGGACCTGTCAGCTTATTCATCACTAGGGAAAGGAAAATTAAATCCATGAGGGGATCCCACTTGTACCTATGAGAACGGCTGTAGTAATAAAAGGAAAAATGTCAAGTGTTAACCAGGACGTGGATCCACAAGAAGCCTTGCACATGGCTGGTGGGGGTGTAGACGGTGCCACCCACGGCTGTGGAGAGCAGTGTGGAGCCTTACAAAATGAAACACAGGATTACCCTTTTGTCTTCTCCCTCCACCATGACACCCTTTCCCCTGGTCTCTGCTTCTGTTGTGTATTTCGCAAACTTCTAGCCATTTACAGTCTTCTCTTTTCTCAGGTTGAACTTTTATGGAATTATTTACTGATACTTGACTCTTTTTTAGATCTAAAAAAAGGCATGTAGGGGTTGTGGCTCAATGGTGGAGCACTAGCTTAGCAGGTGTGAGGCACTGGGTTCGATTCTCAACACCACATATAAGTAAATAAAACAAAGGTCCATCATATATATCATTCGAATATATATATATATATATATATATATATATATATGTAATTTAAAAAAAAAAAGGCATGTGGTTTCACCCACTAGGTTACTGGTGACAGTGTCCTGGTGTCCTCAGGATCCAGCCTTGGGTCTCAGTGAGTCAATAACATGCACCTGACCTTTGGAAAGGATTTTCGAAAGTCTAGGGGAAGGCAGGCATGACCCCAGGGATGTGGGACAGAAATCTGATGCAAGACAGACGGGAGGCCCCAGAAGGAGTCCTCAGAGGACAGCCACCAGTGACTGCAGTGAAGAGGAGGGACGGGTCTGGACAAACAGAGCTCAGTGCTCCTCAAAGGCTCTCATGCAAAGGACACATCAGCCTTGGGACGAGGGGTAGAGGCAAGGCTGGGCTCTGAAGAAGGACAAAGACACTTTCAGAGCAGTGTCAAGAAGGCTAGGGCTGAGCCTTGCAAAACCAAGTGTTTCTGTTTGATTAATTTTGTTTATTGGTAATGCTGTTTGCATATTCATTTCTGATTGCTGCTATAACAGAGGCCCCTGTGAGTCCCTTGTACCCACCAGGATAACCTAGGATGATTCCCCTGTTTTAAGGGTGGCTGATTAAAAGCCCCAATTCCATCTGCAGTCCTACATTCCCTAATTCCCACCACTGCCTCTTTGCCATGTACCAATGGCAGATTCTGGGGGTTAGGATGTAGGCATCTTTGGGGGGCTATTTTGGCTGTCACAGTTTTGTCTGGAAAATGATTAATAAGAAAGAGGAACAAAATGTGGCAGACCCACTGCTTAGGGAAAGGGGTACACATTCGTAGATGTCAGAGTCCACTCAGGGGCTATCTGCTCCGTGAAGGGTAAGACGGACAATTTTAAGAGGAAATTGTACTTTAATACAGGAGATAGCAAAGCAGATAAGAGATCCTGGTTTACAAATTTAAGTGTGGTAGAAAGGTCACAGTTTTCTATTTTCTTCCAATTGACTTCCACCGAATTCAAGCTCCTGCACCGGCAGCTCAGCAGGAATCCCCATCCAAATTATTACCACGGCCCTTTCCTTTCCTCAGAGTTCAGGGACTGGGGAGCAACCATTCTTCATCAACGAGAGCACAATCCTACGTGCCAGGCACTGTTCTAAGCAGTTATGGTGTTGACTCATTTGAACCCCACCACAATCCCGAGACTGGTGTCTCTGTTTTACAGATGAGGAAACCGAAGCCCAGAAGGATTCAGGAACTTGCTCAAGACCACAGCATTGGCTACAGTGGCTCTGGCTGACATCCTTCTTGTCCAAGCCCAGAGTGGTCCCCGGAAGGTTTTCTCTGTTTCAGTGCCACATGTGGGATATGGGACCTACTGCTGACATGGGGCACCCTGGTGCCTGTGCCCCCATGGGGACACCATGAAGCCAGGTCCTACCCTCCCTCTGCCCTGCCTAGTTCTGCTGCTGCCCACTCAGCTTGATGCCTACTGTTTTCATCTTTTGTCTCAGAAAATTCTGTCTCTTACTCTTCCAGTTGCCACTAAAAATACTTAACCACCTCTTCAACTAATGCAGAGAGAGACAGCCACGTGGGTACTGCTGTCTTTGGCCTTATTGCACAAAACTCCTCCATGGGAGGGAACAGATAAATAGGACCCAGCTACCTTCACCAGCCTTGAGGCCAGGGCATCGGTGAGAGAACACTTGTTAGTACTCCAAAGATTATCCTGCCACAGAAAGGGAGTGGCCTGCACCCCTAAACTAGTTCATGTACATCAGAGAGTGTGGGGTGAAGCTATGAGGACTATGTCCAACCTCCACCTGGTCCTCTGGGAGGAGTCCTGGAGAAGGAAAGAGCTACCGGGAGACTGGAGGATATTAACCAAACTTTTAAAAATGGAAAAAGCAGGAGATTCCAAAACTGACAGACTCAAACCTTGGTAACATCTTTTGAAAAAATAAACAATTTATACTGTGTGTGTGTGTGTGTGTGTTTGGTGCCGGGGATTGAACCCAGGGGTACTTTACTATTGAGCTATAGCCCCACCCCATCCCCTTTTTTAAGACAGGCCCAAATCACCCAGGCTGGCCTCAAATTTACAATCCTCTTTCCTCAGCCTCCCAAGTCACTGGGATGACAGGCATGGCCCACCACACCCAGATGGAAAGATTATTAAACAATTTATAAGCTCTTAGTAGAGGAAATGGCCTCACCTTCTTGGAGGGTGACCCTTGTTGACCCTTGGAGGGTCAACAGGATGTTATATGTTCTAAGAGACTCTGGAATCTCTGAAGACTCTTGATGTATCTTCAAGGTCAAGGTGGGAAAAGGCCCAGATGATCACTAGTTAGATGGGTTTATAGGTGATTTTCACAGAGGTTCTTGAAGAGCATTGAGGGAGTCTGTCACTGGGTGTGTGCGGGGATCAGGGCAGACCTAGACTGATGGGTGCAGGATGTATGTGCTCAGCCTTGGCACCTTCAGCGTGTGAACTGGTAACTTCTGTGATGACAGGGAACGTGTTTATGAAAGTGTGGCTGCTCTGCAGAGCTGAGTGGGGTGGGGAGGAGAGCCCCTGGCCAGTGAGCTCCTGCCCAGTGCCTGGCTCATAGGAGGGGCTCAATAACAAATCCCTCATTCTGCCTTTGTGTTATGCCCTTGCCCATTTGTTTTTAAAAATGTCTTTGAACTCACTACTTCTGCCTAAAACATGAATAAAAGCAACATGTGCTACTTTCTGAAGGAAAGTTATGCGACTTGCCACAATTCCCCTTTCGTTTGCCATGGTGATTGGCAGTACCTCGCAGGGTGATGGGGCTTCGTCGGCTCTCATCCTCAGTGAGGACCAGCTGGAACAGAGCCTGCAACCTGAGGTGGACAGGGAGCATTGGCAAGAAAGGAATCTTGCTGTTTTGAGTTACTGAGACATTAGGGATGTTTGTCATTTCAGAACAACCTAGCTGATCTTGACTGATACAGTAGGCCCTGGATAAAAATTTGTTAAATTAATTGAGTCAACAAGTCCTTTTGTCATATTTATAAAGCCCTGAATTAAAAGATACTCTAGTTGTCGCTATATAGTTGTAATACTCTAAGTGTTGGTATACAGTTCAAATATAATTAATGTGGTGATTTTGGGGGGGGATATTGGAGATTGAGTGCTCAGGGGCACTCAACCACCGAGCCACATCTCCAGCCCCATTTTGTATTTTATTTAGAGACAGGGTCTCACTGAGTTGCTTAGCACCTCACTTTTGCTGAGGCTGGCTTTGAACTCATGATCCTCCTGCCTCAGCCTCCTGAGCTACGGGATTACAGGTGTGTGCCACTGTGCCCAGCCATGGTGATTATTTTTAAGTGCAGTGCATTCATAAATTTGCAAGGCACAAATCTAAGCATTTCGCATATACTTACCCATTTAATTCCCTCAACAATCCTATGATAAATGCTATTATTATTATTCCCATTTTTCAGACAAGAACTTGTGATCCAGAGCGGTTAAGAGGTTAACATCAGACCCACTGGATTCTATTTTACTTGCACTTGACATTCTGGCATTGATGGGGATGAACCCAGGCAAGCAGTCACTGCCACATGCCACTACCTGGCCAGGGAATACATGTCACTATCCTTTCCCAAGCCACTACATGTGCAGTCCCTGTGCTCACGACAGGCAGGAATGGGAGTTCCACTGTAGGTACGGGGCATAGTTCCTCTGGATGACACCATGTCTGGTTAACATCTCAAGATGTTTTAAGTGGTTTGGCGGCCAGCAAAATTCCCCAAAATGTGCTTTGTGGGAAAAAACACTCAATAATATTAGGAAAAAAAAAACCCAAAACCCAACCCCCACCCTTGCCCTTAAATTTTTAAATCCATGTGTATTCTTTGGGAAAATTCAATCCATATGTTTCTCAGTCTTTTATACATTGAAAGGTTTCCTGGGGAGTATTTGGCTTCCACAAATTTCAAAGCCCTCCCCCACTTTCCTTTTGCTGTCTTCTGCATGACCCCATCTCTCCCGACACTTCTAGGACAGGAATTCACATGGGCGAAAGCTAAGCTGGACTCTGGGATGGCTGGATGGCTCTGGGCCACTGGGATGCCCCCAGCCTGTCACCTCCCAGCCTCACCAGCTCAGGCAGGCTGGACGCCCTCACCCACCCACCTGAATCTGCTCCCCGTGCCTTGCTTTGGGAACAATGGCTGCAACTTGCAGGACCTCAGGATCTCTTTATACCCTGGAGTCAGGACAGCCAGACAGGGACACTGGGTGGGGACTTGCATTTTGTGGGTGCCCATGAGGGTCTCTCAATAGCTCTCCCCACTCCCGACAGTGACCCCTCAGGAAGGCCAGTCAGGGAAAGCCAACGTGCCGTGCTGCGGGTCTGAAGTCCAGGCTGCACTGGGGGCGAGGAGGGGGTAGTTTCAAGCCAAACTCCAGGAGGTGGAAGCAATAATAATTATTAATGCCTGACATTTGTGTAACACTTCATAGTTTTAGAAATGCTGTCAGCACTGTACATAGCCAAGAGTTTTCTGAAGCCAAAAAGCTTGGATTCGGATTTTTTTGTCTTAGTTCTGTAAATCATTTCCTCTCTCTGAGCCTTGATCTGCTCAACTGTGAAATGGGGACAATGATTCCGGCGTCACAGGCTAGTCATGGGCCTCCTGAGAAAAAGCCAGTGAATAGCCTTTCAGCTTGTGAATGGCTGAGAGCTAATGGTGCTCTTGGGCGGTGACACCTCACCTCACTTGATGCTCAAATCTTGATGCCCCAAAGCCTGACCTGCTCAGAGTGACAAGTGAATTTTCAGCTTTCCATACTTTTTTCCTAAAAATGAAGTGGATGATGTGACTCTGCGGCTTAACTCTCTGTCTTGGGTGCTCCCTGTTGCCAGCCATATGTGAAGGCCCCAGGGTCCTGGCTGTTGAGGCCCATTTCTATATGCTCCTGGGTGGGGGCTGTGGAGCCGCCTCAGGGAATGCTCAGCCTCAAGGAAGAAGGGGCAGAAGGCAGGGCCTGGTGGGTTGTCCTGAGGAGAGGGGCAGCCTCCAATGCCTCCCAGGAATCTCAGTGGGAAGGCTGAGAGATCAAAAGCATGGAGTGACTTCTCTAGTGCTCCAAAGTCCCCAGGAGCATAGCAGGCAGCTCAGCACCGAGGCCCACACGATGAGATGCAGCGTAGAGATGCCTCAGCAGCCGCCCACAGCATCCTGGGTCCCTCCTGGGGCTCTCGGGAGTGCACAACAGTAGACACCCTTGCAGGGAATGGCAACGGGACCCCTCTTGTCACACACACACTCCCATGGATTCCGAGAATCCTGCTGCACTGAATTAGGGACCCCACAGTAGCAGGTGGAGGCAGACGGAGAAACACTGTTCACCCCGTCTCTGTAACCCTGCTTGGCTTACCTCAAGATCAGGTGCATGGGGCTGAGGATGTGGCTCAAGCGGTAGCGCACTTGCCTGGCATGCGTGCGGCCTGGGTTTGATCCTCAGCACCACATACAAAGATGTTGTGTCCGCGGAAAACTAAAAAAAAAAAAAAAAAAAAAAAAAAAAAAAAGATCAGGTGCATGGAAAGTTGTGTCACCAGGGTAAGTTTCAAACCCTGAGCATGGTGCACAAGGTATGCCTGGGTCCCTCCTCGTCCCTTCCTCCTGCACCATCCTGGAGCTGCCATCTGCAGCTCTGTGCCTTGGCCCAGGCTTCTCTCTCGGCTGTGACCTGCATAGACGAGACAATCCGGGTTTAAAAGGGCTGGCTGCAACATTAAGCTAAGAAAGCAGCAAAAAATCATGCAACACAGACATAATTTTCAAACTTGGGGACAGGACATCTCTTTGACCTTAAAGATCAGCTTCCATGCTGGAAAGAGAGTGTAAGCCTGCATTTCTTTTATTTTATAGCAGGGACATCAGAGAGGGATAAGGTTTCAAGGGTGGAGTCTTGCTTCATGATTGACTGACATCTTGGCAGGTCACACCCCTCTCAGGTGCTGTGTGGGATCCTAGGCAGACCCCTAGGGGGAGGCTCACCTGCATCAGGTGATCGGTCCCTGACAGGGAGTTCCGGTGCCAGACCTAGCCCCTCACTTGGCTATGATGCGCAACAGCCCATGGACCTGCTCAGAGTTTGTGACACTTCTCCCCTGCTTGAAAGTCCTCCCTTATACTGTGCCCTTTCCACCTGGTGACTACCTGCACGGACACTTGGTACCTGTGGACAGGGACTTTAAGCCCAGCTGGGGCTCCAACTCCACTGTTGACCTTTTCTGATTCTCTTCACTACAATCTGCTCCTGCCTCAAGGCACGCCACCTTCCATCCAGCCCAGCGACCACCACTGGATCCTTCCAAACAGGGACCAGGTGCAACTCATCTCCTCCCCGCCTAGGGCCATCAGAGTGCTTGGTCAATGTTGGTGGGAAACATAAATTGAATTAACAAGTGAAGAGAAGGAGGGACTTACCCAGGATCACCCAGTATCCAAATGGAACCCAAGTCTGCAGGGTCAGCAGTCTCGGTGCTCGGGCCCTTCTGCTCTGTCTCCTGGTTCTGTGGTTAGGGCCAGAGACTCAATGGCCCCAGACACAAGGCCCCACAGAGCCTGTTTCCACCTAGACCATTCAGGCGGCCTGAGGTGTAGCTTCCCAACCAGCAGAGCTCCTCACCCCCTGCAGGGGCGTCCGCTTTGAGATGTGGGTACCGCTGGCCTGGTGCTCCTGCTGATTCCACCGGGCTCTCTTTGTGAACAAGAGTGACAGTGACAAAGCAGAGGAGGCACTAGTGTCATGCATGCCTCCTGCAGAGATGCCTCCGGGTGGATGTGATTTTGCTGCACCTCAGGTCACCTGGGGAACTTTGAAAACCACCTGTGCTGAGGAGTCACCTGTTGGTTACATGAGGATCCCTGGCCGTGAGAGGCAGGCACCAGTTCTCTTTAAAACGCCAGCTGCCACAGTGTGGCTCTTGATAGCCCCCAAAGGCCATGTGTTACAGGCTGGGTCCCCAGTCTGTGGCGCTACTGGGAGGGGGTGGAAAGTTTAGGGGCTGGGGCCCAGTGGGAGGAAGTTGGGTCATGGGGGTGTATCCTTGAAGGGTGTGCTGGGATCCCCAGCCACTCTCCCTCCCTTCTCTTCCCAGGTGCAGCTTCCTCCGTCCCAGGGTCCTGCCATGATGGGTCCACCACAGGCCCCAAAGCAGCTGGCCAACCAACCATGGTTGACGTCTCCAACACTGTGAGCCCAAATAAACCTTTCCTCTTTTCATGCTGATTACTTCAGGTATTGTTACAGCAACAGATAGCTGACTAATACACCAGGTGACTCCAATATGCATCCAGATCTGGACCAAGGTGGTCTAAAAATCTTTAAAGAAATACCTATCACCCAGTCTCCCCCCAAGCCAAGTCAATTAGCCTCTCTGATGTCTTGGTGTCATCTTGTTTGGTTTTGATAGGTTTCAAGTGGTCCTAATGTGCTCTGGGGGAAGAAACCACTGATCAAGCGCAAAGCTCTCCTTGTGGAGAGGAGGACTCTGCAGCCCAGAGAGGTCAAGGCACTTGCCTGAGAACTTACAACAGTACAGAGCAGGGCCAGGTGTGAGCCCAGCACCAAGGTCCTAATCCTGATCCAATGCTCTTCCTATCATGCACGACAGAGTAAGGAACATTTTTAGACTAATCAAATTTACTAGAGTTTATTTGAGCAAAGCCAAACAAAAATGATTCATGAGTAGGGCAATTCCCAGAACCAGGGCAGGTTCTGAGAACTCCAGTCAGTAGCATCATCAGATGGCATTTGTAGAAAACATGGAAGCTAGGTAATAAAGGACAATTATTTTGCTACAGCTTAGTCAAGCAACCAGTCATTAGTTACAAGTTAACTATCTACAAGGTCTCCTGCAACCAACTAAAGGTTAATTACTATGATTGGTTTGGTCTGTAGGCCAAGTGCAGGTGCCCAGTCCAAATCAATGGCGTCTTACAATTTTGTTTGACAGAGATGATATGTGGAGACTCCCTTTAGCCATCCATTCCACAATGTAGGGGTTGGCACATTCAGTCAAGGGAGGTTGCAAAATCACCCTTGACTTTGATCAGAGAAGTCAAGGCAACCACTCCTGTCCCCATGACCTTTACAAACCCAAAGGGCCAAGTCCTTCAGGGAGGTATCACCCACTTCTGTGGAAGAAATATAGCGTTCTTGTGACACAGATACTGATACCCATGGTGGGTAAAATCTGAACCTGTCTGAGTAAAAGCATGGAAGAAAGAATCATGCCCAGAGGAATTTTCTGGGCTGCAGAATTTCCTGGGCTCTTCCAGAGCCTGCCTGGAGTTTCTCTGCTTCTTGTGCTGTTCCGTGTGATTCACTGGGGGACGTCATGGACTTGGGCACAGGCTGCCTGGGTTCCCTTCCAGCTCCATAAAATTCAGTTCTGGAGGGCTGGGGATGTGTCTCAAGCGGTAGCACGCTCGCCTGGCATGCGTGCGGCACTGGGTTCGATCCTCAGCACCACACACAAACAAAGATGTTGGGTCCGCCGAAAACTAAAAAATAAATATTAAAAAAAATTCTCTCTCTCTCTTAAAAAAAAAAATTCAGTTCTGGAAACTGACACCTACTGAGGACTAGCATGAGCGGGCACTGTATTTTCAGGTCCTTGATCACTCTTCATGGGTAGGAGTCACTAAATGTCCATTTTACAGGTGAGAAAAGAGGCTTGGGGGAGATTAATAGTTTGTTCTGGGTCAAACTTGTACTCCCAGCACAGGCCTGGCCCAGATCACTTCTGGTAACTCTCAACTCTTCCTCATCCGTCAACATCCACCTCTTCTTTTTGAGATCTCGGTGCCTCCCTCTCTCCCTTGGTGGCCTACGCTGTGGCCTGCCTTGAGCCTGGTCTGCCTATCTGTTCCATGGAATGGGGCCCCCAGGGGCTGGGTATTATTTCTCACTGGCCTTTCAATGCCTGGGGACTGGGTCTATGGGAGGCTTAGAGAACAATGTGATGGTTTCCGCAGCCCCTGGAACCTGAATTCTGCAGCTCTGCAGGACCTGCCAGAGGCGGATGCAGTAGGGACTTGGCTTCACTCTGCCTGCCTGAGGCCGCATCCCCCAAAGTATCCTCTCCACCCCAGGAAATGTCTTTCAGATCCAGATAGACACCCAGCGGAAGAAAACTGCAAGCTGGGGTCCTTTTGACATGAACTTATTGGAATGGGACAGTGGATTGGCACTTTAAATTTTATATGACATTTTTATTATTAACATAACTTTACAATAACATTAAAGGAACTTAGAGGGAAAAAAGCCAACGCATAATCCTACATACTCCTCTTACACAGTCGTTTTCATTTATCTGTGCTCCTTTGTAATCTTTAGCCAGAGAAATACACATTTTTTGACTTAGTTCTAATCACAGTGTTTATAAGTAATTTTGTGTTCTGTTTATTTTACTTAGAAATAGCTCATAAACATGTTCCCATGCTCTTGTCCTCATGTCAATCCATTCTAACATCTGTAGAGTCTTTTCTTCACACTTTTTTTTTTTTTTGGCCTTAGTTAAATTGTTTCCCAATAGTTGAAGGTTGAGGTTCATCTTTATATACTTTTCTTTTGAAATTATTTTTTCAGGTATATTTTGGAGGGACAGAGAGGCCAGGACTGGCGAGAGGAGGAGGGATGAGAGAGGGAGGAAAGCAGAGAGAGGGGAAGAAGGCCCACTCTTGCCTCTCGGAGTTGTCCACACAAACCCAGCCCACAATGCAGGCTTCGAGCCACCACTAGACGGACAGTGAGTCAGGGCCTCAGGAGGAGCTTCCACACTCTCTGCCTCTGAGAACCGGCTTTGGCTCCTGCCTCAATTTGCAAAACTTGGTCATGAAAAGACCTTGCCTCCAAGCCCTGTTTACCTAGAGCTGATGGGTGTGGAACAGTACGTGTGTGTTAGTGTGTGCTGGAGGAGGAGAGGAGGGGACACGGACCAGTGCCATTTTCCCATAAGAGCTGGTGGAAACGGAAAGCAGCAAGTCAGGACTGCTAGCTTAGGCCCATTGAATAAGCTCCACACGCCCCATAAGGAAGCTTCATGAAAAAGGCCTGACAATGAACTCCCAGCAGAAGGTGGGTATTTTGCAGATGAGGGGGCGTGGCTCAGGAGGGACCCAGACCCTCTGAGGTGCAGCAGGAGGTGACCCACTGCACTTCCAGACCCTAGTGAGGGAGGGAGGCTTCAAAGGCTGCCACTCCCTACAACCTCAGGAGGGACCTCTGGGGACCAACTCTAGCTCATACCCCAACCCAGGCTGGAAGAGAGGCTGGGTGGCAAGTGGCAGGCAAAGTTTCCTGGGAGGACCCAGGATGGCCAAGAGCTAAGTCTACTCACAGATTTCCTCTGTACGCATTGGAGGAATTTTTCTCTCCCCATAGTAGTTTTCATTGTTATTTTTAACTGATGCATAAAAATCGTATGTCCTTACAGGGTAACTGGATGTTGATACACACGTACACTATGTGATGTTCGACACATACACTATGTGATGGTAAACCATCTCCTCAAACCCAGTCGCCTTTTTAATGCACCTGTTCTGCGTCCCTGTAGGCAGGATGCTTTAGGAAGCAGGTCTGAGTCGCATTCTCCTCTTGTCTTGGAAGCCAAGGCCTCCAAGCTCTGCTCTGGGAGGTGGGTGGACTCTCAGCAGGTAGAAAGACCTGGGAAGATCTAGGTCTCAGCTGGGAGGTGGGAACAAGCAGGGAGGGCGTAGGGTGGGTGAGGAGAGCAAATCCACGTGGGGGAAGGTGAGAAACAGGGCAGAGGTCTCCGGCCAGCTCTCAGCTGGGAACATCCTTTCCCTGGTCTGACGTTCTGTGGCTCAGCGCAGAGCACTGTGGTGGCACTGAGCTGAGGGGGCTGAATATATTTGGCACTTTCTTGCAATCAGGAAAAGGGGGAATAACTCAACACTAGATTAGGTAAACAACCACGATGTGACGTCCAGACCCTGAGTGAAAACAGGCTTTCTAGCGCTCCTCGTAATTCAGATAACGCTTCCAGATGACCACTGTCCTCCGAGGCAAGGGAGGTGGCAGTGTCTTCCCTGAGGGTGGTGCCCAGCCACTGCCCTGGCCAAGGCTGAGTCCTGGGGCAGGTGGTGCTCGGGCCAGACCTGCTCTGCAGAACAGCAGTGGCTGGCTGCTGGGGAGCGGAGAGAGGGTCTTTTCTCTGCAGACCCTCCTCTTTCCTTTGCCTCTGCTGTGTGTCCAGAGAATCCAGAACTACCAGGAAACAGTCTGAGGAAAAGCCCATCTTTGGAATGGCCAGGACTTGCTCCAAAAGCCTCTTTGGCCTTGGTTTCAGGCTCCAGCACCCTTCCCTGGACCTCTAGGGTTGGCCATAGGAGAAGTGGTCAGCCCCACTCTGGGTCCCAGCCTCCTGGGCTGTTTGCTAATTTTGGTTGGAACTCTGGTGTTAAGTAAAAACATCAGGGATTCCTGGCAAGGACTCAGACAAAATGAGAATCAGGAAAACAGAAGAGTCTCCAAGTCTTCCCAAGCAGTGTAAGCAAATAGCCCAGGCTGTCAAAGGCCTCTGGGGAACGCCCCTTGGCAACAGGCAGCCCCAAGCCACCTGCCTCGAGCCTGTGGTTCATGTTAGAAACGCTAATGGATCCATCCAACCGCCTGCTGGGTGTTTCCATCCCAAAGGAATCACCTCCAACTCAACAGGTCAGAGGCAACCCCCCCTCCCCAGGCCCCACATGTGTCTGTCTGTCCAGTACCAACCCTCCCCAAGACCAGGCCAGAGCAAGGGAGGTGCCATCGTCACTTATCCAGACACCACGTGATCCCCAGCTCCATGTCCTCCTCCCCAGTTCTGCTTCTTCATTGATTCAAGGCTCTTGTTATGATGAGAGGTGCAACTGAGTCTCCGGGGATCTTCCTGCCTCCTCCTGCCCCTTCTCAGAACCAGCCTGCCCCGGGAATCCCTCCAAATACCTGCTCATGAGGCCTGTCCCCCAACCCCTGAGACTGCACCCTGGAGGAAACAGTTGGAAATCAACAGAATGTACGGCAGAGTCCTTCCAAGGGCAAGGTGGTGGCACGGTATCTGTCAGGAAAACTCTGTCCAGTTCCCCTGCCCTCGCAGGAGTGGATGGGGAGAGTAGGGGACAGCTGCATGGACGGTGCAACGTTTGGGTCAGTGTAGAGAGTCCTAGTGGTTCATGAAGGCGCAGACCTCAGGAAGTGCAGGTGGAAGCTACAACCTAAGTTAAGTTGGAAAGAGCAGGCCAGGCATGGTCTGTAATCCCAGCAGCTGGGGAGGCTGAGGTAGGAGGACCGGGAGTTCAAAGCCAGCCTCAGCAATGGCGAGGTGCGAAGCAACTCAGTGAGACCCTGCCTCTAAATTAAATACAAAATAGGGCTGTGGTGTGGCTCAGTGGTTGAGTGCCCCTGAGTTCAATCCCCAGTAACCCCCCACCCCGCCAAAAAAAAAGAATGGAAAGAGAGGCGTGTAACACGACCTTGAAACAAACAGCCCCTGTCAGCAGCCAGGTGGCACCTTGCTGCCCCTCCGTCTCCACCAGGCTCAGGTGTACCCCAACCACCCAGAGTGAGGTCTTTACTACCATTCTCCATGGGGAAGGAGCACTCTTGGAGGCAGCTGACTCCACATCACGAGGCAGGGGAGACCCAGTGTGGGCCTGGTACAGCCTGTTGCTGCCGGAAAGTAAGAAGCGAGAATGTCAGGGCCGTGCTGCGGGGCTGAAGGCACCAACCGAAGGCTGCCAGGCCAGACCTCGATGATTGAGGTATGGAAAGACTGGGTTCATTAAAATACTGAAAAAAAAGTATAAGAGCAGTGGTTGGGAATGGAAAGGAATGTGATTATAACAGGATAGTTCACTGGTATTGACTTTAGTAAGTAGGGCATTTGTGTAGACAGGTCTTTGTTTCTTCTATTAATTTCTTCTATTAATGTCTGTTCATAAAGGACTGATACATATTCCTTTCTTTTTTAAAAAAAAATTTATCCTCTAGTTATAGATGGACACAACACAATGCCTTTACTTTTTTATGGTGCTGAGAATTGAACCCGGGTCTCACGAACCTGAGTCCTGCCCATGCTAGGCGAGCGCTCTACCGCTGAGCCACAGTCCCAGCCCCGATGGGTATTCCTTTCTATCTGTGTAAGCAGCAAAGAAGAAATGCAGGGACACTGAGTCCACCAACTTGGGAAAGGGCTTCTCAGTCCTCAGGGTCACACATGATGTAGAGGAGGGTGTTCCCAGTGGTCTGGAGAGGAGCTCGGTTTGCATAGACTCCACACCTCCTCCTTAAGGGCATGCAACTTCACAAAGACTCAGCCAGTCATAATGCAACACTAACAAGGATAATGTGTTTTAATGATGCCACCAGCCCTGGTCAGTGCCTATGATGACAGGGCAATGGGTTATGCAATGATGGCCAACTGAGATGTGACTTGGTCTCCTCTCAGGGGCGGCGATGTACAATGCTGCAAACCCAAACACCTTCCCCCAAGGCGGGAACTTAAAAAAAAATCTTACCACAATCAAGAAGTTTAATTACTTACAGGAAGCTGCCCTTGGACTTTGCAAGCCCACCTCCCATCCTGACCCAGAATCCACTGCTCAGCCACCCAGACTCTGCAGCCCTGCAGTGTGGGATGGTTCTTCTCCTCCTTCTTGTGGTCTGGTAAGATTGTTAAAACCCTAGGAAGGTAAAAATAGTATTCAGTCAAGTCACTGAAATCCTAGGAAGGTGTCAAAATTGGCACCCCAAGAAGGTGTGGAATTTAGGATAAGAAGCAAAGTGAAATCCACAGCATTAGCACTTCTAGAACAGGTTTTTCTGTGAGGGTATGAAAAGGCTTAGGATTCATGATTTTATTATTTTTTTGTTTGCATATTTAATTCACTTAGAGTATTTAAGAGAAACTGCTGTTTATGAATTTAATTAAATGTTTGAAGGTGTTTGTTCAAGTTTGCAATCAATGGTTAATGTTTGTGAAAATCCAATTTGCTAAGTTCATGAATTTTTAAATAGACTTTTTTTTTTTAAGAGACATTTTGAGTTTACAGCAAAATTAAGCAGAAAGTACAAAAGTCCAGCATGCACTGCCTTCACAGATTTAGCCTCTCCACTGCCAGCTTCACAAATCACAGTGGTCCCTAGACTGAACATCCTGGTCACCTGGAGTCTAATTTCACATTAGAGTCCTGTTTTGAATTGTGCACCTGAGTTTGGACACATACATAATGACAAGCGTCCACTGTTATAGGATCACACAGAACATTTCCCCTGCCCTCAAAGTCCCTTGTGCTTCACCTATTCATCTCTCCCTCTGCACTAGCCTCTGGCCATCATTGATCTTTTTCCTGTGTTCACAGTTTTGCCTTTTCCAGAATGTCATAGAGTCAGAATCCTGAAGTGTGTAAGCTTTTCAGCTTGGCTTCTCTCATTTAGGAATATGCATGGAAGTTTCTTCCAAATCTTTGCATGGCTGGATCATTTCTTTTTAGCACTGAATAATAGTCCACCTTCACCAACTGAAGGTCATCTTGGTTGCTACTAAATTTGGACAATTATGAATAAAACTGCTTTAAATATCCATATACAGGCTTCTGTGTGGACATAAGTTTTCAATTCATTTGGGTAAATGGCAAGGAACATGATTGTTTTGGTAAGAGTATGTTTAGTTTCATAAGAAACCACCAAACCTTGTTCCAAGGTGGCTGTACCATTTTGCATTCCCACCAATGATGAACAAGAATTCCTGTTGCTAGACATCCTTCCCAGCATTTGGAGTTTTGGAATTTGGGCATTCCAATGAATGTGTAGTGGTATCCAATTGCTTTAAACAATTTTTAACTTACTAGCTATGTTAGTAGTACATGAATATTCAGAGAAATGTTGATAAGGTGTGATGCTAAACATAAACTCAAAAGATTAATAAGTGGTCATTAAGCCAGGTGTAAATAGTGGTGGTATTCTTCTTCATGCCCCAAAATCTTTAGACATGAAATAACCACTAATGACCTTGAATTTGCACCAAATTGTGCAGGACTGGATGGAGGTGGCTAGAGCTTATTCTCTGATAGACTAGAATTTTGAGGGAGGTGTCAAAGAAAAAGGAGTTCAGTTGAGGTTGGAGAGAGTGGCAGACAAAACAATATGGCAGGAGACCAAAGCCCAAGATGGTGAAAATGGCTTAGGGAGTTTTTGTTTATTATTTATTTGTTTTTCAGAGACATAAACAGGATTATTTAGGAAATCGGAGGCACATTCAAGGGAATCTGTGAGCTATCTTGAGAGTGAAAAGTTTTGGGGGTAAAGAAAGGAATATACACTCAAGGGACAGTATGGGCTAAGGAAAACTTGAAGAAAGGAGTGGTTAAATATTTCATTTGATGTGATGTGAGCTTTCTCAATTTTCATAGGTTGGCTACCCTCTATGTGAGTGGCTTTTGTGAAACTCCAGAAAAAAAATATCTTTCTTGTGTCTAAAAGGAATAGAGAGGGGAACAGCCATGGACAGGGAGAAGGGAGATGAAAATTGCTTAATTAATGAGGTCCCCTCACATCAAAAACTGCACAGGAATTCTGTGACAAGGAAGGGGGCGGGTAACAGGTGACCTGTGATGCAGTTGTGTTTTGGAGCTGGCTCTTATTGGCTCACAAGCTGATTGTTAAATTTTTAGGAATTTTTGTGAGCTGGATTTTTTTTTAAATTTAGTTGTTGATAGACCTTTATTTTATTTATTTATATGCAGTGCTGAGAATCGAACTCAGTGCCTCACACATGCCAGACAAGGACACTACTGCTAAGCCCCAGCCCCAGCCCCGTGAGCTGGATATTAAACACTGGTAGATTGAACTCTGCCATAGTGAACAGTATTTACACCACAGACATTGGCACAAACACTACACATCAGCAAACTCTCGCTCCCTCCACTGCCCTCAGCCACTTGGAACCCATTTGCTGGCCCACTATTGTATTTGAGGCCACTTCTGCAGGGCTTCTGTCACTTATTGTTTGCACACACCGGAAATGCCAAAGGATTCACCATTTCTGGGTCCTGGCCCTCTAAAAACGCTGCTCCCCTTTCTGTGGCTCCATTGCATTTTTCAAGATTCAACTCAAGCATCCCCTCCTGGGGAAAGACTCCACTTGGGGTGACTGCCTGCAGATTTGGTACCTGGAGCACAGTGGGAGAAGGGGCCTGACCCCGGGGCCCTTCCCGTGGGCTCCCTCCTGTCCTCTCCCTTACAGCTGGAGGCCCTTCTACAACAGGCCCGTGATTGACTTGTTCCAGGATCAGAAGAGGCTGGTGTGGGGCAGGTCCTCCTTAAGCTGCTGCAGAACTGGCCTCTCAAGGTGGGTTCAGCACTTCAAGGACAGCTGTAGTGTGATCAAGTGACAGGTGATGCCCTCTTTGAAATTAGAGAGAAAACTGAAGAACTTCCCTGGGTGGGGTGAGCTGAGGGCCAGCAAGAGAAGGGCCTGATGACAAGGACAAGGACTCAGTGCGAAGCCCCCTCCCGTGTGCTAAGCCTGGAGCTCTGGCCCAGGATCACCTCTGCTGGGGAGGGAGGAGCCGATCCTGCGGTGCGAGCCCGTCCCCAGGCTTCTGGACGGCTCCCAGGTGTCAACACACCAGGCCAAGGCCTCCGCCACCAGCTGTCCCTGTGTTGCTCCGGGCCAGAGCCGCTTTCCGACTTTTCAGCAGGACAGAAAATGGTGATGTGGATGAAAAGTTTAAACTGCAGGGGAAATTTTAGGGCCACAGAGAAGAGCTGCTCTCGGGACTTTTACAGAGCTCTCTCTTCCCCAAAGACGATGCTGTCCCCGGGGGTTTAAACTGGCTCCTGCCTTGGACTCCACCAGTTCTTAGTGGGGTCAGGGGGAGGTGTGTTTAAGATAAGAGAAAATTGGGAAGATGCCAGCTGAGTCGGCCCCGGGAACCTGCGGGAGGCACTCTGCCTCCCTCTGACGGGGGGACACCAAGGACAGTCAGTGACAACAGGACCAGAATCCCGGAGAGTGAGGCAGGGCCCCTTGAGAATGTTCCCTGACACTCAAAGCAGCCGAGGGAGTAAGGAGTGCGTAAAGCTATTCTAAGTTGCAATGAGTATTATCAGGTCAAGTTGCATGAAACTGCTGATATTTTACTGGTTTTGACCT
This sequence comes from Marmota marmota marmota, assembly GCF_001458135.2. Classification (NCBI taxonomy): domain Eukaryota; kingdom Metazoa; phylum Chordata; class Mammalia; order Rodentia; family Sciuridae; genus Marmota; species Marmota marmota. The sequence continues at coordinate 14,325,227 of NW_026000019.1, forward strand.
ATAATAAAGGTCAAAATAGCTATCATGGGTCATTACCAGCTACAATGAGGAGGTGGAAAAATACAAGTTGTAGAGAAAAACCAAGGCCGAAGGAGTCTGCAGCCTGCTGGTGGCTGGCCACCTCCATGCAGAGTCTAGCCTCTTGATAATGCAAGGACAGACATTTCCTAGGAATGACCGAGGACTAGTCCAGTTGAGACCAGGAACTTTACAATCGGACTGAATGACCCAAGGAAGGCCAAGTGCACCCCAAGTCTGAGAGCTTTTGAGTTTAAACCCCAACCTTTTGAGTTGTGTGGCTAGCTTCACAACAGCCTTCTGGGCTCCTTTTTCCCAACTGGAGAACAGACATAATAATTACCACAGATGGTGGGGACCGTTAAATGAGATGGTGCCTATATTTTGCCTGCCATGACACCTGGCCCCTTGGAGGCACCCGGGGGCTGTTTGCAGGGTCAGAAGCCTATGTCAAGAGGCACAGGAAGGGCCAAGGGGTGACCCCGTCTGCAGGTCACGAAGGGAGTTCCACCTTTGGCCTAAGAGAGCTTGTTTGGAGGGAGGTGGTGGGCCTGTGGCCCATCTTACCACCTATTTAGTCAGTGGAGGTGCTGCTTGGGTTTGTCAGGCCAGAGTGACAAGAACGGCAGGATAGGTCTAGGAACCACCCCAGCTCTCAGCCCCGACAGCAGACCTGGTAGGGAGCTCCTGCGTGGGTCTCTCCCTGCAGGTGCGCCTGGCTCAGAGGCGGATTGGAGCCCTGTGGATTGGTTCCAGGAAAGCGCTGGTCACATCGACCATGGGCACCAGAAGTTCAGGAAATACAGGTGCTGGGCTTTCCAGGGAAAGAAATCTTGGCTACACTGAGGAAAATCTGAAACCAGAGAGGTATGGCTGCTGAAGCCGGCATCCCGGCTGCAGGCCCGGGGTCAGGGCAGGCCAGGACCAGCTTCTGCCAGTGGCTTGGGCTATGGTGGCTGAGCTTTCCGCTTCATTCCAAGGCACTCCCCTGCTGGGAGCTGGGCCGGCTGCTGTGGGTGCCGAGCTCCAGTGCGCTCCCTGCTACTCGTGGGCAGTGACTGCCCAGGCCTTTGCATCCGGCTTGCAGGATACTCTGAGGGTGGTTGTGGGTCTCCCAGCCCCTCCCGCCCTCCTCTCAAGCTCCTGGGAAGAGCGGGGAGTGTGCACCTGCATGGGTGGAAAGGCGCCTGGGAGCCCTCTCGGGATCAGGCTGATGACAGGCTAAGGTGAGGTTACCACAGATGTGCCGGGGACAGGGCCCTCCTATGTCATTCTACCCAGAGAGACGTCTCTTGAATCTGGCTTGATCAGAGGAGCCAAGCACCACAAGTTCAGTCACCGCCTTGCCAACCGGCTCAGGATGCGGTCTGCTGGCCAGCTAGTCGGAAGGCTGGTGGCTTTGCGTATCCCCTGCTGATTACATTCTGGAAAGGGTCCCTGGAGGCCCTTCCCTCCAGAGCTTGATTAAAGTGGAAGGGATTAGTGGATTCCTACTTCCTGCAGAGAGGCGCAGTCTACACATACTGAGCCCACTGCTTCTCTAGAAAATGGTGATCATAGAAGATGGCATGGCCCTGCGAACTCACCTTAAACCCAAGAGAGCAGCAGTTTCCACTTTGCATTTCCTGGGTTGAAGGCATGTCTGCAAAACGGGGCGGGATTTTGAGTGGGTGACAATCTCTGTTCCTTTGTGGGCAGCAACACAGCCCAGGCTCTGTATCTAGCCCAGTGGAGTCGGCAGGCAGGAGAAATGAGGGTTGCTGGGTTTCCCTTCAAGGCTGCAAGACTTGGGCAGTAGGATCCCCCAGTTGCTCTGCACCTCACTTTCACCTTTCTTGCCTCCCCACCTGGCCCAGAGGCCAAGTGGGACTGCAGACGGTGCAGGCAGCACTTTTAAAGACAATTCTGGTGTCCCCAAATCCAACTCAAATACACACAAAAGTACTACAAATAACCATGAAGATCTGGAAACTTGTAAAGGAACAGTATTAGCTGGGCACAGTGGTACATGCCTGTTATCTCAGCTACTTGGGAGGCTGAGGCAGGAGGACCATAAACTAGAGGCCAGCTACATATAATTTTTTAGGAACACAAATAGGAATAGAGTATAATTCTTTTCAAAGCTTCTGATGCTCAGCTGGACCCCAACTGAATAGGAGGAGAATTCTGGGACCTAGGACCAGGGGTCAGTGTGTTTTAAAGTTTCCCCGTGGTTCTAGTGCTGTTGGGACTTAAAAGCAGCACCCTAGGGACAAAAAGAAAAAAAGAAAAAAAATCAGCCTTAACAACTTAGCAAGACCCTGTCTCAAAAAGTAAAATAAAAAGAGTGAGGCTGTGGCTCAATGGTCAAGTACCCCTGGATTCAATTCTCAGTATTGAAAAAAAGAAATCGGTATCATTCACTCACCGCTAACTAGCTGAGTACTCTTGGGAAATGCTAATGTGAGGATGCCGCTGGGCACAGGATGAAAGTTCCTGATCCCCTAGAAAGTCACACATCAGTGGGCAGAAGGATAACCCAGCCATGCAAAGACAGGCATGGGGGAGCATGAACAAGCAGGGAAAGTGACCCGATGGGACCCTGCATGGTGGAAGATATGCTGGGAAACAACAAGGTGGGTAAGGGAGGTTCATGCAAATCAGGGGCAGCACAGGCCCAGGCTGAGTCAGGGACCGGGCACGTCTGGGGAGCTCCCACTGTTGCATACTGCAGGCAGGAAGGGCTGGGTGAGGGGCTGGGATGCCAGAGACTCAAAGGGGGCAGGATCAGATTATGGGGGCTTTGTAAGCCATGAACGTTGTTTGAAGTGTGCTCTGGAAATCAGAAGAAGCTGCTAGAGGTTTTGGAACTCATTTTAGGTGACAGGAGCAGGTTTGGGCATGTGGCTGCAGGGTGCCCCACATGAGGGTCCATGCCCCAGGCTCTAAGGCAGAAAGCCTGGCAAGAAGCCACCTCGGCATGTGGAAGGAAGCAAAAGAACGGGAAGCCCAGATCAAAAGGGCAGTTGAGGGCACCTGCACGGGCAGGATAGAGAGACTGGACAAGCATCAAGAAGCTGGGGGAGAGCCGGGTATGGAGTCGCACGCCTGTAATCCCAGGGCTCGGGCGGCTGAGGCAGGAGGATCAGGAGTCCAAAGCAGCCTCAGCAAAAGCAAAGCTGTAAGCAATTCAGTGAGACCCGTCTCTAATAAAATACAAAATAGGGCTGGGGCTGTGGCTCAGTGGTCAAGTGTCCCTGAGTTCTGTCCCCAGTTCCAAAAAGAAAGAGAGAGACAGACATACAACTGTTTGGGGATGGAGCCCAGAGAGAGAGAGAGAGAGAGAGAGACGCTGAAGGAGAGGCTCTGTGAGTAATTACATGAATGGATTTAGGGAGGTCAGAGGCCGAGGACTGCTGCACGTGGGCAGCTGGGGCAGACCTGCTGCCATTTTCAGAACTGGGAATGCAGAATGGAATCAGGCTGGGGAAGAAGACACGGAGTTCTCATGTGACCTGAATGTCTTTCCTTTTAAGTGGAAAATTGCTTCCCCTGCTTTCTACCAATAATTTGTTTCATTGCAATTTACTTTGTTGCAAAAAAAAAAAAAGAAAGAAAGAAAGAAAGAAAGAAAAAAGAAAAAAATCAGGACACACCAAAAAGTATAAATAAATAAAAATTCCTTTTAATTCTGTTAGAAATAGTCAATTGACATATTGGTTAATGTTCTTCTGAATCTTTTTCCTATGTATACGTAATTTTTCTTTTTGGGGGGGTGGTTACGGGGATTGAATGCAGGGACACTTAACCACTGAGCCACGTCCCTAACCCTTTTTTGCATTTTATTTAGAGACAGGGTCTCATGGAGTTGCTTAAGGTCTCTCTAAGTTGCTGAGGCTGGCTTTGAACTTGTGGTCCTTCTGCCTCAGCCTCCTGAATTGTTGAGATTACAGGCATGAGCCACTGTACTGGGCTATGTACATATAATTTTTAGGAACACAAATAGGAATAGAGTATAATTCTTTTCAAAGCTTCTGATGCTCAGCTGGACCCCAACTGAATAGGAGGAGAATTCTGGGACCGAGGACCAGGCGTCAGTGTGTCTTAAAGTTTCCCCGTGGTTCTAGTGCTGTTGGGACTTAGAAGTAGCACCCTAGGGACAAGACAGTGCGAGAAGAAGAACACAGGCAGCCTCTGGTCGGCTCCAGACTATTCCTGAAGGCTCTAGAAGCAATCCCAAATCTGTGTAATGACAAAAGGCAGTGACCTCAGGCATCTTAGACTTCTACCCAGTAGCTCAGACTCAATCACAATGCAAAAGACCATGGGAAGGACAGGTCTTCAGATGCTCTGCTCAGGCCCAGAGGATGCCTTACCTCAGGTAGTAGGACGCTCCGGCCATCAATCTCTTTGTGAACGGCCCAGGCCCCTGGCTCTCTAGCTGGCCATTGGTACCAAGGATGTGATTGGTCACTTAGCAAAAAAGGGGATAATAAACTCTTGAAATCACTGTTACCTTCTTAGAGAAAGAAAAGAAGGTGAAGAGGGAACTGTGTATCTGATTCACACCAGAGCTTCGAGTCCAAGAATGGTAAACATGGATGGGCTGCCAAATCTCACTCTAAATATATTCCAATGAGCTCATGTTTTCATATGCAGTGGAATAAAAAGAGGCATTTTTCTTCATCTTGGATGACAGCATCTTGCGCTTTTATGGAGTGTTATAGAACTGTGAGCTTAAGCAAGCTCTGCAGTCAGTGTTTCAGTTGTTCAAAGTCACCGCAACAGGGACATTAAATTCTCTGAATGTTAATTGTCATTGCAATGGTACCCTCAAATGTGTTCCCAAATATCAGCGGCAAGCCCCCACCCCCTTGGGAAAAATTCTCCAATCAAAGATGCTCCGAGCAGAGCCAAGCGAGGTTTGGAGGGAGTGGCGCATATTTCGAGGTGATTAACATTTGGGTTTTGGCCTCCTCCTCCGCAAGGGCTTCATCTGTTACTCGTTTTCTCTTTGGCCAAAGAGACCACATCCAATGTCCTGAAGGAGAAGGCTGGAAATTTTTTGGAAAGGCTTTTTAGGTGAAGCCCAGTGAAGGGGCAAACAAAGCTTCATTCCTTTTATGGACAGATCTCACAATGAGAGGGAAGGGGAGAAGGGGGTGGGGAGGG